>NC_022031.1:31912342-31937179 GCF_000317375.1 Microtus ochrogaster
CATCACCATGTGTCCTTTCTACATCCTTCTGAATTCCACAGGATGCTCGTGGTCCACCCCAGCTCCCTTTCCTTCACTCTCACATCCTGCTGTTGAGCTTTGTGGCATTTTGCTTACTGTGTACCTTCTACTTAATAACTTCCTCATTTTAAGGATCTGAAAATGACATCCTTCTTTCAATACTTATAACAAATAATTCTGCAAAGTTTTTGCTGACCAGCTTCTGCCCAAGCAAGCCCAGAAGACAGGCTTCGTCACTTCTCCGTGTGAACTCTCATCATATTCTGATTCAGCTGCGACACTTCATTACTAAGACTTTTGGAATTTTGTTCTCTAGGATGAAAGGTCCTTAATGTCAGGAACTGGATAGACCTTAATTGACTCTGATGTCTTCAGAACCTTATGTGGATTCTCAGACAGGACATTAATAAATATCACACAGACTCCATTGTTCTCAGAATATTTATCATCACTATACAAAAACAGGTAAACTCTTACCACACTAAAACTTACATTCCTTAGTATTTTTTTATGTTTCTGGCTGCCATTTTCATTCCCAAGAGTTCTATTTAATTTTTTTTAAGTTCTACACCATCTCAAATTCATTATGCTCAAGATTTGGACCGCTAATTTTCATTTGTTTTATGTCCCAACTCTCCTTCACGGTGGCTTATTTCCTCATGTGGTTTGTAACTCTGCATATTCCCATATTCCGCAGGGCCTACTTTTCTCTGGAGATACTCAATTCTCTGGATGTGAAAGAAGAAAATAAAGAAGAAGAAAAAAGAAAAAACAACAGAAACTGTCTTGGAGTTGTTTTGAATGTGTTTTCACTACAGACTTTAAGATTTTTAATAGTACGAAACCAGCTTCTCATGCAAATTTTACGACTTAACTTTTCATATTGCTTACCTGAATAGATTCAGCTTCCTTAACCTACGTGTGGCAATGGATACATGTTGTTAAAATTTCCCATAAGTCGCTCTCCTATTTGCTTATGTCTTTGGATGAGTAGTGAGCTTTCTTTCTCTCTTTCTGAGTTGATTAGAAAAGTTCCTAGAGATATCTATTGCCAAATTGGATAATTTTTTAGTTGTGCCCAGTGCAAAGAGTTAGCTCTCGTTCCCCCAACTTCACATAGATCCAAGGCTTACCTCTCCAACCACAAGCCCCTAGGTTCTCAGTTCGCATCAACCCCACTTGACATATACTGTCAGCTTTGCATTCTGTTCTGGTTCTGATTTATATCACGTTTGCTCTCAGGATTCCCCTTTGGACTTCTGGGCAAAGCTATTGTATCAGTCAGGATTCTGCTATTGTGGCAAAACACCTGAGCTAAACTTTATCTAAGGAAGAAAAGTCTATTTTGTCTCATGGTTTGTAAAAGTTTCTGTCCATGGTTGTCTCCATTGCCTTGGGTCTGCAGATGCTTACTGTATCAAGGTGGAAACACATGACTGAGGGACCTGTCCACCTCATTAGCACTAGGGAGCCAAAAGAAAAGGGTGGGTAGGGGGGCCTCAATAGCCTCCTCAATATATAGATCAGATGCCCACCCACACCCCTTTTTAAAAGACAAGGTCATACTATGTAGCTCTGGACTGACCTGGAACTTGGTATTTGAAGAGGCTGGTGTCAAACTCACAGCGATCCATTCGCCCCTGCCTCTTAATGCTGAGATTAAAGATCTGCACCATCACACCTGGTGATCACTCCTTTCCCAAAAGTTTCATCCCCTTGCCAACAGCTCCACACACTGGAAAGTGAACCCTAACTCATGGCCCCTGGAGGGACACTTCCAAACCACAGCTTGGTACCAAGGAACTTCCAGAGAAGCATTTTTTCTAGCACCTGTGTCTGTGATGGAGTGAGGAAAATCACTGTCTTCTTAATCTGCCAAGTTTCTGGAAGTCTCACTCAAGGTTTTAAGAATATTTTCATATGCTTCCTCATGTGATCTATTCGATTGTTTGCTCGAAAGATTCACCTAGAAGCTGCCCGGATAACTGTAGTTAAGGGTTCTTACCTAAGTGTTGATGGATATGCTACCTGAACAGTTTAAAAAACATGGCTCTTTTGATTTTAGCCTCCTACTGTGCACACAGGGTAAAGATGAACCTTGGGAAGTAGGTTCTCAAATTGATCTGCTGTGCTGTAACTCTGGATCTAAAGTGTTCTCCTGCATCCCACATTGCTCCACCATTCTCCACTGTCCAACTTCTATATTGTATGAGTATCTATAGCTCCCACGTTGATTAACACTGTCATTTCTTCCCAGCTGCCTTCTTTCTCCCAAACATCATGAGTTTATCCCTGAGTCTTTTTGTTGTCCATAGGAGTGATAGCCATTGGTCAGACAAAAATAAAGCCATTTTTTTCACTCATTCTTGATGCTTCCACTCTGCCCTTTCCAGTGCACTTACTCATCCCGCTCATTAGATGAGATTAAAAAGATGGATACCTTGGTCCACTTGTACTGATAGAATGCCAGTCTGGGTAAATTATGAAGGACAGACAGGAATCTGTTTTCTCAGATTGGTAGGCTCTGAGAGGTCCAAGATCCAGGTATTGCCATCTGCTTGGACCCTTCTTAAAGAGGAAGGGCAAAAGAGACTCATACTTCTCATCCTTGTGTGGCAGAAATGCAGACGAAAGCAAACCTCTTTTGGGGTCTGCACTCTTCTACAGAGGTCCTGCCTTCCAACATGGCAACAGTGGGATCAATTTTCAACACACAAGTTAGGGGACATATTTAGTTCACAGCAATAGGTTAAACTTAAATTGCAAGAAAATAACCCAAAGATCTAACCCATGGGTCTAAGCCCTTCATAAAATTATGCTTCTTTTCTATCTAGAAATATGTCTTTGTCTGGGATCCATGTCTTTACACTTTAGGGTAAAACTGTCTTCAAATGTAGTGTTCTTTCAAAGGAATCTGGGTGCCATTATCAAAATCCACAGGTAAAAGGGAATTATATTGCCTGCTTTGAATCACCTGCCTCCAATGCGCTTGGTCCACCATAGGTGACAAGCACCATAAATAGCAAAGCTAAAAAACAGAATCTGAGTTGGAAAGCAAACTGTTTTTCTTCTTCTCCTCACAAACCATAAAAATCAGATGCTAAATGTGTGTGTGTGTGTGTGTGTGTGTGTGTGTGTGTGTGTGTGGTGGTAGTTTTTCTCGCACACCAAGCAAGCCATCAGTCCTGCAGTGGAAACCATCTGGATGTCCCTTAATTTTAATTGGATTCTGGCATGATGTACTTGGAGATGATGTGAGATCTCTCCATTTAAGGATCCAGTCTCAAGACTGCCTCCACTCACTTCAGACGTCAGCTGCTTGCTTGTGTTTCTGATCCATCATCTATAAACCGAAGCTCCCATCATCTTCTCGTTGGATTTTGGTGAATTTTCTTACACAGTAAAAGCTTCAGGGAAATACTTACTTATATTCACTAAAGATGGTTACAGAGGATGCAGATGAAAAGATGTGCAGGGTGTGTGGCCAGTATGAGTGTACTGCCTTCTCTGTACCCCCTTATGATAGCTGAAGATTGCCACATCTGTACTTTCTTGGTTTTTCATGGAAACATCACTTCCTGGGCATGATTTGAGTATAGACAACCAGGTTAAAACAGGAAAGGACAAAAATGCATATTGCTCTGTTACTAGACTGGGTAGGGAACCCCAACAAGGACTTTCCACCTTTTCCTTGGCCTTACTGTAGTGTAGGTGTGTGACAGATCTTCTTCTCAAGTAGAAGTCAGCCATCTACCATCAGACAAGGGAAGAGGAAGAATTGCTTTGTGATCAGTAGCTCTGATGTGGTAGCATGGGGAGATCAGAGTTTCTGTGATCTGCTCAGAGGAAGAAAAATTCTGCTTTCTACGGCCTGCCTTGGGGAGCAGTGATACACTGGGAACCATGGATGGAAACCACAAAACGTTAGCAAAGAATCCCATATCGGCTCACATAGCTTCCCTCCCTCTCCTTTAAAGCCTTCTCCTCACTGGATCTCCCTGGCTCTTCGGATATTGGCATTTTTTTTTAAACAGACTTCTTTTCTTGATCGGGTACATTTTCTTTTTATCCTGGCTGTGGATAGAAGCTCTGGAAATTTTCATCATCTTGCAGCTTCAAGAGGGATCAAGAAACAGGCTGTTCAACAGATCTTGATGAGTCTTACCTTCAACCTTCCATACATGAGAGAGATCATACACTCTCTCAGTACCGGGGCCATATAGGAAGAGCAGGGATTACAAAGCTAGACATATACCCTACATCAAATATTATATTTTCACATGAGATTGAAAGAATCCACCCCATGCCACCGAAAGAACTCCCCCAAGGATAGTCAAGAATATCTCTGGCCTTCGATTTGAATGATAGAATAGTGAAACTCTTATACACAGGCCCTTAGAGGCAAAGGTACTCTTTAGCATCAGCTTTGACACATCTTGCTGATAGTGAACCTTTGCCCTCTTCTTGCTGAGGTCTATGTATGTGAGGAAAATCTGTGCAGAAGCATTTGCTTTTCTGGAAGTTCTAGCAGGAGTAGAAGAGGTTTGCATCCAAACAGAATACTTAAAATCATCCCCTGGCAGAAGAGGACGCTTGTCATAGTTGATGGCTGGAAACAAAGGAGATTTGGTGTGTATAGTCTAATGTCTGCGATGCATTCTGTTAATGTCATAGAAAACTGGGGTAAACATAACCTCCTACTATGTTATAGTTCTCTTGTCCCCACCTCCTTCTAGGCTGCCTTAACAGAAAAGACAGAAGGAGTTAGCTGGCCGTGGTCTGAGGAATGTGAGGGCTAGACATGAGATCTTTTCACCTCCTTTTTGTTTGTTCGTTTAACCAAAGAAAACCATCCAGAAAGCTTTGATGCAGCAGTTGATAACGTGGCTGTAGACAATGTGAATTGTTGAAGGAGCAAAGGTGACTCTGGAGGCTCTGGCCTGAGTCATCATCTCCCTGATGTTTTTCCCATACGTCTTTCCAGACGCTCTTACGAAAACCAGCTCAGAATGTAGGGGTTGTTTTCTTTTCCTTCTGCTTCCCTGCACAGAGCCGTGCCTTTCTGATATTTTGGATGCTTCCTTGGGGACTCTGTAGCTCTTGTTGGTAAGTGTAGCCTCAGAGTCTGAGAGAGCGAGCAGGCTACAGACCATGACAATCTTGTCTAGCAGGAGGCCATTTCTATGTGTCTATTGGGGGCAGTGAAGGACACTGTTGATGAATGTTAGCATGGCTGCTCCTGAAATCAATGTGTTCTTCAGGACATAATATTGCTTTATTCTGGGACTCTGCAGGATTTCTGTGGCATTGGGCTTTGTTTGAAAATTCAAAGAATTCTCCAACAGCAAGCTTAGCTGCTCTAAAAAAAAAAATAATCAATTAAAAACTCAAGTGCTTTAGATACTATGAAAGCAAGTCACAAATGTTTCTGGTTTGCATCTGAAACAAAGAAAAGAGAGTGCATGTTATTTTGGATCAAGGACAGCTGCCACCTAATGGGATTAAATCCTTCCACAAAGAAACGACAAGCCATGGAAAATGCCAAGGTCTAGCATTGTGCTAGCAGACAAAACAAAAATGCAATAGATTCTAAATATTGTACTACAATGTGGTGAGTTTTATTTCATGGTTTTGTAGGTACTTCAAGGATGGGGAGAGAAAAATGTCAGTAGTCTCAGGAATCATGGTAGGATTTTCCTTCCTTGGTTCCTCTGACCTCCCAGAGAGGTTTTCTGCCACATGTCGCCTGTTTTATTCTTCCGTGTGCACTGGGTGTGCCACTCTTGTCTGGCTGCCCCATTCCTCCAGCTTTATCAACACGTGAAAATAGCATATGCCGCGGCACGCCATTCTTCTGTAGGCTGTTCTGGATATGAAGTCAGACTCAGTCTTCCTGATAAATCTCTTGGGGAAATAAGCATGAATGTGTCAACTCTGCGGGGAGAAGCTTCGTAGAAGATGGAAGCCCCAAGTGGGACAGAACAGTCTCCGGCAGGAACCACAGCTAGGGCTTCCTGAAGCAGTGCCAAGAGTCATCACTGTGTTTACCAGGTGCTCCAGATGTGTCTTGTGTGTATGAATGCATTTAGTCCTGTGTACTGAAGCTTCCAGATGAGAAAGCCATTAAATTTCCACAAGGCTGAGAGAGTGTGGCTAGAGAGAGCGCCGGAATGTTACAGGTCGAGAGACAAATTATCTTGGGTTGTATCAGTCTCTTAAATATCCACTTACTGCCTTCCTCAGTGTTTGACCTAACTTCCTTGTGCTTCTCATTCCCTTTTGGAACGGACAAATGGAGCCCTGGCTTCCACCAAGCCAAAGGCTAAGAATGACGTCAGAAAACAGCTGAAGTCTATAGCACAGACTTCTCTCTTGCTTCCCTTTTACTACCCTGTGCTTCCAATACTGTGTTTGTAAGGTTTCTTTGATGTAGAAAATTTCAAAGTAATAAATTTAATCCCTGCACTCGGGAGGCAGAGACAGGTGGATCTCTGTGAGTTTAAGGCCAGCCTGTGAGTTTAAGGCCAGCCTGGTCTACAGAGCAAGTTCCAGGACTGGCTTCATAGCTACAGAAAAACCCTGCCTCGAAAAACCAAAACCAAACCAAACCAAACCAAAATAAAATAAAATAAAAAAATTACTACTAGATTTGTTTAGGAGACATTACTCACAAAATAGAATTTAGCCAAGGGATTGCTGCTTCCAAAATATCCACAAAATAAGTGCACTAACCAGACCTGTTAGTGATAAGGAAAATTACTGTGTTATCATGTAAATACTTGTTCACCAGGATTTACAAACCATCAGACCCATCCACAAAAAAACATGCTCTAACGTGCTCAGGGGGCAGAGCAAGGTCACAGCCAGTGTTAAGTCCTGGGCTGCCATAAGTTCTTCTTGAGAGAAACATAATTCTGTCAGATGGGCAAGAAGATCCCAGATAACAACCATATGAAAATCTTTAACATAAGCTTTTACTTTTTCTTACTTAAAAGAATCCTGTTTTCACACCAATACCAGGCAGGCTGTTTTCAGTACTGTAGTAGAGTTTAAAGTCAGGGATTGTGATGACTCCAGAAGTTTCTTTATTATACAGGATTTTTTTTTCGGTTATCTTATGTTTTTTTGTTTTGTTTTGTTTTTTTTCCATATAAAGTTGAGTACTGTTCTTTCAAGGTCTAGAAGACTTTTTCTGGGATTTTGATGGGCATTTCATTGAATCTGTAGATTACTTTTGATAAGATTGCCATTTTTACTATGTTAATTTTACCTACCCAAGAGCATGGGGGATCTTTCCATTTGCTGGTGTCTTCTTCAGTTTCTTTCTTCAAAGATTTAAAGTTCTTGTCATACAGTTCTTATGCATATTCGGTTAGTGTTACTCCAAGACATCTCATGTGACTTGTGGCTGTTGTGAAGGGTGATGTTTCTCTGGTTTCTTTCTCAGTCCATTTATCATCTGTGTAAAAAAGGGCTACTGATTTTTTTTAAGTGAATCTTGTAGCCTGCTACATTTCTGAAGGTGTTCATTAATTTGAGAAGTTCCTTGGTAGAATTTTTGGAGTTATTTATGTAAGCTATCATCAGCAAATACTGAGAGTTTGACTTCTTTTTCCATTTGTATTCCCTTGATCCCCCTTTGTTGTTCTATCTAGAACCTCAAGTACTATATTGAATAGATATGGGTAGAGTGGAAAACCTTGTCTTAGTCCTGATTTCATTGGAATCCTTTGAGTTCCTCTCTATTTAGTTTGATATTGGTTGTTGGCTTGCTGTATACTGCCATTATTATGTTTAGGTATGTTCCTTGTATCCCTTCTTTCTCTAAGACCTTTATCAACATCTAATGAGATAATCATGTGGTTTTTATTTTTGGTTTGTTTATATGGTAGATTACACTGACAGTTTTTTGTATGTTGAACCATCCCTGCATCTCTGGGATAAAGGCATAAAAACAGACAGGAGGACCAATGGAACCGAATCGAAGACCCGGATATCAATTCACACACCTACAAATGCCTAATTTTCGACAAAGAAAGCATATTTAACAAGTGATATTGGCATAACTGGATATCAACATGTATGAAAATTGATCCTTATCTATTATCATGCACAAAACTCAAGTCTAAATGGATCAAAGACCTCAGCACAAAATCAAACCACACTGAACCTCATATAAGAGAAAGTGGGAAGTACACTTGAGTGCATTGGCACAGCAGACCATTTCCTAAATATAACCCCAGCAGCATAGACACTGAGAGAAACAATTAATAAATGGGGCCTCCTGAAACTGAGAAGCTTCTGTGAAGCAAAGGACATGGCCAACAAGACAAAACGGCAGTCTGCAGGATGGGAAAAGATCTTCACCAACCCCACATTGGACAAAGGGCAGATTTCCAAAATATACAAAGAATTCAAGAAATTAGTCATCAAAAGAACACATAATCCAATAAAAAGGGGGGGGTACATACCTAAACAGAGAACTCTCAAGAGATGAATCTAAAATGGCTGAAAAACACTTAAGGAAATACTCAACATCTTTATCCATCAGAGAAATGTAAATCAAAATAACTCTGAGATTCCATCTTACACCTGTAAGAATGTCCAAGATTACAAATACTGATGACAACTTATGCTGGAAAGGATGTAAGGTGAAGGGAACACTCCTGCATTGCTGGTGGGAATGCAAGCTGGCACAGCCTCTTTGGATATCAGCCACTTTGGATGGCAATTTCTCAAAAAATCAGGAAACAACCTACCTCAAGGCCCAGCAATACCACTTTTGAGTATATATCCAAAGGATGCTCATTCATACCACAGGACACGTGCTCAACTATGTTCATAGCATCACTATTTGTCATAGACAGAATCTGGAAACAACCTAAATGCCTCTCTACAGAAGAATGGATAAAGAAAACGTGATACATTTACACGATGGAGTACTACACAGCAGAAAAAATAATGACATCTTGAAATTTGCAGGCAAATGGATGGAGCTAGAAAACGTTATTTTGAGTGAAGTAACCCAGACATAGAAAGACAATCATCATATGTACTCACTCATAAGTGGCTTTTAGATATGAAACAAATAAAAACCAGCCTAGAATTCACAATCCCAGGGACCCTAGACAACAATGAGGACCCTAAGAGAGACATACATGGATCTGATCTACATGGGAAATAGAAAAAGACATGATCTCCTGAGTAAATTGGGAGCATGGGGACCACGGGAGAGGGTTGAAGGGAAGGAGAGAGGCAGGGAGGGGAGAAGAAAAATATATAATTCAATAAAAACATTTTTTAAAAGAATTCTGATTGTGTCTTTGCTGTGTAAATTTCCCATCTGCCTGAGTCATCAGGGCCTTCAGTTTTTTGTCTTTGCTCTGTTTAAATCATTTAAAATATAGCGTGGGGCCTGGCAGTGGTGGTGCACACCTTAAATCCCAGCACTCAGGAGGCAGAGGCAGGCGGATCTCTGGGAGGTTGAGGCTAGTGGGTCTACACAGAGAAACCTTGTCTCAAAAAAAAAAAAGACAAAAAAAAGTTGTCTGGGCCTGGGACCTCCTTAAAAAAAAGATTTAAAGATGTCAGTATATGTAAAATGCATCAGCCTTACATAAGGTGTATGTATGTAAGTTAGAAAAATCTTCTATTGCAGGCTGGCTCTTCTTTGGGCATTGGCACGCTTTTTCAGCAAAGAGGCTTTTCTCTACTGTGCTCAGTGCATGGAGTGATTTTTCGCCGGGAAGCTTTATTATTTCTCTATCATCTTGGTTTATGGTTTTCTTTGTTCCGCTGCTATAAAGCCTCATGGAATTGTCACTGTAGTGGGATGTGGCGTTTGAGCTAACCTAAATCTGTGACCCTGGGCCTTGGCCACTCATATTTGGCTCCATTGTGAAGTATCTCTTATTGCTTTTGAAGTGAGAGCTGGATTTTTGCATTGACAACCACATCAGCCCTTCCATATATGAGCAGCTGAGACATCAATAAGTTTAGGCACATGTCCAAAATTAGAGTAAAATAGGATTTTGGGTCCAAGCAGTCTGCCCCAAGCTCATTACTCTCCAAATTGTATTGAATCCGCATTGACTAATGTCATCAAGGCAGAACACAGGAGCATTAAAAAATGAGGATCATAAAATTGCTCTACTGTTTGAAAACACAGACCAAACCTCAGATTCTGTAACAAACCGTGATGCCCCAAAGAAAGAGACAATGACCCTGGCGTATAAGTGATACACACCAGAACCAACGGAGTGCACGGGGCTATCTCTGCTGCTGTGGTAGTGGTGGTGGTTTGTGCATAGGTATGGAAGAGAAAGATGTAGCCTGGTTTATTTTTCAGATTTGTTTCTCTACAGCTTCAGCTTCTCCTTAGCAATGAGCCTAAAAATGTGCATAAAATATATTTGATAGTGCAAGTATAAACTCCGAAGTGGAACACCACAGCTTCTATTGTGAGTGGCCCCTCTGTGCAGCTCTGTCTTGTATAATCTTTGGGTGTGATTAATTTTGGTGTGTGTGTGTGTGTGTGTGTGTGTGTGTGTGTGTCTAGTGTGTATGTGTGTGTGTGGGGGGGTGGGAGTAGCTTTTCCTTTCTTCAAATTTAAAAAAAAAAACTAGTAACATTTAAAAGAAAAACAAAAGGGCCCGTGAGTAGCAGGTGACTTCTGATTTCTCAGCCACCTCATATCCACGGGGAGCCCCTCTCTATCTCTTTTCTCCAGGCAGAGATTTCTTGCGTATATGTTCATAGGGATGAGTATGTGCCTCTTTCTCAGAACTGATTTTGTCTGTTTATCTGTTCTGCCTTTGTGAGTGTCTTCTCATCTTCCAGCTCTTTTCTTAGAAGCACATTTCTTCCTCCTGTGAGCCAGTACACTTCTAAGAGGTTTTAGTCCCTCTTAGGCTGGTCTGAGTATGTAAGCTTGGGTTCGTGGCCAGAGGTTCTCGAGTGGCGGCTTCAGTGTCTCTGCCATTTACTTGGTCAGGATAAATTCTTTGAGTGTAGAAATGGGGAAGACTGAATCCAAATGAGGAATCCGAAGAGAAGAAACGCTGAGATCTAAGATCAAAGAGAACAATGCATTTTGGTAAAAGCCACAAAGAGCCCTGGGAGGCTTCAAGGAGATTTTCTTAGTGATCTGGGGGTGACAGGGTGCTAGAAAGATCTTAGGAGAGAGAAACCAACCCTTGCTAAGACACACTCAGAGCCCAGTGACTCCTTTGGGGCCCATTGTGTTCAATAGAAATACTATACATATTTTAAATTAATAATTATTTATCATTAAATTTATTATTAATAATTTAATAAGTCGTGTAAATAAGCATATCGGTGCTGGATCCAGCTCTGAGAGAATGTTCCTTCTGTAGAAAAACTCGTGAAGATTAGTATTACTAATATTTCTTCCCAGGAGGACATACAGCAACTTCTACCCCTACTCCAAAGGTTCCAGTGGCAAGCAGAGGCACTCTGGAGAACCAATGGGTTTACTGGGCTTCCTTGTAGAGCACAGTCGAGGGATTACCCACAGGTAGCTGTGTAGGTGGAGCCCCTCCCTTAGTCTTTCTCAGTTTATACTCCAGCCCTCTTCTGAGACCACGTGCCCTGAAGATGGAATCGCATACAACAGGTAATAGGGAGCAGGTGGATACCCAAGTAAGGGCATTAGGACCCTTCCCAGCCTTCCATGAGTGTATAAACAGCCAACTAAGCCCAGCTGGGGTGATCCTTTTGCAAGGGCACACAGTTAAACTCCCAAGCTGATTGCCGCTTAACTTGGAGGATGGTCATACATACATCGTCTGGTGTCAAATGGAAACGTAGGACCCCTTATTCAAAGAAAGAAATCAAGAATCATAACATCAGAGACTGGAGCAATGGCTCAGTGGTTACGAGCACTTACAGAAGACCCTGGGTGAGTTCCCAGCACCCACATGGTGGCTGCCAACTGTCTGGAAGCCCAGTCCCAGGGGATCTAATGACAGTAGGCATGCCCATGGCGCACATACATATGTACAGGCAAACATGCATGCACAGAAAAAGAAATAGCCATTTTTTAAAAGTGGAATTGTGACCACGGAGTATTAAATAAACCAAGCTTCCAGCCTTTATAAGCAGAGCCCATGCACCTGCCGAGGTCGTGCGCCTCTGAGGACCACCCTGCTGGAAGTCCCCATGAAAGACAAAGTCCGCTTCTGCTGGACAACTGACTATTTCACAGCTGATAATTGGGTTTTACCTGCGGGTCAATAAAGGAGAAGACCTGTGAGGCATTGGAAGCTCTGCTGGAGGACTTGAAGAAAGATATGCCGGGCGGTGGTGGCGCACGCCTTTAATCCCAGCACTTGGGAGGCAGAGGCAGGCGGATCTCTGTGAGTTCGAGACCAGCCTGGTCTACAGAGCTAGTTCCAGGACAGGCTCCAAAACCACAGAGAAACCCTGTCTCGAAAAACCAAAAAAAAAAAAAAAAAAAAAGAAAGAAAGATATGAACTTTTACAAGCAGCTGTCAAAGCATGCCAAAAATCCGATTGTGGAGTTGTATGAGAAGTTAATAACCTCGCAGAGGCAGAAGCTGTCGTTTGTCTGTGTGAGAGAACTTCAGCTTGAAAGGGGTCTCCCTTGAGGTCACTGAGCTAAATTCACGGGTAGGAAAGAAAGGAAACGGCTGGTATAATTTTGAGAGATTAAATGGAAAGCAAGAGGGGAGCTGCTTGAGAAGCGAGCAATAGGAGGCAGCATGTGTGGGTCTCACACGATGTGGGGCGCACGGGAGAGCGGCGTGGAGAAAGCTGTGAGAGTGAGGAGACAGGTGATCCAGCTAAGATGTACGATGAGCGAAGGAATCAAAACAAATCTCGAAATTCTAATGATGCCGTTAGGAGGAAAATGGTTGGTCAGTGGCGTGCGTGGGAGCTGGGGAGCTGGGCCGTAAGAACCATGATTAATAAGCTCGGAGGTTCCTGAATTAGTAACTTATGAAAAATGAATTTTCTTCCTCATTAATTTGTATTACAGGGAGCAAATTATATTGGCAATAAATAGTAAAGAACTGAACGTTTTGTTACAACAGAGGATACAGCTGTATTATTAAACACAGCCGTCTCCCTCTGTCAACGGCTGTTATGAAGAGCAGAGAGATTCCTGGACAAGGAATGCTATAGAACCAACCATTATTGAAATTCTGATTGCAGGTCAAATGATCACAAATTAAGGGGACATGAATTCTATATGGTAATATGTGCATGAGAAAGCCACTGTGCAAATTTATTAATATGAGGAAAGTAATCGTTTCTTGGTTCAAAGAGTCTGCAAATCGCCTCTGTGAGAATAACAAATGTACACATGAGTTCTGTATAATGCATTTTTATGGCTGCTGCTATGGGACCAGTCAGGGCCAATGAAGGTCAGAGACCTGGCTAACAGCTGTTCTTCATGTGAAATGTTGTCTGCCTCCTGCCCACAACCTGAGCGGAAGTGGTGGGAATTCTGATCAATGTACCAGAAGGACAGGAAATCTGGTTAGTGTCCCTGGGCTGCTGGTCACTTGGGAAGGTTCCAAAGAAAAACATCCATAGACTCTTGCCGTCTGGATTTTGAAAGACACTGGAAAGAATCCATAGTCATCCCAGAAGGGGCCACGTGTGCAAGGCAAATTTGCCTCTTAAGATTTAGATGATTATGAACATAGTTGAACAAATGCTTTTGTCATATGATAGGGTATCTCTTGGGTATATTCCCAAGAGTGGTATTGATGGGTCCAGGGGTAGGTTGATCCCGAATTTCCTGAGAAACCGCCACACTGATTTCCAAAGTGGTTGCACAAGTTTGCATTCCCACCAGCAAAGGATGAGGGTACCCCTTCCTTCACAACCTCTCCAGCAAAGGCTATCATTGGTGTTTTTCATTTTAGCCATTCTGACAGGTGTAAGATGATATCTCAAAGTTGTTTTGATTTGCATTTCCCTGATTGCTAAGGAGGTAGAGCTCCCAGGTGCCCAGGGCGATGTCCCCAGTTAGCTCCTTGGGCAGCTGAGGATAGGGAACCTGAAATGACCCTATCCTATAGCCATACTGATAAATATCTTGCATATCACCAAAGAACCTTCATCTGGATGGAGATAGAGACAGAGACCCACACTGGAGCATCGGACTGAGCTCCCAGGGTCCCGATGAGGAGCGGAAGGAGGGAGAAGATGAGCAAGGAAGTCAGAACCACAAGGGGTGCACCCACCCACTGAGACAGTGGGGCTGATCTATTGGGAGCTCACCAAGGCCAGCTGGACTGTGACTGAAAAAGCATGGGATAAAAACGGACTCTTTGAACATGGCTGACAATAAGGGATGATGAGAAGACAAAGACAATGGCACTGGGTTTTGATCCTACTTCATGTTCTGGCTTTGTGGGAGCCTAGCCAGTATGGATGTTCACCTTCCTAGACCTGGATGGAGGGGGGAGGACCTTGGACTTTCCATAGGGCAGGGAACCCTGACTGCTCTTCGGACTGGAGAGGGAGGGGGAGAGGAGTGGGGGGAGGAGGAGAAGAGTGGGAGGAGGGGGAGGGAAATGGGAGGCAGGGAGGAGGCGGGAATTTCTTTTTTTTTCTTTCAATAAAAAAAGAATGTTATATCATATTATTTATAATAAAATGTATTTTGTTCTAAAAAAAAAGATTCGGATGATTGCATAATATTCTGCCCACCTTCTCCCAACCTGTATATGTGTGAAGGTGTGTGTGGGGGGGGAGAGACAGAGAGAGCATGTGTGAGTGTGCATGCATGTGTATGTGTGTGTATCTCTGTGTGTTTAATGTGAGCAGTAAGATTTGGATAGCAACTATTCTTCCTTGGAAGTTTAGCCCAAGAACAACAAACTTTGGAATATTTATGTCATAAGAAATATAGAAGCAAAGAAATGAAAGTCCAACAGCGAATGTGGGCAAGAAAACACGTCAGCATTTGTAGAGTAAGGGGTCTCACAAGTGTTGGCAGCTCAGATAAGAAACAGATAATCTGGACTTCTGAAAGGATTGTACCAACTGCTGCAGGGCTCTGTGGTAACATACACTGGCTCACATGCTGCACCCCAACCTTCCCATTCGAGGGGATAAAAAGCTCTTTTATGGCTAAGCTCTGCTGCTTTCTGCATCAGGACGCATGGTTTTTGTGATGGAGAATGGCTTCCCTTTTGGGTTCCCACTGGCAGGCCTCTGAGCTCAGCAGCTAACACCGATGGAAACATAATCCACCACATGTGGTTGCAGGCGCAGGTGGACCTCTTGCAGGGGATTATTCCTGGGCTTGGCACCTCCTTACAGTGGACTGGCTTTTCGAAGCTCTCTGGGATAAATAAAGAGTGAAAACAAGAATTTGAGATGCATCCTGTATGCAGGCTGATCCTCCAGCTGAAAATGGGCGGGGGGGCAGGCGGACTACGAAACATGGAGTCTGTAGAGAAATCAGGTAACAGACGATGAAGGGCCCTGGCGAGGGAGCTAATGGTGCAGACAGGCAGCACAATTTGGCCGCCGTCCACAGCCCTCTGCTTTGAGACGTCAGCTTCTACATCCTCTAGAGGAACAGGAAGAAAAATACAACAGAGGGTGAGAAAAACAAAGAGCAAAAGACAACTCAGAAATTACAAAATGGCTAACATTCAATTTGCACTCTCTACAGCCACGGAAAGCCCACAGCTGGGGAGAGAGAGTCGCTGGGTGAATGTGTGTTCTCCTCCAAGATTCAGTGAGCCTCATATAATTGGCTGATCAATTGATTGATTGATTAGAAGCTAGATTAGTGTCTCAGAAGCTAAGGCTAGTCTGGAGCTAATGATGTCGTTCAGGTTAGCACTAAGCACACAGCCCTCCCTCTTGCGTCAGCTGCTGAGTACTGGGCTTTTGGGCACACAACAGCATGCCTGGTTCCCTTTTGAAAGCGTTATCCTTTAATTCTAGCAACAACCAGATGGAAATTAGTCTCCAGTGATAACGTGTTCCCAAGAAGGCAGTAATCTTCTTTCCCTTCTACACACTAGCTTTGGTATTAAGAGTCATTCCCAAGTCCAGTGATGCAGTTGAAGGAAAAAGCCTGAACCTATGTTACCCCAGAGTCTCTATTGCTAAAGGAGGTGGTACTGCCTTCTTCAGATAGGGCGAGGGGGAAAGGAACTGAAAAGCCACATCATGGGAAGGGAGTGAAGGAGTTAGAAGGCGAATGCATTTGATCTCTATCTCAGTCAGTGTTCATGTGTGGGAGGAGGGGACAAAGCATGTTACAGCATGAACGTAGAAGTAGGAGTGATATATGTGGGTTGTATGCTGTGAATATGTCTTGCTCCCATTGGTCGATAAATAATCTGCTTTGACCTATGGCAAGGCAGGATAGAGCCAGGTGAGAAATTCAAGCAGAGATACAGGTGAAGAAATGCAGAGTCTGAGAAACAACAACCAGCCACCTAGGAAGCAAGGCATATAGAAAATGAGGTAACACCATGGCCGCAGGGCAGCACATAGATTAATATAAATGGGTTAATTTAAACGTAAGAGCTAGCTAGTAATATGTCTGAGTCATTGGCCAAACGCTTATAATTAATATTAAGTCTCAGAGTAGTTATCAAGGAACTGGAGGGCAGGAGAGAAACCTCTAGTTACATGAGGATGACTTATGTCTCTTTCATTGAGTGAGACAGCTCTCTCTTTGCATCATGTGGGGGTCCCAAAGATTGAACTCAGGTCATCAGGCTTGGTGGCAGGTATCTTTACAGAACGAGCTGCCTCATCGGAGCTCCACAGACTTTTTGATATTGAAAACATAAAGCTATGAAAGTTGTGCTTCATGAAAAGTTAGAAAACATTGCTGGGAGGGGGTGGCATGTCTCTCACATAGGAATTGAGATCAGACAAAGCCTTGAGAGAGGAGAGTCTCCTTTCTCTGAGCCAGCAAAAGATGGAAAGCACAGGGCTGTGGACAAAGAGTCACTGGGAAAATGTTTGCTCTTCTCCAAGATTGAAATACCCAATAGTGATCCTTACAGTGTCTGTATAGCCAGAGACTTCCCCCAAGCTCCCACAACCAGGCCCAGAGGTGGGTAAGAGCCCAGATGATGGCTACATGATCTGAATGACTTAAGACCATGCCAGATTCTTCTCTGGGCCCTTAGGCTAATACAGGTACCCTATATCTAGAACTCACCTTGGAAGAAATGACATGTACCCTGAGTTGAGTTTCAATATAATTATGCTTCCTTGTGCACCAGGGATTGTATTACACCAGGAAATTTTCTAAATTTGTTGGGAATAAAGTACCTGGCATCAGACTCTCTAGAAGGTTTGATCCAGGTTGACAAAGTTAATATGAAATGAAAGTCAATTCAGATTTTCATTCTCACCTCGCCACAGTTCATTTTCCTGCCGGACACCTGCAGAAACCCCCTCGTGTATGTGTGTGTGTGTGTGTGTGTGTGTGTGTGTGTGTGTGTGTGAGGGCGGGGGTTGAGATAGGATGATGTTTTTGAATGAAACCTAAAGCTATTGAAAACACAATTGGGCACAGTCTACATAAAGGATATTCTGAAAATAAGAAACTTTCTGGCATGAATACCAAGGGAAAGAGTATAATAAGGCTCTAGGACAGAAAATACAGATTTAAATCTTGGGCCTTCAGCCTGATACTTGTATTTCTTTCAGCCAATAGCTTCCTCACTCCATATGTCTACCCTGAGGAAATCGTTCTTAGGAGCTGAAAGAAGACCCCCTAATACACAGTTGGTACTTAGTGATTTCAATTGGGGAGAAATCAGCGTAGGAAATGATGAAGGTGAAATGATGATAGGTGGCCCTCAGCGGAACTCTGCAGGATGGGCAATCTTTAATTTCATATGGAAGATGATCGCGGTTTGACTCTTACATATCACTGTTCCAATTTCAGGAAGTTGCTGTGACAAAGTCCATGACCATAGAAAATATGCGAGAAGATTTCTTTAGCTTGTACTTCTAGGTGTAAGCAATAGGTGTAGCTTCACTGAGGGATGCCATGGTGGGAACTCGAGCAGGAGCTTGCAGCAGAAAGCATAAAGGAACACTCAGGGCAGAGAGGTTACAGGAGTTGGAAAAATGTCGCCCATGATTCTTATAGCAGCAATTACTAAAATTTGATTGGAGAGTCTGAGAACTCAGGCTAGATTGTTCTAAATAATTTATAGGTTGCAAATTATTTCTAAATGACTGAAACAACAAAAATCACGTTGGTGCTTGCGTTCACACACATTTGGCATCTCCTCAGCTTCCTGAAGGACAGGATGTAGCCAGGCAAAGCTAAAGGGAAACAGTAGTTTCCAGATGCATGTCCTCCAAGGCACCAAAAGGGAAGGCAGCCTTAGGCACGACGAGACGGGGGAACTGAATCACATTGCGATGACTTGCACCAAAGCATCTAGCTTGTCTGCGGACCTTAAGGAACTTGGGAGACAATGAGTCACCAATCCTATTTAGTATGCACAGAAAACTTGGAACAAAATCAATTCAGCAGTGGAGACTGGGCAGTTACCTGGAGAACAGTGAAATGAGAACTGTTTCTTATTCAAACAGAAGCTGATGTTAATTCTCCAGAAGCCAGGTGGAGGCAGGGAGAAAGGCAATTAAATTTTTCTATGCCCTCTGGAGACTCCAGTGAAATCTTTGGCTAATGTATTTCTGTAATTTGCTGAGACCATTATTAATGTGTTTCGTTAATAACTGACCATATACATCAGAGCTCCAAGAGATGGCATTGCTTAGCATTCACACATATGTGCCAATGCACAGACATATACCAGACTGCATATGCACACACAGGCCATGCAAGCTGCACACCATAGATATATCTGGACCCTGACTTTCCAAGACTGGAAAGGCAGGCAGAGCAAACAGAGTAAAAGCGAAAAGGAAACTCTTTATTTTCCCACACCATATGAATTCCTTGCCGCTAGAGTGTCTTCTTAGGCCTACCCTCAGTCAGCTTGGGGCAGGAGCTCAGGGAGATGTGGAAGTATCTAGGTCTTCCTCCTTGGCTTATTGCTCTGTATCAGGCTGGTGCCTGGTCTTGGTGACTGGTCTCCATACTCTGACATTAAAATTCTGGAGAGAGAAACTCAACCAGCATCAACCACCACTGTTTCCACCCCTAAGTAACAGTGCTAATGCCGTACTGGGACACACATTCAGGCTCACAACTACACTGCCCCCCCCTCCGGGAACAGAAGGCCTAGTCAGGGATAACCAGCCATGCCATTGGTTGCCAGCAATCTGAGCAAGGCCTGGCACTTCAGCAGAATGGAACTGTAACAATTTTATACCATCTTCCAATGGCATTTGTGTACTGAAGCCCTGGGACAGTATTACTTCAGTTAATATATATAGTATAGTAATAATAATTAATAATAGCTAGTAATTATTATTTCACTCAGCAATAGCTAATATCCTTAAAACAGTCTACAGTGCCTGTCTTAGGGCTTTTATTACTGTGAAGAGACACATGGCCAAAACAACTCTTATAGGGCTGGCTAATAATTTCAGAGCTTTAGTCTATTACCATCATGGCGGGAAACATTAAACACCACAAACAAATGCTATATGTCTTAAACTAATATTCCACAACAGGCACACTTTCCCCAACAAAGCCATACCTCCTGATAGTGTCACTCCTTATGGGGGCCATTTTTGTTCAAACCACCACAGAACCCTGCAAGACTGAAACCCCTTACCCAAGCTATCTCAAACTTCACAGTCTGCCCCATGCCTCTGACATCTTTCTGTTCCATGAAGACTTAGCATGCCTACTGGCAAGCCTGAGCTTGAACTTTCGTGCCTGGAACGTTCCTTGCCTGGCCTCCCTCAGTCTACCCAGACTTCACCTTCTCACATCAATCTGTAGCAAATAAAATTTGCTGCAAAGTCCCTGACCTCTGCTGACACTCTGACCATGGTAACCCTCACCTGCTCTGCATGCTCCTTTCCCCATAGCTAGCATCTAATTTACTGCATAAGTTAAGTGCTTGTTATCTTTGTTGGCTGTCTCTTTGTAAACTACATTAGAGCAGGCCTCTCTTTACTAAATGACATACCCAGTACCGAAGTAATCTGTGCCATGTAATAGATGCTAAGTAAATATTTCCTAGATAAATCAAAGTACCTAACTTGGTGTTAGACACAATTCTGAGAACATGGCATTGATGTAAATGTCAACAACCTGTACCATTTTTCTGCTTTTCTGGTTGTAGTTGAGGCAGAAGTTAATATCACAGATCAAGGTAAGTTCACTACTAATAAGAGGACCCAGAATGCAAATCTTTGTTTTATGATTCCACAGGGTATTCCTTCTTACACAGCCCCAGTAGAATCCTAGGATTAAAGGGAAAGCATTATTTTGAAGAAGAAGTGTATGTTCTTGCTTGTTCTGTTGCAGAATAATCTCAGATGCTCTCAGGCTTTGCTGCTGCAAAGGGATTTTAGTTAATGCTTTCAGAGCCTGACGCTATGATGAAGGATGAATATGCTAATGACTGTAAATAGAAACTCCATTCACTAAGCATATTAGTCTCCAGCTTCAACAGGTATTATAATATGCTAATGTGGTTACTGAAGAAATTGTTGACCCCAAAGCATTCAATTTGGAAAGGCAAAACAATTATCTCAACCCAACGTTACCTGCAATTGCCCTGGTTGCTTTTTGATATGCTGATGACTTAAAATGTGAACCAGTCATTTATTAATTTCCGCTTGTCACATCTGAAAAAATTTTTACCATATTATTTTTAATTGCATGAATTAAAATGAGAGTCACATACATAACATGAATAGCAGTGTACATTTCTAATTAAGCAAGTGTCTAGAAAAAAAGCCACTAATATTCACATAAAGCATACCAACAAATAAGAGAATATCGTGGATTTTAAGCTTCATTTAATATTATAAGATAATAGATGTGCTCACATAGTCATCTAGCCATTTAATAACATGTATGAGAAAGAAACCCCACATAAACCATTACTTTATTTTACACAGATTATAGAATAGTGTATTCAATTTCCACTTATTATATACTTTATACTCTGAGTTACATTTTAGTGCTCTTTCTAAAATATGTCACCAACATTGCTAAAAAATATCCACTGTGTTAAAAATTATGGGGGCCCCCCGAATCTTATTCTCCCCTTAAGATAGCATTTGCAAGGTTTACTCATGCTGCGATGTTTAAGGGCAGTTCATTTAGTTTGATGCTAGCTCCCATTGTCTGAATATACCATCCTTCATTCTTCCTGGCTGATAGACATGTAGTTATCTCTAGCAGCAATCATTATAAATATAGTCCTACAGATATTTGTATATATGCTGTTTGGCATATCTTTGGATGCATCTTCAGGGTCTGCATACTCAGAAGGTACATTTCTAGGTCATAGTTGTAACTGGGAATTGCTAAAGCTGATGATACCCATCCATTAAATGTGCATCTAGCATTTATTTAGGTGTGATCCCAGGAAGCGGCAGCCATGAAGACAGACACTAGGAAATGAAATGATGATTTACGCAGTGTGTTCTCCACCAAATTGTCACTGTGGGTAACTGGAGTTTAATAGATTATGTCTGAGTTATCCAATCGTGAAAGGATTTTGGTATTTCCTACCAAACCCTCATCTGAAATTTCTTGGGGAAATGCCTTGATTCAACTCAAATTGTGGGGGCAGGGAAAGGAAGATATCAATTCTCTGGCTTTCCTAGTTCGCCTGGGGGCTGAGGGCTCCATTACTGACCAAGGAAAACATCTTAGTTAAAGACCCAGCAAATTGAGGGGAACAAGCCAGCAAATTCAGAAATGCCAAGAAGATAATGCCCAACAGCATCAGCTATGACAGCTGAGTTCAAGAACAAAGAAAGGAAAACTCACACATGGTGAAAGGAAGAGAAAACCAAAGCCCCATGTACAGATGAAGCAGGATGTGGCAGCTCACAGAGGCCTCAGACAGCGAGTTTGGGGAGCTCTATGCAGAAATGGACAGGCCACAGTGCATGGGGTAGGGAACTCTGAGCAGGCACAAGCATGGCACCAGGTCTGTTTCTTATACTACCAAATATTTTGCCTTCCAAACCAGCTGGGTCATTTCCAGTCACTTCATACTTTTCCCAACAATTGGTATGCTCCCCACCTGCATTCAAGGTGATACGCTAACGAGTGGTGTTTTCATGCCTCCATTCCGTGGTTCCTCGATGATGGCTAATGAAGAATAGGACCTTCTCATATGCGGATTAGCCATTGAGTAGTTAGTATTATGAAGGGGAAACTAAGTCACTATTTGTCATCTTGAGCTGAAAGAATTCTTTGTTTTTGGGATATGGTGTTTTCCCAATCATGCTAATCACAGATATCTATACCTAAGTGGATTTTTCTTTTGGAATGAATCTTAATGGTATGTTTTGATTAAAAAAATGTGTAATTTAATTTTTGTAATTGGCCAATTACTTCCTTTATGATTGGGAGATTTTTCATTAAGAAGCATTTGCTTATTCAAGACATGAACTAGGGTTTGAGAGTTTCGCTCAATTGCAGAATGCTTGAATTATTCCTAAACTTCTCTTTCCCCCTGAAAGCATGAGATCTGTGTCTTTGATACTTTAGTGACTATAAAATCAATCTTAAAAAATTTTACCCAGCTTTTCTACTGGTTCCTGCTAGAAGAATCGATTTGACTTTGAGCTGGCTCCTTGTGTCTGGTGGTATTTTGCACAGCACACTCTGCTAACAAGTATTCTACCTGGCACCGGCACACAGTTTCAGTATGAGAGCTAAGTTTCCGATGTTAACATTGGTCATTCTGATCCTGATGTGTCTTCTGAGTCATGAAAGATTAAATGAAGTTTGGGGTCATTTTAGTGTTTCATACATTAAATCAATTTTTAACTCATTCTGTAGGTAATCCGTGGCTAATATCTATGAGAATTAGCTTTCAGAGATTCCTGTCATTCCTGTCGGCGTTTCTCCCACCTGTCTCCGGTGCCACATAGGAACAACTTCTGCTGTAGGATCGTGTGAGTGGGTCTCAGAGAAGAAATATCATGATTCCTTTCTATGCACGCCACAGTGTCTATGAGGGAGGGACACTTCCCATCTGGCCCTGCAGACACTCATGGCAGGCTATCCAGTTCTTACCTAAAAATATCTTTGCTAACAAGATGCTTGGAGTCTAAAGCATGAATCGCCTAATCTTGAGTTATTTGCTTTTGAGCTCTTATATAAAACTCATTTGAGCCCAAGATTTAGAAGGGATTGTATGGGGATATACTAATTGTTCATTCCTAGCTGCATACTATGATGACTTTAGGAACTTAAACACACACACACACCCGACATCCTCCCCACATCCACTGACTTAGATCAGAAGAACCACAGTGAGACTCATGGTCAGCCAGGTATTTTAAAATACCTTTAGGTCAGCGAAAAACTACGTGTTACAATTATATTAGTTTTACTCCTGGAGAAATATCTTTACACAGACATTATTTAATGTTTTACCATCTTTTATTGAACATGAACTGACAAATATAAATATGAACAACCGTTTATGTCATCTATATCATCATTCAAGGCAATGTTGTTTATAATATTCAAAGGACAATTTTCAGCTCTGTGTGGCTTCACCCACCACGGTTATCTGAATGGCACTTTAATGCCTACCTTGCCTGGCCACTCTCTCCCAAGTCAACGTTACAACTCTGCCTAGTTATACCACAAGCAGCTCAAGTCTAACACATAAAATTGATGATCATCATTAATATCTGTCAATTATGCCACCAGGAAAATTGATGTTCCTTCCTTGAGTTCTTAGTCTCATTAATAAAAAATGAAGAATGGACTCTGGAGGAATTTTGAGATCCAACATTTTTGGAAAAACCCAACAGAGAAGGCACTCTGTAAATCTTGGTATCTTCAAGAGGTTGGGCATAGAGATGAGGAAGAGAACCAGGCCCTCCGAGGTAGGATCCAAGAAAGCGTCCGCATCCACAGTAGGCGTCAGCAAGCAGCTGCCTAGCCAGAGTAGGAGACTCATGAAAGAAAAGCCGGAAGCGTAACCTGTTTTCCACCATGAAAAGTCAGGCCCAATTCCAAAGCTGCTCACTGGACCCTGGTTCTGCACCGGAGTTGCAACCAGACCCTCACCTGTAGCAGGCGCTCACCTAGAAGAAGAACGGTGATTAAATAAAAAGCTGGAGCTCTCTCCTCGAATGTCTTGCTTCTTCTGGCCAGGACAGAAACAGGCATTTCAGTTTCAGGAATTTGAACTCTTTGCTTTTAGGGCCCATGCGCCTAAAGCTGCATTAACACTCCTGTCTCGAGCTCTCATGGTTCCTCCTCACCCCGCTCTGCCGCTTTGATTCACTCAGTAATGGCATCAACAGTAACCACAGACAGATGCCTACTTAGGTCAGCACCTTCCAAGCCTCACTCCTCCAATCAGATCTCCGAGTCTCTCACATCCGGCCCTTTCGGTGTCTTTCCCTCTCCGGAATTCTGGACCATCATCTCTCACCTGGACTCCTACAAAAGACTTTATTTCTTGGTTCTATTCTTCTTTTGTCTAGCTCCATACTATTTATAAAAAATCAACTTTCATAAGCAAAAGACTGCTTGTTGTTACGGTAACATCCCAAAGACTCCTCCAGTGACTTCAGAGTGAGACGAAGCTTTTTGGATTCTATTTAAACCATTTTTTTTTTTTTTTTGGTTTTTCGAGACAGGGTTTCTCTGTGGTTTTGGAGCCTGTCCTGGAACTAGCTCTTGTAGA
>NC_022031.1:31937279-31937855 GCF_000317375.1 Microtus ochrogaster
TCTCTGTGGTTTTGGAGCCTGTCCTGGAACTAGCTCTTGTAGACCAGGCTGATCTCGAACTCACAGAGATCCGCCTGCCTCTGCCTCCCGAGTGCAGGGATTAAAGGCGTGTGCCACCATCGCCCGGCTTTAAACCACTTATAAAAATCAACAAATCTCCTGTCTCTTTGTCCTCATTTCTCACCTTGCTTCTTGCATGTCCTGGCCTGGACCACATTCTCAAACACATGTAGCCTTTCCTCGGCTTTCCTGTTCACAATGGTTTCCACTCTCTGCCTAAAAGAATCCAAATAATTGTCTTCCACTTCCGGGATTATTCCTTCCTTAAAGCCTCTAGCTCCCCTCGGGCAGCATACCATGTTCCTTTCATGTCCCCAAACACCAGAATTTATTTATCACATTCTATCCATGGTGTCCATTTACACATCTGTCTTTAATTCCATCTATGCATTATTTTTAAATTTTGTGGTCCAAAGCCGGGCGGTGGTGGCGCACGCCTTTAATCCCAGCACTCGGGAGGCAGAGGCAGGTGGATCTCTGTGAGTTTGCGACCAGCCTGGTCTATAAGAGCTAGTT
>NC_022031.1:31937957-31943690 GCF_000317375.1 Microtus ochrogaster
AAACAATAAGCAGGGTGCAGACTAACACACAAATTCTCAGGTAAAAGGATGGAGTTGGGGGAAAAATCATTGTGTGTGAGGTAATACAGACACAGAAACACATGAAAGGGGGTTGTTTTCTCTAATTTGTGAGGGCTATGGATGTTAAGCTTTGTGTCTTCAAGTATGTGTGTTTCATTCGGGATCCTCATAAATGTCAGGAAATTAGTAAAAGGCCCTAGGGGTTGCTTTCAAGGGAGGGGATGTAGAATGCAAGGAAGGATTAGAAGATAATGCTACGGCAGGAACACTTAGATTGGGGTGGAGAATGGGTATAAAGGGTAAAGGAACTGTCTCTTACTTTCCCACTGCTCTGACAAAGAACCATTGTCTTGGGGCTTTTTACCTTTTTTGTTACTTTTTATGCCCTACTCTGTGTCTGGATGGCTGGAGGCTCCTTGCGGGCTCTGGGCATTTCCCTCTCTTTCTTCCTCATTTTTTCTTCTCCAATCTCTTTTTTTTTTAAGCCTAGATTCCTTCTTCTACTTAGACTCTCTCCCTGCCAGTCCCTTCTATCCCTCTTTTATCTAGATATAGGACATCCAGTTTTTTATTAGACCTATCAGGTGCCCTGGGCAGACAAGGTGAAACAGCAACACATCTTTACATAAATAAATAAACAAATGCAGCATAAACAAATGCAACACATCTTTGGCTAGTTAAATAATATTCTACAACATAAGTAAATGTTTTTACACGTTTTTACATAGTTATAATATTACTTTACAACACCGTGGTGTTGGTCCTTTTTATTTGGTGTTCTGTGTCCTTGTACGTATGGGCGTATTTTTCCTTTGGGAAAGTTTTCTTCTACGATCTTGTTGAAGATCTTGTCTATGCCACTGACCTAAGATCCCTTCACCGTGCCTAAATTTGTGGGTTTAGTCTTTTTAGGGTGTTTCAAAGTTTCTTTACATTCTTTTTACATGTTTTTAAATTTAATTTAATTTTTAATTTTTCAGAGACAGGGTTTCTCTGTGCAGCCCTGGCTATCTTGGAAGTCTCTCAGTAGACCAGGCTGGCCTTGAACTCAGAAGCATTCTCTTATTTTTGTATTGAGTAGTTCAGTTCCTCTACTTCATCTTGGAGTCCTGATATTCTGTTTTCTAGTTGATCAGTTCTGCTGTTGAGGCTTTCCAATGATTTCCCTTGAGGGGTTGTTGAGCTTTTTCTTCCATTTTAAACTTGAATTTTTCTATTTCAGTCTTCTTTTTTAAACTCGGTTTTCAAATGTAGAATTGTTTTCATCATTTAATTCATGTATATGTTTCTGTTTTATTGACTTTGCCTCAGGAATTTCATCCATCTGCTTTCAGTTCACACGGTGTTTATGTCTTCTTTAACTTCCTTGAGTTCTTTGAGCGTACCTAACAGTTTAGGTATTATTAAATCTGTAGACTAGGCTTAATTTTTCCTTGACTTCAAACACAGCGATTATCAAGCCTTCCATCGTACCCTTTAAGCAGATCACCACGTGTTGCTGTGAGCCTCATTTCCAAATCTGACGAATAATCACCAGAGAATGTGTTAAGCTTGTTTTTTGCCGTGATATGAACACACTGCAGTACATTTTAACATATTAACCACAAGGCAAGATTTGATTATTAAGTATTTTCTGGAAACAGCTGAATCATTTATGATCACATTTTTACAAATCTCTCTTCTTAGTCTTTTGAGATTTCTGCCGAAGTTTACAAAGAATTCAGAATTACATGCTCAAGTGTTTATTAAGTGATGTATAATTTTGGCTATGGTGCCATTTCTACTTACCCCTAAATGTGTTTGTTTTGCGAAGGAAACATGCTCATTTTCCATTTTCTTCTCTGTATTATACAGAGATTGTCAGGGGTAATTCAGGGCACCCCAGCTAGTTTCCCTACATTGCTGGCAGGATGTAGTCCTCTCTTTCCACGGTGCTTAGACACTTGCCTGCAGAAGAAATGTAAAACCATGATGTAATGACATCCTCTAAAGCAGGTGGGAACCTCAGATGCCCATTTTGTCTGAGGAACCAGAGGAAATCCTCCCTCTGCCCCAATGCCTGTCTCCAGAGCAGCTGAAGCCTGACCAGGAGCTGCCTCTTCCCTGGAATTTCCAGTTTTAACCCCTTATTCTCCAAAGGGGGCCTGCAGAGAGAGAACTGAGTCAGCAGCCTCCCCTCTACAAGGGTCTCCAAGGCACGTTATACATTCCCTTGAGGGACCTTTCTACCATGATCAGGAATGACATATCCAAGAGGGATGGAGGATCGTCCTTAATCAGCCCTACGCCCCACTTAAATCGCTCATACTTTCTTTCACAGAAAAGCCCCAGGCTCTAATTGGCTCAATGGACTCTGTTATCCACACTCTCCTTACAGCTGTTTCACATCCAGGAGAGAGAGACACTTTACTCAGACAGCTTAAAATG
Organism: Microtus ochrogaster; assembly: GCF_000317375.1. Lineage (NCBI taxonomy): Eukaryota > Metazoa > Chordata > Mammalia > Rodentia > Cricetidae > Microtus > Microtus ochrogaster. The sequence goes on from NC_022031.1 coordinate 31,940,406, forward strand.
GGCAGGAGAACATGCTGCAACTGGAGTAGACGTCCCAGCCAATGCTCGGAACCGGCTCCTTGATGAGGACCTCCTGGGACCCTAACGATGAAGTGCAGTTACCAGGAGGCTCTTTCAAATGGCATGAAAGAAGGGGCAAGAGCATCATAAACATGTTAGAGATCTCAGAGGCTTTTCAGGGACCCCAGGAGATTGTAGATCAGTGGGATGAGGCATTTTGACATTATGTTCCTTCCCACCTGGAGGAGTTGAAACTCAATGAATGGCTAATATAATCTTTGCTGGCCAGGCCCAAGGGGATTTCAGGAGTAAGGAGCAAAATTGAGAGGGCTTCACCTGTGTGAATAGAACAAGGCAGTCTAGGGTTTACCACCAAACCATCTGGACCCTGTACCTGGTTGTCCCTAGTCCTTACACACTTCTGGGTCAAATCCTTATGTAAGCTGTCCTTTTCTTTCTTTCCTTATAACTTTATTTCTTTTATTGAAAATAGTTATTTTCATACAACATGCTACTTTTCCAAGGGCTTAGATCTTCAAGATGATGTCTTTGTATCTACTTCACTCCTCAGAGCTAATCATATTTTTGCCTTTTAATGAGAAGATCCAGACACTGGAGCTGTAGCCATCCTGGAGGTTTAGCAACTCTCTGATGATTTTCTTGGCTCCGTGTTAGCCTCAGGTTTAAAACTTTCCCAGCAGACAAGGATTAACTTTACACTGCTCCAACAAAGGAATGACTCACTGCTGGCCAGAATGACAGAAGAAGGCTGGATTGAGGGAGCATGGTTGCTTAAAAGAAGGCTCAACTCTGCTTGCAAAAAGCCAAGCATCAGGGTCTCTTTGGTCTACACAGGCCAGAAGCTTAAGGAGCCAACAAGACAACCACCTGATTATGATGAACATTTTACCTGCTCTGCTACCCTTTACCTTTATCTATTGCTCTGATCCTCTCTTTAGCTCTCATAGGAGTTTGGTAGAAATGGGCCCAGGCAAACACACTTTTGATAAAAGGTTCTGTGTTGGCTATGTTATGTCAGTTTCACACAAGCTAGCGCCATTTCGGAAGAGGGAACCAAAGGTGAGAAACTGCCCCTACTAAATGCCTGTGGGCAAGCCTCTGGTGCATATTATTGATCATTGACTGACGTATGAGGTCTGAGCTCACTTGAGGAGGTGCAAAACCTGGGTAGGTCATCCTGGTAGGTAGATAGATCATGCCACGAGGAACAAGCCACTAAGCAGAACTCCTCCATGACCTCTACATCAGCTCTTACCTCCAAATTTCTGCCCTGGCTGAGTACCTGCCCTGACTCCCCCCCCCACCCCCCAGTGATGGACTGTCACCGGGAAGTGTGAGATGAAACAAACCCTTTCTATACCCAGGTATTTTTGGTGACAGTGTTTTATTATAGCAGCAGAATCCCTAAGACAGGTTCCTTTGGACACATTTTTACCTCTTTGGGGTAGGATGTGTAACTACTGTTTACTGTTACAACCATTGTGTGATTTTCACAACCCCCCTCCTGTGGTCCTTGCATCTATACTCTTCAGCATGGCCTAGGCATGGCCCAAACCTTACCACATTCTACAATTCTTCTTGCCACGGGAGAATCCTAGAGACTTATATGAAAAACAAGGCCAATTACTCTGTCTGCTAATAGGAAAACCAACACCTAGAAACCACACTGTAACTTCATGAGGGTCACAGTTCCACCCCAAGTTTCATCTCATGAGATCGTTCCTTTTATGAAGAAACACAAAGTCTTCTTTGAATCATCTGCCACAGGAAACTCAAACCATTCAGCCAGCCCTTGTCTAGTGTTTCCCATTGTTGACAGGTGGGGGAAAATGTTAACATTAACATTACATGTCAAACCCAGGTGGACTATACTGGATATTTTGGAGACCAGCTTATGCTCTAATTTCCCCAAACCTGGTCATAATCCTATGTGTTGGGACCTACCCACTAGACCCTCTTCCTGTTCCTTCTTTTCAGAGAGAGGAACTTGGGAGTACAGGTGTGTGAGGACTTGGGAACCTAAAGGAAACAACTGGTCCTACACATGGCGATTTGAAAGACATGAATGACTCCCTGAATACATTATATGGTCCAGCCACCTGGGCAGAGGAGCAGTCCTGGACCTATTATGTTCCTGTGTTTCCGTTAAACGATATTATCTGGCTCCAAACTGTAGTTATAATCATAACCAACGAAACCACCAAGGACCTTACCATATTAGCTAAGCAATTAATCAAGACAGAAAACACTATAAAATCTGCTTAATTTTAGACCGCTTGCCTTTGAAGGGACAGTTGGTAAAAAGTTTAGTTTGCAACTGTTGTTTATAAATAGTTGATAAAGGAAAATCAGAAAAACAAACAAATGAAGAAACAAAAAAAAAAAAAACCACAGACAAAACGAAAAGATTACCATATCTTGGTCCAGGCCTCATCTGGAGTATGGTTTTAAATCTTTGGAAGATTTGAGACCCTTAGAGCTGTTATGCCTTTGATTCTAGGAGCCTGCTTGATTTTTACCTTATATAGGTAATCTATGCAAGGTAAGTTAGTCTCCCACCTCATAGAAGCTGTGGTCAAAAAAGGAATGGCCACTCACGTTACAATGTTATAGAAATATAAACCCTTAAACTAAGATGATGCTCTTTAACACCCACAACGGATTTCCACGTTAAAGAGGAGTTGTTGTAGGAAACCCCCAGGTGCTAAGAGGAAATAAACAGGAAGAGTCACCTGGGTAGTGAGCAGTGAGTGTCCTTGTGTGTGTCCACAAACCCACCACATTGATGTTGTTTGTTCCTTGAGGGTTCCGTAGACTTCTGGGATATATTCATCTGGTACTGAACTTTAAAAACTTATCAAAAAAGTTTAGGAATTGCTTTTATCTAACTAATTTGATGGGTCCATTTAAATTATTTACTTCACCTTGATTTAATTTTGGTAAGTCATATACAACTAGTGGTTCATCCATTTCTTTTAGATTTCCCAATTTAGTGGAACATGGATTTTTAAAATATGTCTTCAGGATGATCTGAAATTATTCAGTATTTGTTGCAATGTTTCTCTTTTCATCTTTGGTTTTTTATTAATTTCTGTCCTCTCTTTTGGTTTATTTGGCTAAAGGTTTGTCAATATTAGTCAAAGATGGTGGCGCACGCCTTTAATCCCAGCACTTAGGAGGCAGAGGCAGGTGGATCTCTGTGAGTTCGAGACCAGCCTGGTCTACAAGAGCTAGTTCCAGGACAGGCTCCAAAACCACAGAGAA
>NC_022031.1:31943790-31961565 GCF_000317375.1 Microtus ochrogaster
ATATATATATATATATATTAGTCAAAGAGCTATCTGTTCCTTTCCTTGATTCTTTGTATTTTTTTAAATTTCTATTTTATTATTTTAAACCATGATTTTAACTATCTCTTTACATCTACTCTTTTTGTGTGTTATTTGTTCTTATTTATCCAAGGCCTTCAGGTGTAATGTTGTTCTAAATATGCAATTTCTCAGGTTTTCTGCTGTACACATTTAATGTTATAAACCTTACTCTTGGACTCTTGGGAATGACTCATTGTGTAACATAGATTTTGGAATATTATGTATGTTTTAACTTTCATTAAATTCTAAGAATTTTTAAATTTCATTTTTTATCTCTCCCTTGATCAAATTTTTCTTTCAGTGGTGTGTTGTTTCGTTTGCGTGACTTCGTGTGTGCTCTGCTCTTTCTATTCTGATGTTAACAAACAGTTTTATTCCTTTGTGGTCACAAAAACAAGCAAGATGTTATTTCAGCTTTCCTAAATTTGTTGAGACTTGCTTTGAGTCCTACTGTGTGGTTGGTTTTGGAGAACATTCCATGAACTACTGAGAGGGACGTGAACTATTTAGTGTTTGGGTGGAATGTTCCATAGATAACTGCTAGGCCAATTTGATTTATCATGTCTTTTAATTCCAGAGTTTCTTTAGTTTCTGTCTAAATGGCCTGTCTGTTGGTGAGAGTTGGTTACTGAAGTCATCTACTAGGGCTGTGTGGAGGGCAGGATGTGATCTTTAATTGTGGTCGTTTGTTTTGTGAACTTGGATGCTCTAATAGCTATACTTGCTTGTTTCCTAGTTCAATTTGCTTGACTTATCTTTTTCCATCCTTTTACCCTTTGGTGGTATCTGTCATGGATATGTGTACCAAGTGTATTTCTTGGTGGCTGCAAAAAGATATATCCTTTTTTCTAATCTGTTAGTCTGTGACTTATTCATGGGAAATGGAGACCACTAGGATTGAGAGTGATTATTTAACAGCACATATTAATTACTATTATTTTATTCTGAATTTATGTTTTCATACCTCTTTTGGTTATCTGTTCTGGAATTATTCTTTGTGCCTTTGGGATATAATTAACTTTCTCTGTAGAACCAAATACCCTTCCTATTATGCTCTGTTGAGCTGTCTTAGGGAACATAAATTCCTTACATCTGTTTTTATCATGGGAAGTTTTTATTTCTTATCTAATTACAGCTGATATTTTCCTGGGTATAGTAGTCTGGGCTGGCATCTATGTTTTCTCAGAACTTGTAGAACATCAATCCTTGTGTTATTCCAATGAGTCTACCTTTATATGTGATTTGATATTTCTCTCTTGCTGTATTCAATATCCTTTCGTTGCTCCTCATATTTAATATTTTGATTATTACATGATTTATGGAGTTTCTTTCCTATTTAGTGTCCTGTAAGCCATTGCATCTTGATAGGCATCTTCTTCCTTACATTTGAGAAATCTATGATCTTGTTAAAAATATTTCCTGTAGCTTTGACTGGGGTTTCTTCTCATTTTTTAAAGATTTATTTATTATGTATACAATGTTCCTCCTGTACACCTCTATGCCTGAAGAGGGCACCAGACCTCATTACAGATGGTTATGGTTATCATGTGGTTGCTGGGAATTGAACTCAGGACCTCTGAAAGAACAGCCAGTGTGTTTAACCTCTGAGCCATCTCTCTAGCTCCTTCTTCTTACAACTAGGAAATATAGTTTTGACCTTTTTATTGTATTCCAAATTGCCTGAGAGATCTACTTCTTTTTACCTTGCCGTCAAGATTTGTTATCTTCTCTTCCACTTGAATCTATTGATAAGATTTACTTCTAAGCTTTTTGTTTTAATTTTTGAGTTTTTCATTTTAAATTCTATTTCAGTTTGTATCTTTTTTTTTAGAAATTCCATATCTTTATTAAATTTTATCTTGAATTATTTCATTCACTTTTTGTGTTTTAGAGTCTTAATTTGGGCATTTATTCATAATCTGTTAGGTCCTTGAATATATTTATAATTTCTATTTTGAAATCATCAGCTAAGTTACTTTTCTTGGGGAACAATAGAGTGGGCACATTTCTGGAGAAGGCATATTGCTAGTTGGCGATTTGTGTTATTTGATGGAGCAAAGTCTTCTGATGGAACCGAGCTCTGTGGAATTGGGTCGCTTGTTTCTTGGTGTTGATATCTGGTCTCTCCTTTGTTGAGTGATTGGATCTTTGTTCGCTGTTACCTCAACTTGTCACAGAGCGGACTAACTGAGTGATGTTTGGTGGTAGTGCTGGGGTCACTTGATGTTGATTTGTGAATGGAATGTAAGATGTGGTCTTAGCTCAGTTAGAGTTAGCTGTAACTTCTGAGTCCAGGATGAAAACTTCTATAGGCTTGAAACATTCTTGCTGCTGATCTCTAGAAGTCTGCAGAGGACAAATGGTCCTAACATGAATTCAATTTTTCAATTTAAGGAAATATATTTAAGTTTTTCATATATCTTGATCATATTTCCCTCCCTTAACTCCTCCGCACAAATTCTGAGCATTTTTCTAATTCAGATGACACAGTGTGGCAGTCTAAATGGAAAATGTCCTCTGTAGACTCATGCATTTAAACACTTCGTCCTCGGTTGACAGCACTTTAGGAGGCACGGCTCTGATGAGTATATGGGATATGAGGGTCTAAAGGCTTGTCCTGCTTCCTATTCACTGAATCATTTTCCTGTGTGTGAAGGAAATGTGATTTGCCAGCTTCCTACTCCTCCCACAATACCATGTCTTTTTCATCACCATGGACTCTATTCTTCTGGAACTATATGCCAAAAATGGAGACTTCCCTCCTTTTGTTGCTTTGGAAAATGGTATTTTATCACAGTAAGAGAAAAATACCTAGTACACAGAGGGAGCTTAGCAACATTAGCAACAACAACAAATGTACTACTTTTGAGATAAATTCTTTTTAGGTTTTTATATCTGAGATGATTTTAGAAACAGCTCACCTAAATTTTGATTTGTGTGGACAAAAATGAGAGGTAAAAGAAGAGGCAGTCTCTCTGGCTTCTCTGTGGCAGACAAAGATGCTCGCTGGTTCTCCAATGGGAAACCCAGCAACTGCCTGGGGAAGAAGGAGAAGAGGGGGAGGTGTGGACTGTAACACAGCACAGGCAGGAGAGGTACGGCACCACTAAATGTCCCAAGAAACCATTCTCACCATTTCCATCAGAAATGGAAGTTGGTACAACCACCTTCTCAGTCAAGAGGCCTGATAGGAGATCACCTCCAGGTCCAGAAAGAGTATACTCAGTGCTGAAGCACCATTTAGAGATAAGAACTCCAAATGGAAAACTAGGTGGAAAAGAAGATGGAATTTCCTGTTCCTGGTGGCAGCAGGAGAATGACAATCCAGCAAAGCAAGTGCTATTCTTGGCTTTGAGTTCTTCTCAAGATTGCTTGCTTTGACGTTGTCTCAACCTACAAAGTTGCTAAGAAACATGTATTTTCTTTTTCCACTTTTCTGTGAAGTATCTGTTTTCTTATTTAAAAATTTATTAGTTGACATTTTTATACATACACACAATGTATCTTGATCATATCCAACCCAAATCATGCATCTCACTTTCCCAGACCTAGCCGTAGAACCTCCCCTTTCCAATTTCAGGTCATTGTTGTCTTCGTCATCCTCTCCTCCTCCTCTTCCCTTTTCCTCCTCCTCTTCCTCCTCCTCCTCCTCCTCCTCCTCCTCCTCCTCCTCCTCCTCCTTCTCCTCCTCTCCTTCTTCTTCCTCTTCCTCCTGCCCCTCAATCCTCCTTCTTCCTCTTCTCTTCTCATTCTTATTCTTTTTACAACCTGCATGCAAAGGAGCAAGGACAAACTACTAGCAGTCACACTCCTGAAGAAAAATGGAAACCTCCTCCAGGATCCATCAATTACCAGTAACTTCTCTGCTAGGGGTGGAGAATCATGAGTCTTTGTCTGCTATGGAATGTTGGAATGCTGGATGATGGATGGTCAAATCTCATTCAGGTCTCATGTAAGCAATACTAGCTGCTGGGAGTTCAGGAGGGCACTGGACAGCATGCCCAGACAGACTACGTTTCCCAGCACCCGCTGACTCTTACCTTCTTTCTTTCCTTTTCTACGATGCTCGCCAAGCCTTGTCATGTATGTGACATAAATGCCCTATTTAGGATGGAGCCCTCAACAATCATTCATTCTGAGTACTTTGCCCATCATGTCTTGGCACTGACTGCTGTCCAATTGAAAAAGAAACTGCTCTGACCAAAGTAGAGAGAAGCACTTATTTATAAGTGTACAAATAAATATTTAGAAAGCAATCTGGCAAGATGTCCCTTTAGTGAAATATTGGTAGTAAGTTCACCACACTAGAGCCTATGGCCTCTCTAACCATGGGCTTTAGATTAGGTTTATAGTAACAGGCACATGCTCCCTCCTCCAGAACAGGCCTCAAATTCAATGAGAAACAGCTGGTTACTACATAACAGTCAAGGTAGTGTTACACGAGCTAGAACACCTCACAGGGCAGGCCAGAACTATAACATGCAGGGGGCACTGGAGGGTAAAAATGTTAATGATGGTTCTCATCCATAAGTCTCTGCAACACCTTCTGTAAGTCCCGGTCTCTGGCCTCCATCTTTGGAGGCCCTGCCCCTGTGCCCGCCAAACCTTGACCCCTTCCCTGGAGGAGGGTCAAGATAGCCCTCCAAATCTTAACCACTCCCTCAACCTACGTAAACTGCATCCTGGAAAGTCCCTTTGTGGTGTCGTGTCCCGCCGAGGGTACAGGAATCCTATTAAACCTGGATATCCTTTAATTCAGCTTGTTATGATTTGGCTTGAATGGAATTTTTGTATCCGCAGAGAACTCATGTTAGGAAATATTCCTAACACCTTTCAGTAGTATAAAAGCTAGCCAGGAAGGAGAAAGATCACATCCAGATTGATTGTCTCTATCCTGCAACCAAAGTGTCCTGTATCTTCAGCAATCAGGTCTTACCATATGGTTATGGTGGGTAAATAATGGCAAAGGCAATAAATAGCCTGCGTTGTTTAGGGGCTTTAGGAATCTTCCTGACCAAATGCTGCCCAGTATTGAAATTGTAACTTAATAACTTATATTATTTGAAGGAAGCATTCCCCACTCATGCAGGTTACTTCTGTTCATACTAGTTTTGTGGGAAATTATATTTTTAATTAGCCTACAAGACAATGACTACAATAAAGCTTTCCCACATGTCCTTAATTTAGATAAACCTAGCTCCATCCCTGCCTTCCCCCACCCCCATCCCTATTTAAACATTTAACCCCTCTAGTATTACCCACTTATACTTTTTATTTTATTTTGTTTTGTTTTTTTGAACTGTCCTGGAACTTGCTCTGTAGATCAGGCTGAATTTGAACTGCCCATTTCTATTTTAAGATGGAATTCTTCTACTATCTCTTCCCCATTAACTCATACCTTGTGTGAACTCCTTTAGACATTCTGAATTAAATACACAAACTTAAAATGTCAAAGCTGGGATCCACATACAGGAGGAAACATGATGTTTTTCTTCCTGGCTCTGGGTTATGCTGTGGGACAATGGTTTTATCCTGTAAAGACTTGTTTCTTGTACTTGTTTAATAAAATACTGATTGGCCACTCGGGAATATGTACAAGAGTGGTCACATGATAGTTTTATTTTTAGATGTTTACAGAACCATCACACAAAGTAAATGGTGTCTACACTACTTCATATTTCTACCAGCAATAGGAAAGGATATTTGGTTTTTTTTTAATGTTCTTTGTAACCTATACAAAGGATTCTGCTGTATTTACAGCTGGCCAAAAAAATTATTTCATTCTGTAAGATGCCTTTTTATCTGTCTGACAATTCAGTTTCTTGTATAGAAATCTTTTACTTCCATGAGACCCCATTTGTCAGTTATTGGTCTTATTTTCTGAGTGATTAGAACCTTGTTCAAAAAGCTCTTGCCTGGGTTTGTGTCTAGACATGTACTCCTCAGTTTTCTGTAATAGTTTCAGAATTTCATACCTAATGTTGAGATCCTTGAACCACTTGTAGTTTACTTGTGAGGGCTAAAGATCTGTTTTTATTTTTCCTCCTGTAAATGTCCAACTTTCCTGCATGATTCTTTCTTGTCTACTGTGTATTTTTGGCATTGTTGTCAAAGATCTAGTGGATATAGTCACATTCTCTACTCTAACCCATCAATTGGTCTTTCTTTTTGCAGCAACATCAAGCATACCACCTTTATCACAGTATAGAATAACTTGAAATCAGGCAGGCGATGCTTTTAGGACAGCCTTCTTTTGCTCAGAATTTTATGAGTTGATTTTCTACTGCTGTGATAAGGCACCATGACCAAGGCAACTTATAAAAATGTTGTAAGTTATATTAAAAAGGAGTTAATTTGGCATTGTGGTTCCAGAGTCATGGTAGCAAGTGGCAGTCACAGTAGCAGGAACAACTGGAAACTCCCATCTTCAAGAAGGCAGAAAGCAGAGAGAGTGAACTGGGAATTATGCATGAATTTTAAACCCCAAAGCCTGTCCCTCAGTGACATACTTTCTCCAGTGGGGCCACAGCACCTAAACAATCTACACAAACAGCTCCACCAACTGGGGACTAAATATTCAAACATCTGAGCCTGTGGGGGACATTGTCATTCAAACCATGACAGAAATCTTTCGGGCTTTCATTTAATATTATTTGTCTTCTATTTCTATAGAGAATGTCACTGGGATTTTTATTGTGATTGCAAAGTATCTGTAGACTGTGTTTCAAATAAATAATAAATTCAATAAATCTGTAGATTGTGTTTCATAGGATGGCTACATTTATAATATTGTTTCTTCCTACCCAGGAGCATGAGAGAACTTCCTATCTTCTAGTGACTACCTCAATTCTTTTTTAGTCTTAATTTTTTTAAAGGTTTTAATTTCAGAGATCTTTCATATCTTTGTTAGGTTTACTAAAAGGTAATGTTTTTAGGCTATGTGAAAAGAATTGTTTTCGTAAATTTTAAAGTTTGGATCCTGCTACTTTGCTGAAGATGTTTATCAGCTCTAAAAGCTCTTGCTTGTTTGTTTGGAGTCTTCTAGGTCTCTTATGTGTAAAGTCTTATTATCTGAAAATGACATGTTTGACTTGTTTTTCTATTATATCCCTTGTATTTTTTTGTTTCTTTAACCAAAATGTCCAGTACTATAGTAAAAAAGATAAGAGAAAATGAATACCCTTGTCTTTTTCCTGATTTTAGTGAAAATGTTTTTTTAAAAAACTAAATTTTTTATTTTGCCCTCACCTCCTCATTTTTTTCATTGATTTTTATTGAGCTCTACATTTTTTCTTTGCTCCTCTCCCTGCCTCTCCCTTCTCCTGTTGAGATGGCTGCTGACCTTGAATCTCATCTCTTTGTTTTCTTTGTCCTCCTGTTTGCCATCCTCTCTAGGCTTTCTTCAGCAAAGGCCCTGAAAATTGTGGTCTGTAGTCACTCACGTGTTCTTCCCCATTAGTCCATCTTCCTCTCCTATACCCTGCCTGCACATCTGCCTGCACAGGAGCATTGGAAGCTGTGGTGGCTGCTGAGAAGATCTCTGCAGGTAGTGTGGTGGTGACTCTCACCTGTGCTAGGGCAGATTTTGCTGGGCCCACTCCTCAGGAGCAGTCTCTGATCTCTTTCCCACATCCTCACTATTTTGGTACTTCTGCTGATAAGTACAAGAACAGCCCTGGGAAATGCTGTGTCTGTCATTGTTACCATTGGCTGTGTATTTACTGCCTTGAACTAGAACCCCATCAGGATCTGTAATATTTGCTACTTCTTCATGCCTTTCTTCCTTCAACATCATCGAACTCCCAAGTCTTTCCATCTTTTGTCCTGTGAAGAGAGCTCCTGGGGTTAGTCCCTTACTTGGTGTCATTCCTGTTGAGGAAAACATATCCATTTCTTTTATTTAGCCACTTCACTACTTCCAAAGTCGTCCTTGCCAGGGCATTTTTGTCCCTGCCAGCATGCACCATGAATATAAAACTGCTTGAACTCCCTCTCCTGTTTCTTATGGTGCTAGGTTTGGTGCTTGCAGCACTGAGGACTGGGAGAAGAGACCACTGGGTCGGTGATCATGGGTTGCCAAGATGCGACTGGAGCCTTCTGGGTCTTGGCTTCCTGTTCATGGCTGTAGGGATGGTGGCTGCAGCTTCTCCAAAGGTGTAATGGTAACCAGTCTGGCCATAGCAATGAAGCTGCTGGTATTGTCTTGGGTTCCTCTTGGGTCTGCTTTTACTGATCAAACTTTCCAGTTCATTTCCGTATTTTCTAGTTAACTCTTTGAGCACTATACTGAATAAAGACAAAGAGAATGGGCACCTGTAGACAGAAGTTTCTGGCCTGTCCAGTCCCGTAGTTGTTCAGTCGCAAAGAAACATGCATAGGCTTATATTAATTATAAACTGTTTGGCCTACTGCTGAGGCTTATTACTAACTAGCTCTTACAACTTAAATTAACCCATAAATCTTATCTATGTTTAGCCACGTGACTTAGTACCTTTTCTCAGTAAGGTATTCTCATCTTGCTTCCTCTGTGTCTGACCTTTCCTCTTCCCAGAATTCTCCTAGTCTGGTCACCCCACCTATACTTCCTGGCTGACTACTGGTCAAGCAGTATTTTATTGAACCAATACTAGTGACAAATCTTTACAGTGTACAAGAGCATTCTCCCACAGAAGGCACCCTAGCCTTGTAACCGAATTTGGGAAAATGCTTCCAGTCTTACCTCTTTGAATACAATGGTTCTTAGCGGCTTGCCATATATATCCTTTATTGTAGTGGGTTACACTTGTCTTAGCTTCGTCAGGGCTTTCATTATGAAGAATTGTTGCAGTTTTTCAAATGCCTTTTCTATATCTGTGGACATGATTATGTGGCTTCCTTAAGTCTGTTCATGCACTGTATTAGATTTATTGATTTGTGGTACTTTGATAGAAGTGCCGCATTACATAGTATGGCTATGATGATTTCCCCTTTCCAAACTCAGCTGTTAAGGAATTGGTGGCCAGCTGATGGAATTAGGAGAGTTGATTGGAAAATGAGCACTCTAGCTTCATAAAGAGATTAACCCACTGATGGAGTCACAGCTGAAAAGGTTATTAGGAGTGAGAGGTACGAGTAGGCTTAAATGTGGCAATGGAGGGATGATGTTAAAGTTTGTATCTTGTCTTCAGACCATTCTTTCTTTATTTCTGCCTCCTTTCTACCATGAAGTAAGAACTTTGCTCTACTGTCTGCTCGTTGCCATGATATTATATCTCACCACACACAGACCTAGTAGGAATGGAACCTAGAGATCATGGACTCAAAGCTAGGAACCTGAGCTCAGATCAGTCTTTCCTCCCTGAAATTGCTTTCTAAGGTATTTTTCATAGCAACAGAAAAAACCCACATAGAGTGTGAGCTGAACAGATAGAAGCAAGGGAACTCAGATCTTCTTAAAACAAGGACATAAGGTTCTCAAAGACAACGATTTGTTCCAGGAGAATTAGAAGTGAATACCATTGGACTGGGATGTAGGGAGATTAAGTAGAGGGGGAGGTTTAGAGCCATGGTGTTCATCTTGGGTCCTCTATCTCTGGATACTCTCCAAGTCTACATGAATCATGAATAGACCAACAGATTTTTCCTTAACTCTTAAATCTTAGCTCAAATCCAAACTCTTCTCTGTGGATCTTCCCATGCCAAGCAGATGATTAGAGTGTTTCTGTGCTCAGGCTAAGCCTGGCTGCAGAAATAGATATGATCTTTGGTTTAAATTTCATAGTCCTTTAGACATACTTCAAACTGTCTTTGGACTCTACATCAAAATTTGTTTAGAAATGGAAAAGAAGTAAGGTGTCTAAATAGAATTGGGTTCCAGGGTCACAGGCAATCAATTCTATTTACTCAGAAGTGTGATAGGTCTTTCTGGAGACAGTCTATCTCAAGGTGATGTAGGAGACATTGTTTCCATGAGATAGGCATCTTGAAATATTGGAACCAGGTTGGTGGTGGCACACACCTTTAATCCCAGCACTTGGGAAACAGAGTCAGACATATTTCAATGGGTTTGAGGCCAGCCTGATCTACAAAGCAAGTTCCAGGATAGCCAGGACTGTTACACAGAGAAAACATGTCTTGAAAAAAAAAACAAAAAGAAAATAGAAAGGAAGAAAGAAAAATTGGGGGCCAGAAATAGGAAGTTAGACATTAGTTACCACTAGACTGTCTTTGCCAATGACCCCTTGAGATTTACTAACAACGTGGACACAGAACCGTGTCTGGCACATTAGCTGGACATACTCAGAATTATTAGGAACTTAAAAACCACCCAGAAGAAACGATAAGAAAATACGTGACCAAAATGAGTAACTATCCCCTCCCAAATCCTCTCTTATCTATGTGCCCAACGTCACAGAAGTGAGGAATGATAAAAGACAGAGTTGTCTAGTTCATAGTGTTTTATCACAGCCACAGACAAGTAATTAATATAGAAGTTAATACCAGGAAGTATTAACTGAGTAGTGCTGTTAAGAGTTCAACAATGTGGGTTTTTTTTTTTGAGAAACGTGGATGACATTTGCACTTTGGACTAGAAAAGCAATAAACACTGTTAGCAGAGCTCTATGGCCTGTTGTAGGAGTCGGAGCTTGAACACAGTGTTGAGAGCAACATGGACCAGGGAGGGCTGGGTCAAGAGGTTTTGGGGAGGAAAATATTAGCCCGTGGGATGAGGACTATTTTTATAGTACTTTAGTAAATTGCTGCTTTCTGCCCAAGAACTTGTCTGGGGATAAATTTTAAAGTAATAGAATCAATTTTTTGGTAAAGGAGATTTCCAAACACCCAATACTGAGTCTTGCATGGTTATTAGTAATCACTGTGTTATAGGTCAACAACAGAACATCATAAAAACAAGTGGAGCAGAAAGAAATACAGAATGTGCAGTTTATAAAGAAAAAGGATGCCTACAAGCTCAATTAACACCCAATGGTGGTGCTGGAAGAGACTGTTAAGGAGAGTAACACCGCCAAGGAGGGGACACCTCTGCTTTGGAAAAAGAAAAGCAAAGACCACAGGCAGCAAAGTTCCAGCTTGTGTAGATAAAATGTCTAAGGAATCTTATGCTCCCAGAAATGAACAACAAACTAAAGCTTCTACAAATGTCATTCAAGGGGCCAAAGGTCCCTGTGTGGGTGGCAGTATCCACCACAAAGTGCTAATTTAGAATAGAATAGATATTCTATTCCAGGTTCCATCCCTTCTGGCTTTACATTCTTTCTGCTGCCTCTTCCACAGGGTTCTCTGAGCCCTGAGGTGAAGGGTTTGATGGAGACATCCTTTGTAGGGCTGAGTGTTCCAAGGTCTCTCACTCTGCATATTGCTCTGGGTTTCTGTGTGTGTTCTGTCTGCTGCTGGAGAAAACTTCTCTAATGCTGTACTTACTGTTATAGAACTCAGCCCTCTAAATAAACCTCCAAATAAACACTGTCTTCTATAAGATGCCTTGGTGCTCGTGTTTCATCACAGCAATAGAAAAGTTACAGACTCACATTGTCTTGGCTATTTGACATGCCTTGTCATATTTCCTAAGTGAACTTACAGAGGTAGAATGTCAGTGCACACTTCAACACATGCCTCATTGAGGCAAAACAAGAAACATGTTAGTTTTTGTGTTTGCTTGTTTGCTTCTTCCAAGACAGAATTTCTCTGTATAACAGTCTTGGCTATCCTGAAACTCACTTTATAGACCAGGTTGGCCTCAAACTCACAGAGATTTGCTTGCTTTGTCCTCCTAAGTGCTGGGATTAAAAGTGTGTGCCACCACACCCAGCCAAGACATGTATTGAAATAATTTTTTTTTTTTTTTTTTTGGTTTTTCGAGACAGGGTTTCTCTGTAGCTTTGGTGCCTGTCCCGGAACTAGCTCTTGTAGACCAGGCTGACCTCGAACTCCCAGAGATCCACCTGCCTCTGCCTCCCGAGTGCTGGGATTAAAAGCGTGCACCACCACCACCCGGCTTGAAATAAATTTTAACTGGAACAATTTTCTAGACATATCCGAGAACTTAATATATTTAAACCACTAAGAAAGTGTGATAGTGTTGGCAAAAATAACTGAAAGTTCAGAGTTACCCCAGTTTAAGGATTAGCATTGGTAAAAACTTCCAACTGCTTTTCCATTGGTTCCCGTGGTGATCTGAATGAGAATGGTGCCTATTGGCTCATCTATTTGAATGCTTGGTCCCCTGATAGTGGGGCTGTTTGGGGAGGAGTAGGAGGTGTGGTCTTGTTGGGGAGGTGTGTCACTAGGGAGGATCATGTCTGACAGATGTCTGATTGGTCCTTCTGTAGTCATGGCCTTCTACTCATGTGCCAATCAGGTTTTCATGACCCAGGTGAAACCCTTGTCCCTAGGAGCTACCCCTCCACCTTCTGCAGCAGCTTTTGCAGGAATGAATCTCATCTCATTCTGGAACAATTTATAACTGGGCTATAGAATATACTGACCCTTTCTTACCACCAAAAACTACTTTGTTTTGAATCATAAGCCAATGTTCTTTGACAGCAGAACTCTCATGCAAGTTTCAGATCTGTATTCCCAGGTCTTCAGGAGTCACAAAGACTCCTGGAGCAGAGAGGGGGGTGCGGTCCACATCACATAGATGCAGTCACCTCCATTATCAAGGGAAAGCAAAACCAGAAGAGCTTGTCATTGTTTTTAATGGTGGTTACCAAGATCTTCCCCCTTGAAAAGAAAATCTCTGTGGGAGGTCCTGTGGACCAGAATAAAGTCCTTTGTGACATTATTATAGTTAAATCAAATACTAATCAGCTTAACAACATGATGACAATTGTTCTTGGGGAAAACACTGACACATATATGAAACCTCCTTAATTACCCAGTGGGAGACTCTTGATGGTCTGGCCGGTACTACAGACCATCCAGTTGTTTTTGCAGGAATATTAGCACCACTTCAAGCTGTGGCTCCTTGCTTATAATTGCTACCTAAAAACACTTTTATCACCTACTCTCATCTGATTCCTCCATTTTGCTAGAAGGCTTTGCCTTGTAAACAGATTTGTACCTTTTGTTTCTTTTACCTTTTGTATGTGGTCAGCTTAATAGCTGGGTTTTGTCAATTTCAACCAATGTGTCTTTATCTATTAGTGATGTAAATTACTCCTTAAGTGTCTGTACCAAGCTCTTTCCTCCTGCCCCCTGGTTCCATTTTCTTACTTGAGAAGGCTATTTCTCCATTTGCATAACTTCTTGCCTTTCTACATAGGGTTTTTCATTTCAGTCTAGGTTTAAAAATAAGGTCCACATATTCCTATTTACTTGTAATCCTTTGTTTTTGACAATTACCTGCTATCCTCCTTTTGGTTTTCAGTAGCCAGGTTCTAGAGTTTCAGACTTCTGACATAACACGAAACTTTTATTCCATTTCTCTAAAAGCTTCAACACAGCTTCTGTTAGACCTTACCCAACCTCTGACCTAGATATAATCGGATGCATAATATTACTCGGTTGCATGTGTTTGCCTATTAAAAATTTAGAAACCAAGCTGGGCGGTGGTGGCACACGCCTTTAATCCCAGCACTTGGTAGGCAGAGGCAGGCAGATCTCTGTGAGTTCGAGGCCAGCCTGTTCTACAAGAGCTAGTGCCAGGCCAGGCTCCAAAGCTACACACAGAAACCCTGTCTTGAAAAACCAAAACAACAACAATTTAAAAAGCAGCCCTACTTCTGTCCATAATTGCTGCTTATTTTATTGTCCTATACGCACTTAAGTATTGTACTCCTAAGACGATAGTGCATGGAAAGGAAGCTACAAGCAAAGTCAGAAAGCCACTTAAACTCTATCACACCATGAAGGTGAATTCTTCAACTTCCTCCAAATTCATTTCTTCATCTTGAAAAGGAGACTACAGGTGACCTTACACAGACAATGTAAGGTTCAATGGCATCATGAGACAAAGTGAAGAAACTTCTAAGGTCTTTGGTTTACTTTATACCCAAGTGAATCTCACGGCATTAGGAAAGTTTGCTGAAATACTTTTAGGCAAAATGTTTATATTCAAGAGCAACATCATACCCACTCTTCAGACGTCTTGCAGTTTGCAATGCCCTTTGCAATGTCTCAACATGCAGTAAGGAATTGGTTCCACAGCTGCTGTCGATTCATGTAAGAGCCACACAGCCGAGAGCACTTCACAGCACCCCTCCATCTTCCAGGTACCACATTATTTATTTACTTTCTTCTGCAATGTTTCCTGAACCTTAGGTGGGTAGGGGTTGATGTAGATGCTCCATTTGTGGCTGAACACTCATGGTTGCCTATTCTCAGCCCTTGGAACAGCTAGTAGTCTCTGCAACAAATAAAAACTTCTCTGACCAAGGTCGACAAAAGCACATATCTATGAATATAAAAGGGAATTATCATTTTATTTCTTCTTCCATATTTCACTTTTTACTTGTTAATTCCTAACATTTTTCATGATTTTTCTATTGTGAAACTGATTTTACCACTTTCAGCATAATGGAGATTATTAAAACGAGGTTAAATCACTTAATGACTCAAATAAATGCTTGTTTTCCCTCTATTCTATAGTTTAGAAGTGGGTATGTGGTCTGGAATGGGTATCCACTCTTGTCCAAGTGGTTATTTGGGAATCCCTCATCTCATCCCTCCCCTTTCTTACAGCAAGAGGTGTACAGTACAGGTAGCAGGAGGAAGCCCACATTCCAGCCTAGTTTCAGGGCATGGAGAAGGCTGAGGTGAGGCTTCAGCTGTGTTTCCATAAAGAAGCCTCTCCGGTGTCACACATCCTGAAATTGAGAGTGGTAATCAATGAAGAACTTCCCCAGAAACACGGAGCTGAAGGTCTAGGAGTCAGTGTGAGCTGGAGATAACGTGGGCATCTGAAAGATTTAAACCCTGGGGAAAGGACGGCAGAGAGGGAGATGGAAAACAGAAATCCTGAAATACAAGGGAGGATTTTTGACAGACGAGGAACTAGCTGACATGGAAGCAAACGAGAGGAAAAGCAATTACAGAAGTAAATAAAATTAGTGTAACTTTGTTATCTGTGATCAAGTTGTTTGTATAATAGCAAACAGTTTGTCTTTAACAGTTTCTGACCCTCACTGAAAAGCAAAGTTAGATGCTGGACATCAGTTTCCCTTTATTATTTCTCACTATTTAAAAGAAATGCCAAAAGGGCATATACATTTCTTTGCTATTTAAATTTTACACTTTGTATAATAAATGATAGATATTAAAGTTTTTGTTAGGAGCAAAGCTTAGGACTCGGCAATTATTGAAATCGTACTTTTGTAAACTTAAACTAGCCCGTTCTTCACAGTTGCCCATGCGTTTCGACATCTATGCTTCTCTTCACTGTTAATCAATAGTGCACATGTTCACCCAGAACGAAGCTATCACACAGAAATCTGACAGAGATGCTGCCACCAGTGAGGTTCACGGGTGCCACTGCCGGCTGTTGCTTTCTGCCATGACAGGAGGAGTCTTTCTTGAAGAATGTGGCTAAAAAATGTTTATGCTGATCTAACACATGTTTCTTAACCACTCACAGACATGTTTTCTCCATGAAAATTGGACGTTGAGGACAACAGAAATACTGCAGCATCACTTCTGTACATTAATCTCCCCTCACCCTTAAAAAAAAATAAATACAGCTTTCTTTCAAGAATTGCTGAGGCAAAACTCAAAAACCTCCCAGACAAGCAGGTTAGGTTTAAGCACGCTCATTAGAGAGGTAGCGCAATATTTGTATTATTATTCAGTACCCCAAGGTAACACCAATACGTGCTTTACAAGCAAGAGAAATCATCTGACATAATGAACTCATGTTCTTCCAGAACAAACAATATAAAGCCCTAGAGATAGACAGGAAAGAACATGGTACAGGACACATCCTTTGTATACTCCTGGGAAAGCGCCATGTAGTACATAGTTATTAGAGTTAGGAAGCCAAGGAGGACATACAGTAGGTGTTTTTGCAGCTGGAATAGTGGTTGGGCTGATGTGGAGGCGGGGGAAGAGTCTGGAGGGCACGGTGACTTAGGGTACTGTCCTGGAGTTCTGAGAGCCTAAGGCTGATGGTTAAAGATTTCAGAGGAAGGAGTGAGGTGAGGTGTAGGATGGGGGCTTCAGAGGGGGCACAGAAAAGTGGTAAGCGGGTGCAGAGACACAGAGAGGTTAGAAGGGGAAGAGAAGTCAAAAAAGAGTGTGATAAGATCTGGGTGGCAGGAAAGGAAAGAGGTCTTGGTGGCCCCATTTACACACTTGGGGTGTGGAACTGAAAAGAGAGACCAATGAAGAGCTTGTGCTAATCAATGCAGGATGTAAGACTTAGGTGTTCAAAATCTAACGTTGCTCTTCAACAAGTCAGAAACTGCCAAAGACAAACTGTTTTCTATCATACAAACAAATTGATCAGGGGTAATCAAATGGCACAAACCTCAAAGCCTAAGTAACTACATAATTAGTTCTGTTATTTTGAAACAGCCAATGGATCGCCATAGTGATGGGTGATAAATTTCAAAATGGCAGTCCTTCAGAAAACAAAAATGAATGAAGAAGCTGTTTAAGGTACAGATGGAACCAACATAGAAAAATCATCTCAATTTTGAAAGGCATGAAGCCCCTGCTTCCAGTTAGGAGCCCCACAAGATCAAACTATACAAGTGCAATATCTGTGCAGAGGGCCTAGGTCAGTCCAGGCAAGCTTTCTAGTTGGTGGTTCAGTCTCTGTGAGCCACTATGAGCCCAAGTTAGTTGGTTCTGTGGGTTTTCTTGTGGTGTCCTTGGTTCCTTTGGCTCCCATAATCATTTCTCTCTCTCTCTTCCAGAGGATTCCCCGAGATCTGCCTAACATTTGGCTGTGAGTCCCTGCATCTGTTCAAATCTTAAGTTATGTACTATTCTATGCCCCTGACCTAGATAGAGTAACACATTTGTGCCATTTGCTGAAAGCAGAAAATACAGAAGTTGAAAGCAATTTCCCAAAGTACCATAAAGGTTAGAAGCAACCACTTGCAGTTATTGGCTGATAAACTACAATGTTCATTATCTGAGCAAGTTGAAACAAGTGACTTAATCCCTTATAAATCCCTGTTAAAATTGCTGTAAAAATTCCATTTATTCCCCATGTAATGTTATCTATATTATTCATACTTCTCACAGGTAAACAGACACCACTCACACTTTCAGACACACAGCTCATACAACAGACAGACTCTGTTAGTGGTAGACATACAGAGAAATAGGGACTAACAGCTTCACAAGACAGCCTTCAGACAAGCACAGATTCAGACTCAGGCAACAGAAGATGGAGGACACAGGGACCGTGAAGTAGAACATTCAAATATGGATTCATTCTTGGTTAAATGACTCCAAGAATAAGTGGTTTTATTTCTCTTCTTACTGAGACAATGCATTGCTGGTGATGGGACTTCATCATTACTACATTACAATATATGCACTAACTTACTATTATAAAGTGATAGTATCAGCTCCTCTTAAAAGTAGTCATGGGTGAAGAGTAGATTCAAGAATACCATTGTTTTTTTTTATTTATTTATTTATTTATTAAGGATTTCTGCCTCCTCCCCACCACCGCCTCCCATTTCCCTCCCCCGATCAAGTCCCTCTCCCTCATCAGCTTGAAGAGCAATCAGGGTTCCCTGACCTGTGGGAAGTCCAAGGACC
>NC_022031.1:31964305-31965517 GCF_000317375.1 Microtus ochrogaster
ATCAGGGTAACTGTAGCTTCATAAAAGGAATTTGGCAATGATTCTTCTGTTTCTATATTGTGAAATACATTAAGGAGTATAGGTATTAGTTCTTCTTGGAAGTTCTGGTAGAATTCAAGAATACCATTGTATTAGTTACTTTTTGTACTTCAATAAAACAATAACCAAAACCTAGCAAAAGTGTTATTTGGGCTTTCCATTCCAGAGGGATGGTCCACATGGAGTGGAAGGCATGGCATTAGGTGGTTGGAGCCAGAAGGTGGCTGGTTACATCAACTTCACACTTCTTCAAGGCGGAAGTAGAACAAGGCTATAAAATCTAACGTCCAACTCCTTGCTCCATCAATGTTGCACCTCCTAAAGGTTCCAGAACCTCCCCAAACAATACTATTAAAATGAACCTGGTGGGGACATTTTTCACTTACAACACAGCAGTGGGCCTGAATACTGTAGATGTATAGAAAGTGCTACTATTGTCGAAGCCTGCTGATGATTTGCTGTGTGTGATAGATTACTAATGACGCACTAACTGATCCCTGGCTCCCTCACATGCTAACCTTTCAGGAGAGATTTGCTTGAAAGTGAGCAGTACCCTCTATATACATGCATGGTTTCATTTTTGTTCCATATATTGGGGAAATAGTTCACCCATTGGAGAGTCACGGGATCTGTAGCACACTGAAGCTTGATAAGAAGACATAGGTCAATTAGAAAGAATAGTTTTAGTATTAACTACTGTATCAAATAACCTGTGAATTTCCATGGCTTAAAACAATGAGGTATAATGTATGCTGTCTACTATTGATTGAGGACTACACTACTGACTATTCCTCTCTCCGGAACCTAATCTCACATCATTGTCCCAGCCTCAGGATGACCCAGGACTTGGGAATGTGAGCTGATGACTTACTGGCCAGCACTAGGAACACTGCCCCACCCAACCAAAAGTTCTGTCCTACCATAGTCAGAAATAGCCCCCAAACAGCACTTAATACAACTAGTCTTGCGCAATAATTGAACTCTAATGTCCATGGAAATATAGTTGGAACTCACTGACTTTAAAAACAAAGATGGAGGCTGGGCGATGGTGGCGCACGCCTTTAATCCCAGCACTCAGGAGGCAGAGACAGGCGGATCTCTGTGAGTTCGAGACCAGCCTGGGCTACAAGAGCTAGCTCCAGGACAGGCTCCAAAGCCACAGAGAAACACTGT
>NC_022031.1:31965617-32000602 GCF_000317375.1 Microtus ochrogaster
GACCAGCCTGGGCTACAAGAGCTAGCTCCAGGACAGGCTCCAAAGCCACAGAGAAACACTGTCTCGAAAAACCAAAAAAAAAAAAAAAAACAAAGATGGATATAATTACTATTAAAAACTTTTAGCCTCTTTACTAAAAGTGCACGACTATACATACAAAGAAATAAGAACTGGAAGGTTGATTGCTATCTAACATTTGTCTGAGGTATGTGTTATAAAATTTCCTTTAGGAGATTATATAAAAACAATCTCTTTTCACTTAAGGTCTCCAATGGAATTCCCACAACAGATAAAAATCATTTTCTAACCAGTTGATCCTTGCTTCTTTCAGATAAAAGTGCCATGTAATAGAAATAAACAGGGTAATTTTGTAATACCCTTTTTCTATGTCATAGAGCAAGGTATACAATAAATGCCCATTTATAATGTCTTCTGCCTAGTGTAGATCATAAATCCTAAAATAAAGTAATAAAGTTAATATAGAATTATTCTAAACAGAGAAAAACAAAATATAGTCTTAAGAACAATTGCTGGAAAGGACTAGTGAGTATAATTCTTAATGCTTTAACATCTTGCTTGCCTAGCTGGCTGAACTGCATCACAGTGGTTTTCTTTCTATTAGCACCCGAATACTAAGCACAAGGAGGGACTTGTTAGTGGTCATTACAGATGGAATTTCTAAGTCACTACTTCTGGGAGAAATATGAAATTTTCAATCCAGGTCATTTTCTCAGTCACCTCCAAGGACTTGTTTAGGTCTGCCGTCTGTATTTCCTCCACACAAACACAATCAGATTACCTAATAAACTGCTTTCAGCACATGTACTAGTCACCAAGTCTTAGTTGTTATCACTACTTCATGGTTTACAAATGAGATTTTATGAGTCTGAGGATTTGTAGAGACAGTATCGCCCCTTTGGTCCGAGCATTTCAGAGTTTGAGAATTCATTGAGGCAGAATCACCCATTTCAGTCTGAGGCAACATTAGAGAAGCTTCAGCAATGCAGTAGGCTGTCCAGGTCAGTATGAGAAGCCTCAGCAGCACAGTGGGCTGGCCAGGTCACCAGGAGAGGCCTCAGCAGCATGGCAGGTGGTTCCGGCCTCCAGGAGAGGCCTAACCAGTGCAGAGGGCTGCAGTGACAGCAGTGGCCTCCAGAAATTATTGATCACCAGAGCTTTAGCCCCAAGTGCACCTGGAGAAATGACTATTGGGGCCATAGCCACACATGAACCTGGAGGAGTGACCATCTGAGCCTTGGGCCAGTAGGCATTTGGACAAACAATCACCAAAGGCTCTGCCCTGCTTATACCTGAAGGAACATTCAGTGGCGACAAAGACCCCAACCACAGCAATTAAAGAAAAAGGGACACCCCTGAAAGACAGGCCCCACCTGTTTCAGCTGGAAGAAGAGATGAGTAGATAAAAGAATAAGAATACACTCAACAACATAAAGAGCAATGCAGCACCACCAGAAACTAGTGGTTATACAACAGCAGGACCTGAACACCCCAACACAGATGAAGCAGAAGAGAGCAACATTAAAATAAGGTTATGAATATGACTGTGTCCCTTAAAGAGGAAATGAAAAACTCCTTTAAAGAAGTGGAGGAAAAAAACAAACAAAAAATTAAAAGAAATCAACAAATTCCTTAAAGAAAACCAAGAAAAAGCAATCAAACAAGTGAAAGAAATGGTTCAAAATTTGAAAACTGAAATAGAGGTAATAAAGAAAACACAAACCGAGGGAAATCTGAAAATAGAAAATTTAGTTAAGTGATCAGGCACTACAGAAGCAAGCATAATCAACATACTATAAGGGATGGAAATGAGAATCTCAGGCATTGAAGATACAATAGAGGAAATAGATTCATTGGTCAAAGAAAATGTTAAATTCAACAAATTTTTAATACAAAATATCCAAGAAATCTGGGACACCATGAAAAGTCCAATCCTAAGAATAAAAGGAATTGAAGAAGGGGAAGAAGTTCAGCTCAAGGACACAGAAAATATATTCAGAAAAATCACAGAAGAAAACTTTCCCAACCTAAAGAGGGACATGCCTATGAAAATACAAGAAGCTTACAGAACACCAAACAGACTGGACCTTAAAATATTTCCTTTCCACATAATAATCAAAACACTAAACATACAGAATAAAGAAAGAATATTAAGAGTTGCAAGGAAAAAGGCCAAGTAACATATAAAGTCAGACCTATAAGAATTACACCTGTCTTCTCAATGGAAACAATGCAAGCCAGAAAGTCCTGGTCAAGCATTATGAAGACAATAAGAAACCATAGATGCCAGGCAAGACTAACATATCCAACAAAGCTTTCAATCAATATAGACAGAGAAAACAAGATATTCTATGACGAAACCAGATTTAATCAATATGTATCCACAAATCCAGCCCTACAGAAGTACTAGAAGGAAACCTCCAACCAAGGAAGTTAGCTACACACACACACAAAAAAAAAAAGGCAATGGATAATCCTATACCAGAAAATCCAAAAGAGAAACACACACACAATACCACTACCAATAACAAAAACAAAAATATCAGGAAATAACTATCTCTGACCATTAATATCCCTTAATATCAATAGACTCAATTTGCCTATAAAAAGACACAGGCTAACAGAGTAGATTTGAAAACAATCCATCCTTTTGTTGCATACAAGAAACATATCTCAACTAAAAAGACAGACATTAACTCAGAGTAAAGAGCTGGGATAAGATTTTCCAATCAAATGGCTCTAAAACACAAGTTTGTGTAGCTGTCATAATATATAACAGAATAGACTTCAAACTAAAATTAGTCAAAAGAGATAAAGACATTTCATATTTGTAAGAGGAAAAAAATCAATCAAGATGAATTCTCAATTCTGAACACCTATGCCCCCAATACAAGGGTACCCTCAAATGTAAAAGATACACTACTAATGCTTAAATCACACATCAAGCCTCACATACTAATAGTAGGAGACTTCAACACCCCACTCTCACCACTGGACAGGTATGTCAGGCAGAAACTTAGGAGAGAAATAAAAGAACTAAAATGTTATGACTCAAATGGGCTTAACAGACATCTATAGAACATTCCACCCAAACACAAAAGAATATACCTTATACCTTCTTTTTAACACCTCATGGATCCTTCTCTAAAATTGATCACATGCTCGGTAACAAATCAAATCTCAGCATTTACAAAAAAAAATGGAATAACCCCTGTGTCTTATCGGAGCATCATGTCTTAAAGTTAGAACTCAACAACAACACTAATTGCAGAAAGTCTACAAACTCATGGAAACTGAACAATGCTCAAGTGAATCACCGCTGGGTCAAGACAAAATAAAGAAAGAAATTAAAGACTAAAATTCAATGAAAATGACTGCACAACATACTCAAACTTATGGGACACAATGAATGCAGTGCTAGAAGGAAAGTTCATAGCACTAAATGCCTACACAAAGAAGCTGGGAAAATACCATAGTAGCAAATTAACAGAACACCTGAAAGCTCTAGAACAAAAAGAAGCAAACTCACTCAGGAGGACTAAATGACAGAAAATAAATTGAGAGCTAAAATCAACAAAATAGAAACAAAATAATACAAAGAATCAATAAGACAAAGAGTTGGCTCTTTGAGAAAATCAACAAAATAGGCAAACCTTTATCCAAACTAACCAAAGGACAGAGAAAGAATATCCAAATTAACCCACCATGCTTTATACACTACATGTCTTGCAGTGATTATGAAGTATGATTTACTTTAGTGGTTCAATCTAGTTTTCCCAGGTAGGAAAAGCTTACTTTCCAAAGAAACTTCTATATTATATTTTTCTTTTCTAGGACAGAAAAGGCAAATGACCTCACAAGTGACTAAAGAGATCAGAAGCTATTTGTATATATATAAGTGACCTCAGGCTATTATCTGAAGCAGTGAATACCAAGAACTAATTTAAAGACAATTTGACAATTGAATTGAGTGCTGGACTGAATAAATAAGTCTGTCCCACACCACATTACCACCACGAGGTAAATTCAACCCGGCGTCATAGAAGTATTTCAGTATATATTTTATTTTTACAATAATGAATCTGATATGTTCTAATTGACCTCGGTTTTTTTATATGTCATCCATACATTATTCATTCCATTCACTTAAAGCTTCATCTTCATGTCCAGGCATATCTGTTGGTGATTGGTCAAGAGAAGTCGAATCTTTGTACTTCACAGAACTCAGCTCGGAGTGTATCTCAGTGGCTGAGGCTTTCGCCCCCCAAAAGGATTTCACTGCCGTCCTGGAGGAAAAAGCAAAAACAAAAACAAAAGCCACAATAAAAAAAAACCCACAGCAACAAAAGTAAATGAGGTTCATGTTTACATCTCCTTTATATAGAAGGGCCTTTTATTCACAGTTCAACACTTCTTGAAAGAGTCCATTGGCACTGTGATTGAATTCCCAGCTTTGTGGGCTGCAATGCACACACAGACTTTCTCTTGTCCATTTATGTAAATTGGGAGGCTACAACAGCCAAGTTTTAAAGCAGTGAAAGCTATGATTAAATGACAAAGGTATTTATTTTTTTCTTTTTAAACAATTTCCTTGTAAAATTATAAAATACATGTCTGAAAGCTCTCCCATGGCTGCAAAGTCATGATGTTTTTAAAAGCATCCATATACAAGCTAGGGTAGCATGAAAGAAGATGGCATCAAGATACATAGAGGAGACACCGCGGGGCAGTGATCTGGGCTTCACGACAAATGGGTGGGGGCTGAGGAAGTTGTCAATCAAAAATGACCGTGCATCCTGGCCATTCACCTACCAATTTATGATGATGAAGATCAACACAAAGATCACAAATATGCAGATAATGACTCCTATGGTCAGCACGAAAACTAGGACTGCATCAGTGTCTGGCCTGATTGTCCTTCTCATCTGTAGTTCTGAAAGTAGAGACACATATGACTGCCGCTAGAAATCAACGGGAAACGGGAAATGGCTATCTGAACGGACTACTCCTGTAAACGCTATTTTGTGGATCTATGTTTCCACTTCTCTGAGGTAAATAAAAGAGTAATCACTGACAATCGGGTAAGGGTACACTTAGTTTCCTAACAAACTTAGAGAGAACTTTCTCAAACTGTCTATCGTGGCAAGGTTTGTTGGATTTCTGACTATTCATTTTCCAAGTGACTTATTTTGGGAAGCTGAAGTTTTTTACTTTGACACAGTGTGATTTACTCAATGTTACTTTTTATGGTGACTGTTTTGAGTCACAGCTAAGAAACCTTGCCTATTACTGAATCATGAGGAGCTTCTCCCAGTTCCTCCTTCACAGACTTCAGTTTTATGCCTAGGATTATGATAGAGCTCTGGTTTTTAACTCTAAGACTGGGGTTGACACTCATTGTTCTCCATAAAATATTCACACACTGCTCCTAGGTTGGGAGCTTCCTTCCTGCAGATAAGGCTGTTGAGAAGGCAGAGCTGGTCTACAGGCTGTTTTATAGCATCACTATACTATAAACTGGTGAAGAGACAGCTTATATCTGGGTAATATATTTTGTGGATGTGATAGCTTTTCTATAGGTTCTTTTAATCCCCAAATTCTAAAATTGCACAAAAATAATTCATACAGAAAAGGGGTATTTGACTAAATCCTCTATTATACAGGTAAGTGAAACAGGGACCAGGGAGGTTTAGTTATTTGTATAAATCGTGAGCTGTTTAAACATTTTAGTTTTAGTATGTACCACTCCATGAGAAGTGGTCTCCTGCATAGCAGTCGTCTGGATTTCTTCTTATCCTCTTAATGCCATGGATTAGAACCAGCTTTTCTCAGTAGTCAAACAGTATGAATACAATTTGGTGATCTCCCTTTAAACAATCCTAAGCACGATTGCAAAGGTGCATTTATATTTTTATTCCAATATTATCAGATTAACAAAAAAGTAAATGACTTCAGGTTTGGAGAAAGTTGGAGATTTTTAAAACAGAGAGACAATGTTTAGGGCCAGGTTTGGATGAGAAATGCAAAATGAGTTTGTTTAATTCACTAGCACCCAATATCAGTCAAAAGAGGATGGATAATAAAAGGGGGATTTCCACTGAGAAGAGCGGTCATCCTGCAAGGACCATGTGGACTACATGTACATCTAATTTTTTTCAGAAGGCTGAATTTCATCTTAAAGTTTTCTTAAAAAAATTTAATGAAATTAAAACTAATGAAAAATGGGTTAAATTTTAATGCTTAGTGTTTTAGGTAAACATAGCTTATGTACATATTAGTTTCTAATCATTACAAATAAAGTACCACAAACTGGGTAACTTGGCAACAGCAGAAATTTGCTTCATATCCTGGAAGCCATAAGTAGTGTGTGTGTGTGTGTGTGTGTGTGTGTGTGTGTGTGTGTGTGTGTGACTGGTGGGGCTCAATGAGTGTCTTGAAAGCTCTGGGGGGGAGTGGCTACTGTGCTACCTTCTCAGCTTCTGTGGTCTCAGCCTGGATCTGCTTCCATGTACCTCTTTCTCATTCCTCTTCCTCCTTCTTCCTTTATTCTGTCCTCCCTCCTCCTAATTCTCCCTCTTTTTCTTTTTCCTTTCCTCCCTCCTCTATTCAGAGTTCTTTTATTTGGGCACCAGCCACAATCTCATCTTAACTGATGACATATTCAATCGTCCCTTTTCAAGTATATCTGCAATCTAAGTACTAAGAACTTAGAACACACATTATCTTTTAGGGGCATACAATTAAATCCCAAAACAATGCCATATATAAAGATAATATCTGTGAGTGAAAATTATATAAAAAGGAGGAAGAAAATGGGGATGGGAATTTTTCCTCTCTCTGTCCTGAAACTTACTATGGAGATCATGCTGACCTGGGACTCACAGAGATTTGCTTGTCTCTGTGCTGGCATGCATTACTACATCTGGAAGAATTTTCTATTAGCTACATTTATCCTAAAAACATTTTTATTGCAAATTTGATTCATTTCAGTATGGTAGAGTATGGCTATTTATAAGAAAAACATTTGTTCAATGGCTGAACAAGTGAAAAGGTCTATTGCATTGGTGAACAACTTGTCATTTTTCAAAGAAACTAATAGGTACTGAAATATTCTGAGGGTATTTTGTTGTTTAAGTGTGCATGCAGTAACTGACAAAGCTACCTCACCATCCCTGGGCTGCTATGAAACAAAAGTCAACACTGCCTCAATCAAGAACAAGGATTTGGGGTCTCTGTTCTAACCCTTAGCTGACACATTAGTAAATACATCTTCCTTTCCAATTATGAAAAGTGCTAACTACTAAAAGGAACCTATTAGGGGCCAGGCAGTGAGAACCAAGTACACAAATGGACAGACACATATAGCATCATAGACTATGGCAGGTTGAGAATGTTTATAAAGCTTGATGGTCCTCAGTTGTACAGTCTCCTTGTGTTTCTCGCTACTGAAATCATCCCTTCAGTGATATCTCAACACAGTCGTTATTAGCTTTTACCTGAAGATATTTTGCAAATTGCAATCTAAAAACACACCAAGAAAGTTTAACTAGCAAACATTTATTTTTAAAACCTCTACAAAATCCTTTGCGGCTTATTTTCTTTTCAATAAAGGACATTGTATGGCATGGTACTCCAGACTAAAACAAAAGCTTTTCAGACTGAGAACAAGCTCCAAAAAGCACAGCCCCCTAAAGTTACCTATCACTTCTAGATGGTTTATAAAGACATCTCTCTGAAAATACAAGCTCTCTAGAGCTTTAATGATTTGATAGCTAATTTGGTTGTCAACTGACTACATCTGGAATCAACTAAAACCCAAGGAGATGGGTACACTTGTGAGGGATATTCCCTGGTTTGGTCACTGGGGGCAGAGAGACTCATCCTAAATCTGGGTCCCACCTTCTAGCAGCAGCTCACACAAAACAACATAGAAGAAAGCATCTGCTTTCACCTGCCTGTCCTCACTCTTGCTGGCAAGTTCATCAGTCCTGCTGATATATGCCCTTGCTGGTAGTAGGATCTACTTCTCTGAGACTCTAACTTAGTTGCAAGATCAGCTGAGGCATCCAAACTCAAGGGCTGAATGACTTCCATAAGGAGACAGACATTGTTGGACTACCTGAACCACAGCCTGTAAACCTCTACTAAATCCCCTCCTTAATATTCATTCAATCAGTTCTTCTAGAGAATCCTAACACAAGTGAGTTCTCAAAAGAGCTTGTGATCAGATACTCCTACCAACAAAGACAACAACAGCATTAAATATGGTTAAGAACAACTAAACCCAAGGAAATAGTTACCTGGACATAGAGGATGCCATAGGTCAAACTGAATGAACATGCATATATACTTTATCAGAAGAAACTATTTCTAATATGCAAAGTCGTGTTCAAGACTACATTAAGAACTTTAATACTGAATCATCAAAAATATAATCCAAAGCCAGGCATGATAACACATACCTTTAATTCCAGCACTCTGAAAGCAGAGGCAGGCAGATGAGTTCTAGGCCTGCCTTGTCTATATTGTGAGTTCCAGGACAGCCAGGGCTACCTAGAGAAACCCAATCTCAACACACACACACACACACACACACACACACACACACACACACACACACTTCAAATATATAACTTCTAAAGAGACACACTTCAAATAGATAACTTCTAAAGAGAAATGCTCTGATTTCACAAGTTTTAATTATATTTTTCCTGCAATCATGCATGAGAATCCATTTGTCTATCTTCACATTCATGATGGAAATAAATGCGCCAATATATTTCAAGTTGAAGGTCTGGTGTTTTTTGTTTGTTTTGTTTTGTTTTTAAGATCAATTCTTTTGGTTTAAAAATTCACTTCATTATGTGTATGAGCACTTTGCTTGGATGTATGTCAGCACACCAGAAGAGGGTATCACATCCCACTAAAGACTCTTGTGAACCACCATCTGAGTATAGGAGATTGTACTTAGAACACCTGGAAGAGCTGCCAGTGCCCAGAACTGGTTTTAAAGGAACAGCTTTGTCTGATAATTCATGTGCCAGCTCCATACAGATCTACTCAATCAGAAGCTCTGGGGTGCAGCTGGCAGAAATCTGTATTTTCATAAGTTCATTAGGCATTTCCTGAAAGTAAGTTTGAGATAAAAGCAAACCAAAACACTGCCAGATACTTACCACTTGTTGTATAGACTGTGAACTTGATAGAGGCTACTATTTCATTATTGTCCAGGGTGTCACACTCGAAAGCCATGGGATGAAGTTCTCTTTGTATGTCAAGGACTGCTGAATCATTTGAAAGTATAACAGGTTGCTATGAAAATCAAAACAAACAGAAACAAAGCGTATGAATAGTCAATAGTCTTGCCTGGGTTCACTGATTACAAATGGAGACAGTACAAGATGAACAGGACTCGCTGGGTCACTGGGAAACAATAAGCTGACAGCACAAGCAAACAGTCCTCAAAAAAAATTGCTCACTCTCTTCACCGAGCATGTAATGAACTGTACACATATGATTTTGAATCAGATAATCTAGACTTCAAGTCTCAATCCCGTTGACTATGGACAGTACTTCTTGTGCTGGTTAGTTTTTGTCAACTTGACACAAGTTAGGGTCAGCTGGCCAAAGGGAACCTCAGTAGAGAAAATGCCTCTACCTTACTGGCCTGTTGACAAGTCTGGGGAACATTTCCTTGATTAATGATTGATGCGGGAGGGTCCAGACCACTGTGGGTGATGTCACCCTTGAACAGGAGGTAGTCTTGGGTTGTATAGGAATGTAATGTAAGCTGAGCAAGGTATAGAAAACAAGTATCCTTGGTTCTGCTGCAGGTTCCTGCGTTGATTTCCCTCAGTAATGAACTGTCACTTGGAATTGAGCTTCAAAAAACTCTTTCCTTCCAGTTTGATTTTGGTTAGTGTTTTCTTACAGCAACAGAAAAGTAAACTACGACTCTATTATTTATTTATTTATTTATGATTTGTTTATTTGCTTTTTAATTTTTTTTTTATTTTTTTTGAGACAGGGTTTCTCTGTAGCTTTGGAGCCTGTCCTGGAACTAGCTCTTGTAGACCAAGCTGGCCTCTAACTCACAGAAATCCACATGCCTCTGCCTCCCAAGTGCTGGGATTAAAGGCGTGTGCCACCACTGCCTGGCTTCTGAGACACTTTCTATACCTCAGTTACTTATCTGTAAAATGACACACTTATTTATTTTTTAAAAAAGTTTATAGGGTTGTTTTATGTCTTTTAAATGAACTCTTATCATTCAGTTGTTATCTGGCATTTATAATACCTTTAATTAATATTAACTATTCCTTAGCATGCCATATAAAACAGAAATAATCTTGGTTCCAAACAGAATATATCATAAAGTGTGTAAATTTAAGTTATGATTATAGATGACCCTAAGACATATGTTTTTTATCTGACAAAAAATGAATTCAAATAATAAAGTTATATGATTTTTAACTCAATTTCCTCAAATTGCTTTCTTAAAATATCAGAACTAGGTACCAAATGTTATCAGCCAGTAAAAAACACCTGATTATATACAGTTTCTATTTACTTGATCTGACTTTAGAAGCTTCCACAGATATTTGAAGCGATTTTCGGGAGATATATGAACACATGACAGTCTAACACTGTTGAGGTTTTCAGAAATTGGTTTTCCCCCTGAAAAAGAAGAAAGCATAAATATATAAGTACCATTAGGAACCAAATTGCTTTATCTGTCCATACACCTTTTTTAACAACAATTTTTAATTACATCATCAATCATTTAATTATATCATCAACCAAGAAACAACCCTATCTAGACACTGCACATACATTATAAACATACATCCACATCAACATATATTATACATAATATGAGGGTTAGACTGGCTATGAAAAGCCAAATGTCTCCAGTTGAGTAAACAGATCCAAAGTCATGAAATCTGAAGATCCCTTAAAAGACAACATAAGGCAGGCTAGAATCCAGGTCTCAAATCCTATCTCCCCACAGTGGTAAAGTACACCACTGTATTGTTTTGGGACCCCTTCTTACATGCCACACTGTTGTAAAAAGCAACCCTCAGAAGTCAAATGCTGAGGACCCTGAAACTTGCAATCTGGAGTCCAATTGTAGAGAAGTCACCAAAAGAAGCAGGTGAGGAGATACCATGACTCTTTATCTACATGCAGAAAAAGTGCAGAAGAGGAAAAGACATTCCACTCAGGGATATGCTACTTTGAACCTGGTGATCTGCCCAGGGCTTCTAATTTAGGGTTATGAAAGCTCACTTAGAGAAGTTGAAATGTCAGAAAAGCATAATTTGATACAAAGAGCTCCAAGTTCCAAATTAAGGTTTACCAATCTACAGATAAAATGTCATGGATATAGCATCAGGGATGTTCCACGCCAGGGCAGGCTCGAATACAGACCCCAGGCACAGTGAAGCTCCAGCATATCAGACTCTACACACAAGTGAAATGAATATCAAAAGCAGGGCTACTTAGAACTCTGTCTAGAGAAAGCGTATTTAATTTTGTATTACTTCTTTTTATCAGTCGATTGTCTCCTTGTACGCAGTAGTAGGTTGAGGTTAAAGACATTTCCCCAGCATAAACCCTCCTTCAGCAAATATGGGCTCAACTCACAGCCACAATCAACAGGTCCACGGCATTCTTCCACACGAACAATACACTTGGATTCACCTCCAGGGCATCCATTGGTTAAAATAACTTCTCTGATTCCAACACCTTTATTTAAAAAAAAAAATGAGCAAATGTTTAAAGAAAAATATCCACAAGGGTCGTTCTTTCCATTCCAGTCTGTATTTTCTTTAGTTTTGTTTTGAGAATGTTCTCAAGAAAACTTTCTTGGGGAAATACTGTTTTCAGAAATAACTGGAGTTTTCTAAGACACTGATTCCCATCAGAAAAAGGGTTCTATGTTCACATGCAAATTTTAAAATGTTACAATAAGGTCCTCTTTATTATAGAATGTTTTGAAAGTTTTAGTATGCTAATAAATACACTTCCCTGCATAATTTTTCATTGGCTAAAACATAAAATCTTTACATTTCAGTATCTTTTAAATCAGAACTCATTTATAATTGTGCATGTTTTAAATTGATAGAATTTTTTCTTTTAGGAATACCTAAATTATTCTTCCTACAGCCTATAAAAGCTGATGATATACTACATAGGATAGGATTGCACAAATTTGTGATTATGGAACTTTTCAGGATTGGGGCTGGAGTTTCTGGAAGAAATTCCAAAATCATATTTTATCATAAAAATGTTTTAAAATAATTTTTAATAATGCTGTATTGATAAAGTCTCTGTATTAACTATACATGGGATAAACTATTAACTACACCTCTATTTCCAGGAAGATACTCTTTCTGAAACTGTCACACATTTTGTAGCAAGAAATCAAATCGTTATCGGCTGGTCTTAGAGCATCGCTGGTTTTTACTCCTGTCCTGTAATGAGCTGTGTAAAGGGCTAGGCAGAGTCTGTCTTCATCTTCCCAGCTGGATTCCCCTCTTTAGCCCCTAACAAGGTGTTAATCATGAGCTAATTCCAAGGAAAGGAAAAGCTGAAGATGACAGGTGGCTTAGGGATAGAAGAGTGCAGGCAAGTCGCCTGGAGATCGTTTTAAAATGCAAATTCCGAGCCAGTCTTGGAAAAGTCTGCAATCCTGTATTTCTAACAAATTCTTGGGAGATGCTGCACTTTTGAGGGCTAAGAAAGTGGACCCCCACAAGATCCGGAGAAGGAAGGTTGGAGTTGTTATAAAAATAAATCTACCGGAAAAAAAATTCAACAGCAACAACAACAAAAGACAAATGACAACTGGACACTCTCAGGCTGTTTCATAATGATTCCTGTCATTTTGGCTGTCACTACAAAGCTAAAGCCAGACTCCATTTTAAGCTAATTAGGAAAAAGTACCTGTCAGGAGCTGGGAGGATGAGTGTGTACATACTGTCTGCTGGGTATGGGAATTATTTTGGGGTACTGAAAATGTTCTACAGATAATGCTGATGTGTTGTTTGGGCCACTGAATTGTATACTTGAAAGTGGTTACATATGAATGCTTTAGCACCCACGTAAAAAATTGTCAGTTCTGGTAATTTTCAAAACTTTGACCTAAAAAGAAGTCTCTGTAGGTGTGTACTATAATCTCATCACTGTCATGTTCTCAAGTTAGAATAAAAAATTTATTAATTATCTGTTGTCTTCTCATGATGCAGATTTCCAACAATGGTTGAAGAAACTAAGGGACTTCCAGCACTAGCAAGATCAGCTTCCTTGTGAATTGATCACAACTTCAAAGTCTTAGGCCTACCCATAGTCCTAGGTTGTCAGAAACTCTGGGTTAGTCCAGTAATTTTAACCTACTTAGGGTAGCTGTTTAAGAACCAGTGGTCTACAAAGCACAGGTAGCCCGAGTCCTAATCCTACATAAGAGATTCAGTTTAAAATTTCTATTCATAGAATGGACAATGTCACGTTCTTTCGTCATTATTCATCTTGCAAAGCTAACACCCCTTTTCTCCAAAATACAATGTACAAACTAGAGAAATGGAGTACTTATAATAGTCTATTGCAAATAAGCTTATTTCTTGGCAGGTTTGCCAAAGGAGTGTGGGAAGGCATCTCTCAGAGACACTGAAGATCTTTCATCTTTGAACATCTGTGAAACAAAGTTTTAGTTTAGTGAAAATAGTTTATATGCAAAAATACCCCGAACCTGAAAATATACCTTTTGAAGCAATTACCTAGTACGGTGTGTACATTATAGTAAAAGGCATAGAAAAAAGAGACATGAAGAAAGGGTAAGTAGTACAGAAATTACAAATAACTGGCATTTCATCTTGGTAGAAACCATGACAGGTTATTCCTCTGGTCTCTGCTACTTACCACAGGTCACTGTGCACATTCCAAATTCGACTTCTTTGACTACTGTTTTGTTCTGAACTAAACATAAAGTTAAAAAAAAACATTATTTAAGCATATGAAAACTTTTAAAAGTGAACAACATCTTATTGGGAGGTGTAGGGTACAGGTAATTGTCATATGGGCAATAGAGGATTTTTTAAAATGCTCTATTAAAACCAGGAAAGCAAAGCTGCTCCTCACATAAACACAGCTATCACCATTCTAAATCAAGGAAAGACTACCCCCTTTAAGAACATTCATCAAGTTAGGAATAACTTAAATTTTGCTTTTGAATCTCATATATAACACAGGGATTTTCTTTTTTATTAACAAATACATAGTGAATTAAAATATAACTGGAAAAGTCTAATAATATATACACACAGCAGTCTCTGAACTTTGGGAACCATTTTAAAATATTCTCTATTTTCTATAAGGAAGGAAAAAGAAATAAACTAATACAAAGCAATTTACATTTCCAAATAAATCTTCATACCAAGTGTGCATCAAAATTATAAAAGTTACAAATATATTTCATTCATTCACTTTGCAGGTTTAGATGGCAGATGTTGATGTTTCTAAGAATCCATTCCAATGCTTTATTCAGGAGGACAGTCTATAATACACACAATTATTATGTAATTACTTGAATATCTAATTATGTGAGAAGTTAAGTAGTCTTGGTTCTCAATCACATTTTCTCGTGATTTTCCTTTTGTGATTTGGGATTTTGTTTCAGGGACAGGGTTTTGCTACATAGCACAGATGACCTTTTTAACTCAGTGGTCTTCTTGTCTCGGCTTCTCTATGATTACAGGTATGAATTACCATACTAGGATATTTCCCTTTTTTTCCTAATCATTCTGAAGTTTAGCCTGAGTTCTTATAGCTCTAACATATAAACAAGTCTTCAAAAACACAGATTAAGACTCAAATCTCAACAGAAAAATACACAGTGGGCTGCTGAAGAAGAATGTTAAGACACTGGATCTCTGAGCAACAAACCACGCAGAAATCACATCCAACTTGAAGTCCAAAATACTGCTTCTGCCACTAATTCACTGTCTGAATTTGAAGCAACTCAATTCTGTCAGACCTAATTGACCCTTTGTAAAAAATGCAAAGCCTATCTTACTTGATGATTAAAATAGAATGAAATACTGTGTGGAAATATTCTACAAACTGCTTAGGACTGTGGACCCACTTAGGACACAATAGTTAACTCAATTCAAACTCATTTTGTAGTTATTAATTTCAAGTTCTAATTTTTCCCATTTTCAATATTGTGAAACATTAACAGTTTCACACACACTTTGTTCTGTATTTGAAAAGCATCAAATACAGAACTGTTAATACAGAGAAAGCATAGGAGACATATAATTAAATCAACATTGACTTTGTTAAATGATTTCAGCTAACACAATGATCAATTTGAATTGACGTTTTAATACTTGGAATGCCTGAACACTTTCAGTTGGCACATTATGAGACATAAGTTAAAAACTGGCTCCTGAGCATAAAAGCAAGTATAAGAGAATGACCACTGGACCACTTCGAACCAGCAGTCACTACCTCTGCTACTCTGGGAAGATAAGTAGCTCCTTCTTACTTGAGTTTCCTCAGAGGGGAAAAGGAGGACATGGAGATGGAACAGACAAAGATTCTTTCAACTTTAGTATTTGTGATGTATTAAGTGTTCACTGGGCCATTTAGTCACTTTATAAAACTGGAAATCCTACAATGATGAGTCAAGAAAATGACACCTATCTGGACTTCCATGTGGCATTTGTCAGTTTCCTGTTATATAACAAGGTATGAAACGAAAAAGTCTGAATATCAGTGCCTCCCTAAGTCCACAGATGCTGATTAATGGTTGGTGTCAATGTAGCAGGAAGAATGTGTTAAAGGCCGGTGTCTTCCTCAGAATTTTAATAACCTGTAAAAGGAACCTTAGTAACATGCAGACTGAATCTGGGGTCCTGAAAATACGTGTGATGTTAAGTTTCGACCTGAAGTGGTAAGGTGGAAGAACTGCCAACTCCAACAAAATGAAACCTCAGATGAAATTAAAGTGTTATAGGCTGAATTCTCCATTCTCCAGAAATACTGTGTGGCATGTCACAAGAGAAGAAAAAGTAAAAAGCCACTAATGAGCTCAACAGTGAGCTCAAAAGCCAGCAAGAATGTATAAGGGATTACTAAAGCCTCCCAGAGTGTCTCTCCCAGCCTGTCGGCAACCGTCCTGCAACACAGGGTGGCTTAGTGGCACATGTCATCAGGGTGCAACCAGGACCTTGAGACTTAATGTCTGTAGAGTTGATGCTACAGGACTCATATTC
Organism: Microtus ochrogaster; assembly: GCF_000317375.1. Taxonomy (NCBI): domain Eukaryota; kingdom Metazoa; phylum Chordata; class Mammalia; order Rodentia; family Cricetidae; genus Microtus; species Microtus ochrogaster. Next base: position 31,981,913 of record NC_022031.1, read on the forward strand.
TGATTTAGATTAAAAGACATTGTTTTTACTTTATTGTGTTACTACTAGGTATTAACCTAGGGCCTCAAATATGCTAGATGAATGTTCCACCCTGAGCTTTGATTTTTTTTGAGACAAGGTTTCTTTGTTTAACTGTCCTGACATCCTGGAACTTGCTTTGTAGTTTTGTAGACCAGGCTGGCCTGAACTCACAGAGACTCACCTGCTTCTGCCTCCTGAGTGTTGGCATGAAAGGCATAGCCACCACTGCCCCAGCTGAGACAGGTTTAAGTCACCCAGTGAGGGAAGGGGCTTGAATTCACTTTGTATACTAAGTTGGCCACGACTTTACAACATTCCTGCCTCAGCCTCTAAAGTAGCTGGGATATAGTACTATGCCACCAGGATCAACCCCAGTTGTAGTTTAATAGAGTAAAACTGATTGTATAACTCAATATGTATGTCTACTTACCTGTAATCAGCCAAAGACCATACTGATATAGAATGTTTATATTTTAAAAGATATATAAGGCACAGAAAAAAAGGAGGTAAATTAATCTAACATACTCTGTTGTATGTTTTATCTTAATAATATTATTATTATTTCATCATTGGTCATCAATATTTCCAATTACATTTTTTTAAAAAAACCTAAAATTAATAAATTGACAACTGATTGGAATTGTCTAGGAAGAAGAATAGTTGTGAAATAAGCCAAAGCTCTGAGACCACCATCTCTTTCCATCTCTCCAGCTTCTCTTCTCTCCCTGTTTTGCACTGTGTTTCAGGAACATGGAACAAGCTTCTAGAGGAACTCCTCTTTGTCATCAGCTTTGGTGAACAGTCAGTAGAGTTCCTCAGTAATGAACAAAGTTGGGGGTTTGACAATTGGGGTTTTGTTTTATACTGTTTGCTTTTTTTGCTTGCCTTTTTTTTTGTTAATGATGGTCAAGTAAATAAGACAAAACATTTTACAATTAGTAAACAATGAAGAACAGAGACAGACAGCAATGTAAAGGTAAAGGGAAAACAGTTACAAAATCTAAACCTCAGTGACACATGACATCGTGGATGAATAATAGCCTGGATTTTCTTTAACATGGAATTTCTTAAAGATGAAGACATTTAGTACATCTCCCAAGAGGAAGGGTTTTCTCCTGAAATATTCTGCTACAAAAACCTGAATCATCTTGTTTTCCTAAAATTCACAAGGGCAGCATTCTTTCCTTTTTCATGTTTATACATCAAATTAACTTGACAAGATTTGTAAGTGGATAAATCGTGACAGCAGGACTCTATGTGGGGACTCAAAGAAAAAAGATGTTGACATGAATAAAACTCGTTGACTAATCTTCCAATTGTTTACAAATCTAAAACTGTAACTGCGTTGCAATTACGCAGCAAAAATGGCATTCTCTCCAAAGAAATGTGTGCCTTTCATATTCTGCAGAAGTATTGTGTTTTGACAATAGTGCAAAAAGAACCACAGCAAATAATGAACTAGACTCTATTAGGGAAGCAGCAATTGAACTTCCATAATGGACACATTCCAGCTTCATGTTTAATAGGTGAGAATTTAGGTGCACTCAAGTTCTCTGCCCAGTTTTAGAGTGTATAGCTTCAAAGGTAGGAATCAGGGGTTACAAGACTGAGATTTCTACCTAAGCTTCTCACGAAGTGCTTTTGCCAGCCCTTATTTTTGTGAACTGTCTGAAAGCAGACTTAAAAGTAAAAAAGCAAAAAAAGAAAAAGAAATACACTAGCTAGTAAATGACAATAACAACTTTTACAGATCTTCTAGGCTACAATGATCATGACGACATTTACCAGGGTTCTGAAATGTTCATATAGCTATCACCTGTGTTTATAGTTCTGGGTTGGTCTCTCCAAGAAAAAGCACTTAGGCATGAAACTGTACATCTAAAATTCCAGAGGACACATGAATTCTCAGAAGTCCACAATGCAGAACTTGAAGCCCTACAAGAATAAGTGCGCTCAACTTTGGAGTTTGAATATAAGGGATTATAAATCCATCACTAGGGGTTCGCCTCAACATTACTTAGGACTTTATAGCTAGAATTTTCCCTTTAGCAGTTTAATATTAAAACTATTCACTCAAAGAAAAGAAGCAATGCCTAGGAGGTCGTCTCTTCTGTAGCCCTTTCTCACATTTCCAAAGTCAAAGAGCTCTTCAAGATCTGCATAGTTGTCAAGGAAGGATCCCCAATAACCTCAGTCAATTTCTTTCTGATGCTGAGAGTCACTGCCTGTCATCAGGAAATAAAAGGATAGCACTACCCGATGCTATATGTATACACTGAGAAGACACAAGAAAACAAAGATATCAAGACAATGTCTGCTGGGCCTTTGGTGGGGCTAGGATCTTCCTCCTTTAGACGTCTGTCGACTTGGACTTGCCACTGACCTCCCAGCATGTGAGTTGCTCGTGAATATGTCAACTGTTTCTATTGTTTAATGAGCCAGGAGTAGAAGCCATGTTTACAGAACCAAACGCAGCTTTGTTTTATTCTCTCTTGTGTGAACACATCTTCAGCCAACAACGTCATTACTAGGATCTTTTCATTTTCTACTGCCTGGGTCCCTTGAGGGACATATACTACATGGCCTCCTGTCAGGGTGCTGAGGGCTGCACCAAGATTATGGGAGCTTCGGGACAGTTTTGTCAGGATGTTCATTTAGATATGCCACAGCAAAAGGAATCCCGACTTTCCTTAAGTTCCCATCTCAAGAACAGTAAAAGAAGAGGATGTCAAGCATTTCAACAACAGGAAAGAAAGAGGATGTCAAGCATTTTGGAAATTAAAACCAAATACAACAAAAAATCTACTAAGAGAAGATGGTTACACACCCCACGATTCCCCATGGTGAGGGGGTACCTCATTAATTACAAATGTGATTCCCTTCTCCAAAGTAACACTTGGAAAGTATTTCTATAGCAATTTCAATATTCGTGCTTATTTTCCTGGAGCCCTGGACACGAGCACCTTGTTTTTTTAAAGGCTATATAGATGCACATAGCACATAGTGGGTAATAAACTCGGGGTTGATGTGTAAGCCAGAAAACTCAACAGAAGGTGACACTGGTAATTTCTGAGGAAAGGGTGGGCTTCTGCCCTCTTCAGGGGCCTCCCGTGCCCAAGGAGCTACTGCCCTCACCCTCTTCCTCGGGCTCGGCCGGAGTCTCATTCTCGGGCACATCACTGTAGTTCTCGGCCTCCTCGTCCACTTCGCTCTCGTTCTCGGCCTCGCGGACCACACCGGATTCCTGGACCACGGTGACATTCGCTGCCTGCGACGCCTGCAGGCCCACCAGGAGCAGCCAGCCGAGGGCCAGCAGCAGCTTGGCCAGCCAGTCCGCGCCCCTGGCGCGCATGCTTCTCGGCCTCTCGGCCGCCCAACGCACAGCCGCAGCCCAGGCTCTGGAGGAGAGGCGCTTCGAACAGCGGCCACGAGCGCCACGCCGCCAAGCCGAGCCTGCCTGGCGACCATTGAGGCGTCATCGCGCGTCACCCCGTTCGAGACCCGGAGCGCGGGCGAGGAACAAGCAAGGAACGTGCGCTGGGGGAGGGGGAGGGGTGCGCAGAAGGGGTCCGGAGCCCGTGGGGGGGAAGGGCAGGGCGGGCTTCCGGCGCCACTTCCGCGGGCTTCCGGCGCCACTTCCGCCCGCCCTTTCTCCCTGAGCAACCCGGTGTGGAAGGTCATCCTTGTGCTCAGGGCTGCAACCGCCTGTTCCTGATGTCAGCTGCTTGTGCTACCTTAGTAATCTAGTCGTCCACCAAAGACCTTGGCCATCGTGCCTCCAAGACACTATATTTTTCGTATTTCCTAAACTTAGGTGTTCCGAACTAGCCTCCGCAGCACCCTTCATGTGACTTGGTTTCAAAATTCTCTGTCCTTCACATCCAACTGGGACTCGTGGCAGTGGTTTTAAGTAGGAGGCATCGGGGAGCCAGAGCAGCAGGTGGGACTGATTTGCAAAGCATGCAGGGAAGCACTTGCTGAGGATGGCCGGAATGCCGCTTCATCAAGCGTTCCCCATTTTACATTGCGCGGAATTGTCAGCTCCATGTGGGGCTTATAAGCGCTAGACTGGCAGAGGGAAGGGAAACAGATTAAATTGTAAACTTTTTGTCCCATTGTAGTTTTCGACACCTATTTGGAATGTGAGATTCGACTTTCTTGGAGATTTTGGAGACCCGTAGTCAGTATCCCCCAGGTTTGATTTGGAAAACATCTTCAGATGGCTGCACAAGCTGTCAGTGATCAGGCCCTGTGGAGGGTTCTCCAATAAATGCTCCACAAATCCCTATAACGATTTAAATTAAGAATCTGTCCTGCTAGTTACGTTTTTTTACTCCTAAGATTAGGTCAGGCTGGAAGTCAAAACTGATAGCTTACTATTTCTACTTGAATAAGTAGCTCTTAGAGCTTCTGATTTCCCACTACCTCATTCAGTATCGACATGCAGTTTATGTCCCAGGAATGAAGAGTGAAGTTGCACTCCTTTTATTAGTGATGTTTTTCTCTGGTCTTTATAGTTCTCTGGCAATAGGAACATAGGGATTTTGAGTCAGAAAAAAAAAACTTAGAAATCATCATAATTTGAGTCCCTCAGTTATTAGGACAGGAGATTAATAACTGGACAGATTAAGTGACAAGCTCAAGACCACCTGGAGAAACTGGGTCCCACAAGCAGAGCTCTGAACTGTGCAGTGATTCCTATAATTCCAAGTTCACAGTGAAGACGTACAATGTGTGGAACTAAAAATCGAGAGTTCAATGACTGTCTTAGGGCTGGTGTGTGTGCTAGTTAGGGCTCTATTGCTGTGGAGAGACACCATGACCACAGCAGCTCCTGTAAAGGAAACATTTAATTGGGGGCTGGCTTACAGTTCAGGGGCTGAGTCCATTATTGTCATGGCGGGAAGCATGGTGGTATCCAGGTGCTGGAGAAGAAACTGAGAGTTGTATATCTGGAGCTGCAGGACACAGGAAGAGACAGTGAGCCACCAGGCATGGCTTGAGCTTCTGAAACCTCAAAACCTATCCCCTAGTGACATCTTCCCTCTAACAAAGCTACACCTACTTCAACAAGACCATACCTCCTAATTCCCTGTGGGCCTATGCAGGCTGTTTGATTGTTTGTTTTTCCAAACCACCACAGGATGTTTTTAAATTTGGTTCCAAATTTGATTTTATCTAGTAAGTTCCATGTGGGAGCTTGTCGTTATGGTGGCCTTTGAAAACTTACAGACACAGTAATGCTTTGAGATTCACTATTCAAGTTCCCATGGCACAGGATGAAGAGCACATGCTACCGAGTGCAATGAGGTATGAACTGGCTTCTGGAACGCTGGTAGATCCAGTCTCAGTAGACTAACGGTAAACTGGTAATAGATTCTTTCAGGGCCACATGTTTGTGACAAAAAGGATACATTTTTATTTGATTTTCTTCTCACAAAGGTTTGAAAACCCAAGAGCTTCTAAAATGGTCAATATTAAAGTTGACCATTAGCAGGGCATCTGTGGGAGTGCTTTACACGAACTAAGCTACCATAAAATGTTATGGCTCTTGAGAATATTGTGCAGGAAATCCCATTGAGAAATTTTAAAATGATCTTGAGAAACAGAGACCTCTCTTTCATGGCTAAATGAAATAATCAATTTTCTTCTTTTACTGACGTTGGTAAGAAAGTAAAAAAAAAAAAAAACAAAAAAAAAAAACGTGTCTTCAAATAGAACCCTTAAAAAAGATCTATTGCACCGTGACAGGCAAATTGTTGAGCGTTTCACATTCATTTTCAGTACCTAGTTTCCTCCAGATACTAATCTTTTGAAGCCGAAGTCCCATATACCCTAAATTCAAGGAAATGTTAATAACCTCGTAAATAAACAGCTCCAAAGGGAACCCAAATGGACCTTAAAAATGACTCTGAAAGATATTAAACCTGTATCCACAACAGCAACCATATTATGCTACTTGTATAACAAATTTCACTCTAGTAGAATAAAAGGCATGACTAGTCTCAAGAGTAGTGAATTTACACAGTCTCACACAAGAAGCTTTCTGTTGTATTTGTTTTCTTGTAGAGATGCCGATCGAACCAGTATTGGGAATGGAAGCGATAGCCTTGAGATTGCTAGACAAGAACTCCACCCTGAGTTACGTTCCCAGCCTTGAAACTTAGACACCGTCGATGTGAAGCTATGTAAAAGGTAGATTATTAGCCAGCAGAAGAGTTGCTGCTCTGGTTGGTGGGCACCAAGTAGCAGTCATTTTAACACTGTCCCCTAACAAGTAGTGCTGCCTCTTATCACACAGTTCACTATGCTTACCTCACCTTCCCCTGCCACAGCTCTGAGAGACAAGGATGAGAACCCCAGTCTCCTCTATCTGCTCCGCTCCATCCATTCTATCTAGGGTGGTTAATTTTAATATTTAATTTGATACATCCTAGAGCTATTAGAGATGAAACCCTGAATTGAAAAATTATCTAGATCAGACTGGTCTATGGACATGTTTGTGGGGGTTGTCATTTTTAAATAAAGTAATACTTCACAAATAACTTTATTTTTTATTAAAAATAGATTTTCTTTTCATTTAATATATCCTGATTATGGTTTCCAGCCCATCGACTTCTCCCAGTAACTCTCCATCTCCATTCATCTCCTTACTGTCTCTCATTAGAAAAGAAACCTTGTGCAAGGGAGTCTCCCAGGAATCTACAAAGATGACCCCAGCTAAGACTCCTAGCAATAGTGGATACTTAGCCTGAACTGTATATCTCCTGTGACCAGGCAAGACTTCAGGTGGAGGGAGTAGGAAACCAGCCAAGCCACACAACCTTCAACCTACAGTTTGTACTGTCTATGGGATGTGCTGGGTTATGGGTGGCCTAAAAAATGGGGGAGAAGCCAACCAACGACTAGTCTAGCTTAAAACCCATGCCAGGAGAGTAAGTCCACCCCTGGCACTGCCTGGACCACCATGATCCACAAGATGGATGACCTAGAGACCTAGGACAAAACAAAACATGACTAGAGGGAAAAAAAATCATTGAAATGATGCCTAATGATATTCTGCTACACTCACAGATTAGTGGTTAACCCAATAGTCATCAGAGAGGCTTCTGATGAAGACAGATGCAGGCCCACATCCAAACATTAGGCAGAGCTAAGGGAATCCTACAGAAGAGGGGGAGAAAAGATTGGAGGAAACAGAGGATTTAAGAACACCACAAGAAAATTTACAGAATCAATTAACCTGGGCTCATAGGGACTCACATAGATGAAACCAACAACTAGGGAGCCTGCATAGAACTGATCTAGACACTGCAAAATGTGTAGATGGAAGTTTCTGTCCTTCCCAATCCCTCAGTCATTCAGTCCCAAAGAAACACACAGAGCCTTATATTAATTATAAACCATTTGGCCTATTAGCTCAGGCTTATTATTAACTAACTCTTACAACTTAAATTAACCCATAATTCTTGTTTATGTCTAGTCACATGGCTTGGTACATTTGTTCAGTAAGGCATTCTCATCTTGCTTACTCTGTATCTGGCTGGTTATTGCGTCTCTGCCTTTCCTCTTCCCAGAATTCTCCTAGTCTGGTTGCCCCACCTATAATTCCTACCTGGCTACTGGCCAATCAGAATTTTATTAAACCAATATGAGTGACAAATCTTTACAGTATATAAGAGCATTATCTGACATCATTTTCCCTTTTTTCTTTTCAAAACAAGAACCTGAATCTAATCTCCTTTGTTTAACTTTTTTCCTGACCATTATCCATAACAACTTGTAACTAACATACCAAATAAAGACAAACTTCCATACTCCATTATTGGGGGGAATGTGGGCATAGTTTTCTAGGTTACTTCCTAGATTAGCTAAATCATCAAGCCAACAAATAACGTTTCCCTGTGGTTTCTGCTTCAAGCTCCTGCTTGAGTTCTTGCCCTGACTTCCCTCAGTGATTAAACTATAACCTGGAAGTATAAGCTAAATAAACCCCTTTCTTCTATAAGTTGCTTTCATACAAGTATTTTATCACAGCAATAGAAGGACAAAAAGAAAAGTCCACTAGTCACCTGCCTTGGTTTTACCTTCTTTCCTGAGCTGGCCTTGCTTGAATTTTCTTGACATTCTGCAGGCAGGAAATTTGGTCCTTTAATCTATAGCACTCATCTACCCTAGGTGACTCCATGCTCCATAAAGGAATAAAGTTTGAACTCCCATGCTATAAAAACAAGATGGCCAAGGCATAGATAAAAGATTTCCATAAAAGATAAAAAGAAATGGTAAGGAAGAAATTACAAAGAGAAGAGTAACAAAATAAAACCACAGGAGGTCAAAGCTGGATGGAGAGGAGGGAAGGAAGGATGCCAGGGGCATCGTCAAATGTTTTGATTAAACAGGCTAAGATAGAAACGGCATCAGAAGCACCAGAAGTAGGAGAGCCTGAGGGCACGAGCCTGTACTCTTAGATACTTGGGAGGCTAAAGCAGGCAGATCATAGTTTCAAAGCTTTCCTGGGTTCCAAAGCAAGCTCAAGGCTAGCTTGGGTAACTTAGCCTGACCCTGTCTCTGAGTAAAGGGCTGGGGATATATTTCTTTGGCAGAATGCTGGCACAATGTGTTTTCTGGGTTCAAACTCTAGCACCGAAAAAGTCTTCAGCAGAAATATGCTCTGGGCAGCTTTGTGATGACAGAAGTGCTAGAACATGGTTCTTCACTTTTAGATTGAATCCCAGAGTCACATCAGGCCATATCTCCCTGAAGCTCTCCCTGGGACAGAGAGGTAAGAGTGTCTGACTTCACTCCTCCATGAGCCCTGTTACATATGCTAGGCTGAGCTGAATCAAGTGATGTAAAACTCCTTGTCCTTCAAAGGTTTATGAAAGTCTGGTCTTTCCTTTGTTGAAGTTATTGGTCTGGAGACTCCACAGGTTTTTTTCTCAAGGAGGAGATGGAAGACACCTCGCTGAAGAGGTTCCTCTGCCATCCTCTACCATCTCTCTCTTCTCTCTCCTCCCCACTCCTCTTTCCCTGCCTCCCCTTTCTCCCTCGTATTTCCTGCTTCTCTGTCCTCTTTCTCTGCTTTGTTTGGCACCGTTAACCTGTGTGTCCTAGTTTCTGTTGATTGCTGTACACTGGAGGAGTTTCTTGGCAGGAACGATAGAGAGTCCCCTGGAGACTTGAACACAGCAGTCACCATATATCCTTGTAATGTGTCCCAAGTTTTAGTAGCTCTCCTGCTTCCTGACCACGACTTTCTCTCTAAAGGCGACCTTCTGAAGGTGACAGAATTATCAAGGTTTTAAGTGTCAAGTAGTGCACAAAAGATATTCTTCCTATTTCAATAAGAACTATTGAAAAACCATTGAAAATTAAATATTATTCCAGAGAAATGTGGTCCTCTTTTGTGACAGAAATAAGTATGAAATTACAAACAATTTTGCTAAAATGCACATAGTGTTCTCAAATTCTTCCTTCTCTGGGCCTGAGGAAGCTACATCCTCTAAGGCTGAATAATTTGTCCTCCCTGTGGTTATTCAGTCAGTAATATACGCCAGGACTAATACAGAATTCTGCAACTGGTACAGAGCCTATGTTTTCCTTCAGGTTTTATGATCCTAGCTTCCAGTTGTTTCCCTCTGAGTCCTCAGGAAGAGGGATGCTCTTGTTTACTTGGCTGCTGAGGAAGGACTGCCTGCAGCTCCCTGTCAATCGTACTCTGCTCTCAATCACGCCAACCCCAACTGAACAGCTTCCCTGCTTTCACCCACTCCACAACAGCTGTGCCTCTGACCCTGCTTTTCTAAACATGGACTCCCAGGTGAAAGCCTAACTTGTCTTCATTTCCAAATTCAAAAGTTCCCTTGAAGTCTGCAGTTTCTCTGTAGAGCTCCCTCCAGGTTTTCCCCTGGCACAGCCACTGAATAAACCTCCTACTGTTCCAGGCTATGTGTTAACAATACACAGTACACAGAATAGAAAAATCTACCGTCTTTTGATATACTCGGAGCCATTCATCAGAGCTGTTAGAGGTTTCCCACATGCATGCAATTAGAGGGACACATAGAACAGGGTATCTTTGGGCAGGCTAATACAGTAGGATGGACTTTCTGAGGAAGGGCCCTTCAGAAACAGATGTGAGTAGAAACTTACAAGAGTTACCTTGAAAATACCTTGAAACTTTGAAATTCAATGGAAAATTTTCAGCTCTAAATTGCATTTTAAAAAACTGTTAATATTGAGATATGATATCCTAAAATGGGCTGAACATATCTGAAGTATATACCTTGAGCAAATTTTACATCTATGTGCACAACTATGAGAATAGTACCAATTGTCCGTGTAGGAGCATGCTGCTGACCCAGAAACTCGCCCTATCTCTTTTTCTTCTCCATGTCCTAGCCAGTCATCAATTTGTTTCTTTTATAAGCAGATTAATTTTGTGTTGTTTTAGATTTTATAAAAATGAAATCATGCAATCGTATTCAGGGTATTATTTAAGGTTACGTGTGTAATAGTTTATTCCTTTATACTAGAAGAGTATTCCCTTGAATAAATAATAATAATAATACAAAGCATTGCTCCCTTCACCATTCGTGGGAATTGTAGAGATAATTCCCAATTTTCTTTTATAAATAAAGTTCTTGTGAACATTTCTGCACAGGTTTTTCTATTGAGTATATGCTCTGGGCAAATATCTGCGTACTGAATGATTAAATTATTTATTAGATATATGTATTCCTTTGTGCTGACCAGTTTTATGTCAACTTGACTCTAGAGTCATTGGGAAACTCAACTGAGAAAATGCCTCCATAAGATCAGGGTATAGGAGTCAGGGAGCCTGCATGGAGTCAACCTAGACCCCACATATATGTGACAGTTGTGTAGCTTGGTCTACTTGTGGGACTCCTAGCAATGAGAGCAGGGGATGTCCCTAACATTTTGGCTGACTTTTAGGAACCTAGTCCTCATACTAGGTTGTCTTGCCCAGTCTTAATACAAGGGGAAGAACTCAGTCTGGAGATGCCATGCTTTGTTGATACTCATGGGAGGTCTGTCTCTTTCTGAACAGAAACTGAGGAGAAGTGGAATGGGGGGGGGGATTGAAGGGGAAGTGGGATAGGGGATAAAAGTTGAGAAGGAAGAAACTATAGTCAGGATGCAAAATAAATGAGTAAATTTAATTTTAAAAAGATCAAGCTGTAGGCAAGCATGTAGGGCATTTTGTTGATTAGTGGTTGACGTTGGAGGGCCAAGCCCATTGTAGATGTGGCCAACCTGAGATGGTGGTCCTGGGTTATATAAGAAAGCATGCTGAGCAAGCCATGAGGAGCAATCTAGTAAGCAGCACTCCTCCACGGTCTCTGCATGAGCTTCTGCCTCCAGGTTCTGCCGTGGGAACTTCTTCATCCAATAGCCTTTAAGATACTCCCCCATATTGGGTGCCAGTCTATTATTGATTATAATAACATAGTTCCACACTAGCTCAGAATGGAGTATAATAAAGGTTTCATTAGTTAGGGGTAGACTCACAGATCAGCAGTCCTCTGCATGAGTGGGGAACAGGAACCGAATTCAGCAGCCAAGGAGCAGTGCACATTTTTACATCTGCATATATAGTACATTTGGCCATTCCCAAAATGGGTCAGTATCTTAAAGGCTATTGGCTGAAGGAGTTCCTACAGCAAGGTTCCTGCCCAGCTAAAGTCCCTGCCATGACTTCCTTTTTAGTGATGAACAGTGATGTGGAAACATAAGCCAAGTAAATCCTTTCCTCCCCAACTTGCTTTTGGACATGGTGTTTCATTAGTTAGTAACTCTAGCAAGGACCCCTTATTAACAGCTTCCATGCTATTAAACCTCTGCTATCAGTATATGAGAACTATAATCTCTTCTTACAGTTTGAATCCTGACATTTGGCTTCTTTCCATAAGCTAATTGGCCGTTTGTGTAGTCACGTGAAATATCTGTTCGAGTTTGTTGTCTACTTTTGGTCCTCTTTCCTGTGCCCTAAGTATGGGTGTTATACTGTAGCTGTATCTGTGGGCACCCCACAGCCCACTGGTCTCTGCATCCTGACCACTGTGGCTTTCAGCAGTGGTTCCCATCCGCTACACAAAGAAGGTTCTTTGGTGAGGAGTAAGAGCTGTACTGATCTGCAGATATACGGACATGTATGCTGAGATTTAGACTGCAGTTGAGGAAATTAGAATGCAGTTGGGAATTATAATGGTTTAGGGAAATAGCAGTTATAGATTCTTCTTTAGGTCCATTACGTTACCACTCATGGGTTTCCAGTGTCAGAGGGTGAATTACCTTCTATTAAAAAGGCCTTGGGGGCTGGAGAGATGGCTCAGTGGTTAAGAGCATTGCCTGCTCTTCCAAAGGTCCTGAGTTCAATTCCCAGCAACCACATGGTGGCTCACAACCATCTGTAATGAGGTCTGGTGCCCTCTTCTGGCCTGCAGACATACACACAGACAGAATATTGTATACACAATAAATAAATAAATATTTAAAAAAAAAATAAAAAGGCCTTAAGTACAATTAGATGGTTGTTGATTACTCTAAGAAATAAGTGTCACCATTGTATCCTTGGGGACATCGCGTCTTGCTGCCCATTTTTGTGATCCATAGGTTTTAGAGCTGATAGTACTGTTAATAGCCTTTCTGCCTTGGTAGCTTGTATTGTATTTTTAGATGCTATAAGAACTAGTTCTCAGAAAGGAAACTTCTAGGCCAGTTCCAGCTGTATTCTTCTAAATCTTTTCTGTGAAGTTTGCAGTGCCTTCAGCCATGAGATCGTAGCTTTAAGTTTCAGCAGGACAATAGCAATAGTCTATATACATCCAGGAGATGCTTAAACTACCCTGACCAAAGACTTGAAGGGACGTTTCCCATGCCTGATAGGGGGGTTTTGTTAGATAGTCTATTGCCCTTAGGGGAACATTATCATTCCAAGTGGCATAAATTCATTTAAATAAATTATTAATATAAGTACATTCACATAGTATATATGTATTTTTAAACAAGCATAATATAATGTTTCCCTATGGCATTTACAATCATCCTCACTGTCTGTGTTCAATTTTCATGACTCGCTGAGTATGCACAATCCTTGTCTAATATTATATGGAAACATGAGGGCAAATTTCTTTGTCTTTGTGCTGTTCTGAGGGAAGGTGTTCATTTCCATGTTGTTAAGTGCATAAATAAAATATAAAATAAGGAGCAAGCCAGTAAGCAGCACTCCTCCATGTCCTCTGCATTAGTCCTGCCTCCTTGTTTCTGCCCAGCTAAAGTTCCTGCCGTGACTTCCTTCAATGATGAACAGTGATGTGGAAGCATAAGCCAAATAAACCCTTTCTCCCCCACTTGCTTTTGTTATGGTGTTTCATTAGAGTAATCACAACCCAAACTAAGACCTCTTATTAACAGCTTCCATGCTATTAAATCCCTGATATCAGTATATGAGAACAATAATCCCTTCCATTTATACATTCTAGCTTCATGTGCTTAGTGGTTGCCTGATATCAGTGGGAGGATGTTCTATTACTAGATTTGGGAAAATAAATTTTAAAATGGATGTTGGTTTTGGTCAGTTGCTTTTTCCTGTGTCAATAGAAGGTCCTAACTTTACTTTTTTGCTCTGAGAAATTATATTGATTTTCTAGTTTTAACCCAATCTTGCATCCTTGGATGAAAACTATTTAGTCATGATCTATTATTCTATTATATATTGCCACATTTAATTAGATATTTTCTCACTACTATATATATTATATATGAACATATATAAATTTTGTTTATAGTTTTTGTAATATCTTTATTTAAAACTAAAATACTGAAATACTGATTTCAGAATGAGTTTAAGGGTATGCTTGGGAAATTTTTTGGAAGGCCAAATCAGCAACATATCTTGTGTTTGTTGTCTGATTCACTGATACCCACTTCTTTCCCCTCTTATCTCATTGCTTTAGACTGAAATTTGCCTTTCTTTTTTAAAATAATACCTTAGATGAGAAATGAAATAAATGATTCAAGATCATTGTAATTCTTAAAATATAACCATGTCTTATCATAAATTTCAAGCTGTTTTAGTTTTAACCTACAGTTTCTAATCTCCCGTGATTTCCTTTTCATTCAAAGCAAATTATTTGCTGATTTTAATTAACCTTATTTTTTAACCTATGGATGATTATTGAAACTTATCATGTGGTTTTAAAATATTTGAATATTTTACAAATTATTGACTTCCTAATTGTGTTATGGTCAGAGAATATACTTTTTATTTGTTGAGCCTTTTTAAGTTGTTGAAATTTGTTCTGTGGACCATGATTTTGTCCAGGTTGACAGATGTTTCATGGATATTGAGAATAACCTGCAAAGTTTCTTCTTCTATAGATGCTGAATTGGCCATGCTGGCTGATAGTGTTTGTCAAACCAACTGTGACTTTGCTTATTTTGTACTGACTTTTTCTATCTTTTTTTTGTTGTTTTTTCAAGACAGGGTTTCCCTGTAGTATTGGAGCCTGTCCTGGAACTAGGTCTTGTATGCCAGGCTGATCTTGAACTCACAGAGATCAACCTGCCTCTGCCTCCCAAGTGCTGGGATTAAAAGCGTGCACCACTACCTCTTGTCCTTCCTATCCATTTTTGAGTGAGGGGATGGACATATCAACAATGATTGGGCATTTGATTAGTTCTTCTTGCACTCAGTTTTCACTTCTTTCTGATGTTCTTAATTAGTATACACAGACTTAGAATTTTTAAAGTTTCATTTCATGGTTATTTTCCAGCATGTATGTCTGTATACCATGTACATGCCTAGCACCCATGAAAGGCAGAAGATACCCAGGACCTGGAGTTATAGATAATTATGAGCTGCCTGTGTGTGTTGGGAGTTGAACCTGGGTCCTCTGGAAGAGCTGTCAGTGATTTTAACTGATTGCCCATTTCTCCAGCCTACATGATTAGGATTTTATGTCCTTATGATTAAGACCCCTTCCTATAGTAAAATAGTTAGTCTATATGTATTTTGGTTAACAATAATCTGCTGTTTCACTTTCTTCCATTTTATTATTTTTAATCTAGCTATTACTCTGAGTTTAATTGTGCTTTGGCTAGGTAATATTTAGTTGCTATTTGTTTTTAAATTTTTAATTTTGAAACAATTGTGGATACAGTTGGAATAACTAATACAGGGAAGTCCTTTCTGCCTTTTGACTAGTTTCCCCAAAGATAACATCTTATAAAAATATAACAAGATGTCTTTCAGGCTGTTAACTTTGGGACAATCAAAGTATTGAGCATCTTCCCACAGGTCAGGGAACCCTGATGGCTCTTCAAGCTGATGAGGGAGAAGGACTTGATCGGGGGAGGGGAAGGGAAATGGGAGGTGGTGGCGGGGAGGAGGCAGAAATTCTCAATAAATAAATAAATTTAACAAATAAAAAAAATAAGTTAAAAAAAAACAAAGTATTGAGCATCCTCTTGACCTGACTCTGACTTCCATCGCCTTTTATAGCCACACCTACTCTTTACCTCTTAAAACCCAGCAGTCACGAATATTGTCAGTTACTATAATTTTACCAGTTTGAGTGGTGTCATGTGGTGTGCATCCCATTGGGATTTTCTCTTTTAAACTCCTATTTTTCTCTGCATAATGTGGGATATTTCTTTCACTGAAAGCATCCAGATTGTTGCTTGTTTGAGGATATTACATGTACAGCTTCTGTGAACATTCATAGAGGTATGACTACATATACTTTATCTTTTCAGCCATAAATTTTATGAGCACAATTTCAAGGCCCATTCATTAATTATTGATCCTAGTGACTGCATTAATATTACTCTGTTCAGAAAGTCTTCTCTTTTGTCAGTGAGTTCAAGACTATTCTCCCCTTTTTCTTCTATCCGATTAAGCATATCTGATTTTGAGGATCCATCTGGAGTTGAGTTTTGTACAAAATGATAAGTATGGATCTATTTGCATTCTTCTACATTCGTACATCCAGTTAGACCAGTGTCATTTGTTGAAGAAGCTGTCTTTTGCCAGTGTGTATTTCTGGCTTCTTTATCAAAAATTAGGTGTCCATATGTTTGTAGATTTATGTTCGAGACTTCAATTCAATCCCATGGATCAATGTGCCTGCTTTTGTGCCCATACCACACTGTTTTTATTACTATAGCTTTGTAGTACAACTTGCAACCGGGAATGGTAAACCATCTAGCAGTCCTTTTATTGCTTAGGATTGTCTTAGCTATTCTGGTTTGTGTGTGCTTTTCCATATGAAGCTGAGAATTGTCTCCTTAAGATATGTGAAGAACTATGTTGAAATTTTGATGGAATCTCACTGAATATGTATATTGCTTTTGGTAGAATGGACATTTTACTATGTTCACCCTACCAATGCATGAGCATGGGAGATCTTTCCATCTTCTTCAAAGACATGAGGTTTTTGTCATACAGGTCCTTCATTTGCTTGATTAGAATTACCCCAAGATATTTTATGTTACTGGAGTCCATTTGTCATTTATATATAGGAGGCTTAGTGATTTTTGTGAGTATATTTTGTATCCAGCTACTTTGCTGAAAGTGTTCATCAGCTGTAGGAGTTTCTTGGTGGAATGTTTCAGATAACTTACGTATATTATCATATCTACAAAAATGACACTTTGATTTCTTCCTTTCTAATATGCATCTCCCTTAAACTCCCTTGTTTGTGTAATTGCTCTAGCTAAGATTTCAGGTACCTTATTGAATAGGTATGGTGAGGGTAAACAACCCTGTCTTATTCCTGATTTTAGTGGAAATGCTTTGAGCTTCGCTCCATTTAAGTTGATGTTGACTATGGGTTTGCTGTGAGCTGCCTTTATTATGTTGAGGTATGTCTCTTGTATCACAAATCTCCCCAGGACTTTTTATCATGAAGGGGTGTTAAATTTTATCAAAGGAGTTTTCTGCAACTAATGAGATGATCATTTTTGTATGTGTTTTGGTTAGTTTGTGTATATGGTAGATTATACTTATTGATTTTCACACACTGAACCTTTTCTGCATCTCTGAGATAAAACCTACTTAATCCTGAAAAATGGACTTTTTGATGTATCTTGAATTCAGTTTGCAAATATTTTATTGAGTATTTTTATACCTTTGTTCATAGAGGAAATTGGTCTGTAATTACGTTTTTTTGTTGGGTCTTTATGTGGTTTGGGTATCAGGATAACTATGGCCTCATCAAAAGAATTTGGAAATGTTCCTTCTATTTCCATTTTGTGAAATAATTTGAGGGATATTAATATGGATTCTTCTTTAAAAGTCTGGTAGATTCTGTACTAAAAGCATTTGGCCCTGGGCTTTCGACCCTCTTGGGAGATTTTCAGAGACTACTTCAATTTCACTAGGGATCAAAGGTCTGTTTAACTGATCTTGATTTAACTTTAGTAAGTGGTATCTATCAAGAAAGTTATCATTTTCTTTTAGACTTTCCATTTTGTTAAAGTAGAGGTTTTTTTTAAAAAAAATATGTCCTTTTGATTCTCTGAATTTCTGCAGTGTTTGTTGTTTTGTCCCCTGTTTCATGTTTGATTTTGTTAATCTGGATAATCTCTCTGTGTCTTTTAGTCGATTTGGATAAGGATTTGTTGATCTTACTGATTTTTCTCAAAGAAAAGACTCTTTATTTGATTGATACTTTATATTTGTGTGTTTCTATTTTATTGATTTCAGCCTTGCATTTGATTAGTTCTTGCTAGTATTCCTTTTGGGTATGATTTCCTCTTTTTATTCTAGAGCATTCAAGTGTGTTCTTAAGTTATTAGTATGAGTTTTTCTTTATGTAGAACGTAGTGCTATAAACTTTCCTCTTAGTGCTGTTTTTATTGTGTCCCATAAGTCTGAGTATGTTGTGTATTTATTTTTACTCATTATAGAAAGTCTTTCTTTCTGATATTTTTGATTGTGAGCCCAGCTTTAAACAGATGCACCATATTTTCAGCCCTTTATTTCTTAATTTCTGTCTTGACCTTTTTTCACTCAGTAGAGAATTGTTCAGTTTTCATGGGTTTGTAAGCGTTCTGTTGTTTCTATTGTTTTTGATGTCCAACTTTTATCCATTCTGGTCTGGTAGGATACAGGGAGTTATTTCAGTTTTCTTGTATTTTTTATGACTTGTTTTATGTTCAAGTATGCAATCAATTTTTGAGAAAGTTTCATGAAGTGCAGAGAAGAAGGCTTATCTTTTGTGTTAGGATAAAATGTTCTGTGAAAATTTGCTAGGTCCTTTTGTTTTAGAATGTCTGTTAGTTTTTGTTTTGCTCTGTTTAGTTTTCATCCAGATGACCTGGTCATTGATGAGAGAAGAGTATTGAAGTCTTCCACGGTCAGTGTGTGAGGGTCAATGTGATTTAAGCTGTAATAATGTTTCTTTTACAAACCTGGTGCCCTTGTCTTTAGGGCATAGATGTTAAGAATTAAATGTCTTCTTGGCAGGTTTTTCCTTTGATGAATATGTAGTGCCCTTTTCAATTTCTTTTAGTTAGTTTTAGTTTGAAGTTTAATTTGTTAGATATTAAAATGGCTATACTAGGCCGGGCGATGGTGGCGCATGCCTTTAATCCCAGCACTCGGGAGGCAGAGGCAGGCGGATCTCTGTGAGTTCGAGACCA
>NC_022031.1:32000720-32006599 GCF_000317375.1 Microtus ochrogaster
CGGATCTCTGTGAGTTCGAGACCAGCCTGGTCTACAGAGCGAGTTCCAGGACAGGCTCCAAAGCCACAGAGAAACCCTGTCTCGAAAAACCAAAATAAATAAATAAATAAATAAATAAATAAATAAATAAATAAATAAATAAATAAAATGGCTATACCAACTTGCTTCTTAGGTCCATTTGCTTGGGATGTATTTTTCCAACCTGTTGCCACAGGTACGTTTTTTTGATGTAGCAGAAGGCTGAATCTTGTTTTTGAATTTGTTCTGTTAGTCTGTGTTTTTTTTAATTGGGGAATTGAGAACCTTGATGTTGAGAAATATCAATGACCAATGATTGTTGGTTACTGCCTCTTAGAACTACCTTTGTTATGTCCCATGAGACTCAACTATATGTTATGTTTTCATTTTCATTCTATTTTAAAACGTTTTAACTTTCTTTCTTGTTGTATGTCTTAACTAATTTTTTACTCAGTAGTGAGCTCATTTTCCATAAATTTGTATAATCTCTGCCATTCTATTGTTGTTGATATCCAGCATTAATCCATAGAGATCAGATAGGATGCAGGGTGTTATTTTATTTATCTTATATCTGTTGAGATTTGCTTTGTTTCCAAGTATGTGGTCACTTTTGAAGAAAGGTCCATAAACTGATAAGAGGAAAGTTTATTTTTTTGTGTTTATATGAAGTGTTCTGTAGAAGTTGGCTAAGTCCATTTCATTTATAATAATATTATTTAAATCCAGCATTTCAAGTCTTATTTTTTTTTTCTGGATGACTTGTCTGTTAGCAATGGTAAAGTATTAAAGTCACTCACTATCTCTGTGTAGGATCACACATGTGATTTCATCTGTAGTGGTGTTTCTTTTAAGAACTTGGGTACCCTTGTGTTGTTTAGAACTGCAATACACTCTTGGTGGGGCTTTTTTTCGATGACTGTTTAGTTTCCTTCTCTCTCTTCTGATTAGGTTGATTAAAGTCTGTTTTGTCAGATAAAATGACAACACTTGATTCTTCCTCTGTTTATGTGGAATATCTTTTTCTATCCTTTTACCCTGCAGTGATATCTATCCTTAATGGTGAGGTGTGTTTCTTGAATGCAACAAAAAAAGAATTTGTTAGTCTGTGTCTTTTTAGAGGGGAATTTACACCACTAACATTAAGGGTTAGTAATGAGCATTGCATTTTAATGCTTTACTGTTCTGAAATTATTTCTTACCGTGCCTGCTTAGATGTGGTTAACTTCTTCAGACTGAGGTTTCCCTTCTGGTGCCTCTGAAGAGCTGGATTGGTAGTTAGAAATTATTTAAATTTGGTTTTATAAGGAATATGTTTCTTTCTACTTTGATTATGATTAATAGTTTTGATGGATATAGTAGTCTGAGCTGGCATCTGTGAGCTCTTAGAGTTTGTGGAACACATTTGTCCAATCCCTTCTGGCTTTCCAAGTCTCTCTTGAAAAGTTAGGAAATTCTTATAGGTTTGCCTTTTATATGTTACTTGGTTTTGCCCATTGCAGCTTTTTTTTTTTTTTTTGATTTTTTGAGACAGTGTTCCTCTGTGTTACTTTGGAGCACTCCATCTGTAGACCAGGCTGCCTCAAACTCACAGAGGTCCAGTTTTTAATATTCTTTATTATATACATTTAGTGTTTGACAGCATGTCATGGGGGAAGTTCATTTTGTAGTGCCATTTTTTTTTTGTTTTGTATGCTTCTTGTATCTCGATAGGCACCTCCTTTAGATGAGAAATTTTCTAATTTTATTTAAAATATTATCTGTATTAAAATATTGTCTGTGTCTTTTTTCAGCTCCTTCTTCTATATTATATACTGGTTTTTGTCTGTTTTTTTGTTTTGTTTCAGAGTTTCTGAATATTTGTGCCTGGATTATTTTTTATTTAATAATCCCTTTGGCTGCACTATCTATTTCATCTACTTAATCTTCAACACTTGGGGCTTACCTCTGAAGATTTTGTCTGACTTCCTAATTTTTCTTTCCAGTTTTATTTCAATTGGAGGATTTTTCTTTTGTGATTCTATTTCTTTGTTATAGTCTATTATTATATCTTGAATTGTTTTCATTATTTCTTTCAGCTGTTTATTTGCCCATTTCACTAACAAATAAGAGAAGTTTTCTGGGTGAGGCATTCCAGCAGTCTTAGCTCCATGTGGTCCATGGATCCCTCTGGAAGGAAACCCAAACCCATAGCTTCAACCCATGGTTCACTCTCCATTTTGTTTTGTTTCCGTCCTTGCTTTATTATATTACATCATATTAACCAGGGATTCTGTGGCTGGTGGCTAGTGGGAGTGATGGGAACAGATGCCCTTGCTTCGTTACATTTGATCTTAAAAGGGAATCATCTAGCTTCTCCCTATAAAGCTTAGTATTAAATAATGGTCCTACAATTGAAGGTGTTTTTGGACATTTGGAAGTATTGGAAATTTGGGGACTCCCTGTACTTTCTGCACAGATTTTTTTTTTAGCAAACCTAAATTCTTACGATGCATTAATTTTTTAAAGGTAAGATTTTAGGAACATATTGACAGTAAAATTAAGCTAAAAGTACACAAATTTTTGATAACCTTCCACACAGGGGAACATTTGTTAGAATTGATGAGCCTGGATCCACACATAATTATCACCCAAAAGTCCCTAGTTTACATTAGGGTTCACTAATTGATACTTCATAGTCCAGGTATTTGAGCAAATGAACCATAGTATGTGTGGTGGTTTGAAAGAAAATGGCCCCCAAAGGGAGCAACATTATTAGGAGGTGTAACCTTGTTGGAGAAAGTGTGTCACTGTTGGTGTGGGCTTTGAGGTCTCTTTCTCAAACTTCCCCCAGTTGACTTCCTGTTGCCTGCAAGACAGCACCACGTCTGCCTGAACTCTGCCATGCTCCCTTCATGATCATAAGCGAGCCACGCTCCATTAAATGTTTTCTTTATAAGAGTTTCCGTGGTCGTGATGTCTCTTCACAGCAATAAAAGCCCAAACTAAGACAACATCCAACCTTACAGTGTTTTCTCAACCATACACATTTTTAATTTCTAAATTAAATTTAGAACAGATGCTGATTCACGTAGTGCAGAGTGTGAAGCCCAGCTCTATGGAGTCAAGGGAAATCCTGGAGCGGAAGTAGAAAACTGAGCAGGAAGTGGGCATGGATGACAACAGGACTCAGCAGCATGGAAGGCAGAATAAAGAAGATGTGCAGCACAGTCCACGTGATCGGGACTGGCCCGCTAGAGAGCTGAAGAGCAGAACAGCGAGTCTGACAGGGAATCTGGTGCTCAGAGCAGACCCAGTAACTTGAAGCAGAGATTTAAGGTGCCCACCAAGGCAAAAAGAAGCAGTACACCGTCTCCAAGTGTCCCACGCTTTGTTGGCAGCGAGGCAACCGAACTCCCGAGACTGTAAACTACACTCTCAGAAAACAGAGCAAATGACACTCCTGCTAAATTAGGAATAACATCGTCAGTCTGCTATCAGAACAGACGCCAGCAAATCAGCAGACAGGCTAGACAACATTTAAGCGCAGTGCCCACATATCCACATTTCATTCTGTTTCCTATCTCCTTCCTTTGCTAATTTCCCTTTCCCCCAAAAGTCATATTTTAGAAGATCTGTAGCTCAGCCTCCCCGGAGCTATGAAAGGCATTTATCATTTGACTGTATATATTTCCCACTTCCTTTTATTTTCAGCTTATAATGATCTGATTTTATTTTACAGTAGGTAGGGGCACAAAGCTGTCTTCCTTCATAAACTTGACAATTAGCTTCACTCACAACGTTTTAATAAGGCACATTTATAGAAAAGTATTCATCTTACAAACTGTTCTGCAATCCAAAAATACAACAGCTTGGAAGACAACATCTAGAAAACAAAATCCAGTGTGAAAAAGACAGATTTTTAAAAACCAACAACAGTGCAGGTTTGACATGGCTCCAATTTTACAGCTTTCCGATGGCATCGTCTAAGTCAGAGATCTACTCCTTCAGCTATCTCCACCGCTCCATGGGAAAGAAGTAACTCTCTCCCTGGTTTCATTTCACCTTCCAGAGCCATCCAATATTCTCTACTGTCCATTCGAATTTTCCTGGAAAGCGTTTATGCACAGGACCCACATATCTACACCGCTGTACCGTGTTTCTCCAGTCTGAGCCGTGGTGTCATCTCGGCCACCGAGGCTCTGCCTGGAAGATGCCAAAGATCTAGAAGTCTCGTCAGGCTTGGATTCCTTCACAGGTTTTTCTTTTTTCCTCTTTACCTTTCTTTTTTCAACTTCACTTTGAGAAGCCCGGGGAGCTTGAGGAAAACAGGTCCCTTTGATTTAGGCATTGATCTCTCTCGGCTCCTGTTGTCCAACAGCCTCTCACTCACTTGTTGGCTCCGGACTCCGCCTGTCTTTCTTAACCAAGGCTGCCTGCCCCTCCTTGCCCCCTTTGCCCTCACCATTCTCTCTTCTATGAACATTTCCTTTCTCCACTTTTTTGCTGTCAACTCAATATCAATTACTGATCTTTTCCTCTTGTGTCTTTTGTTTTCTTTTGTCTTTCTCCGCTCCAATCAAACCCAATGTAACTAATATATTAGTTGACACACTACGGTCAGTGACTTCCTAGAATGTTTGGCACTAGAGAGGTGACTAATTTTTTATTTGACCATGACTATACTTTATTGTTTCTTTACTCATTGATAGAAATTTAAAAAAAAAAACAACGTTCTAATTGAAGAAGAATACTGGAGGATAGCTTTCTCCATTGGAGTCTCACTGGGTGTACAGATAACACTTAAGGGCAAGCACCATGCCCAGTAGTAGATTGTCAACACAATACAAACTTGGTGGAATTTTGGGAGGTTTAGTTTTATCTTATAATGCTTTGTCTGGGCATATTTTTTAACTCCGCAAGTATTTTTCTTACATATTATGGTTTCCAATTTTGCTTTTATGGGACTTCTGTGTGTGTGTTCCTGCATCTATATGTGTTTTCCTATAGATCTTTGTTTTGTCAGTTAATTTGTTCGTTTTATCCTATTTGTGTTATTATTACTATTGCTATTGTTTTCTTTTTTTAAAATCTTTGAAGTTTTATTTAAGAAAAATATATATTCACTATTAATTTATATCCCAAACATTTTTTTGTTAGATTTTTTTCTTTAAAAAAAATACCAATCCAAATTCCTCCTCCTTCCCCTCCTCCCATTCCCTCCATCTACCCTCTTATGCCACCTCCTCCAATCCTAAGAGAGGGCAAGGCACCTTGCCTGTGGAAAGTTCATGGCCCTCCCCACTACATCTAGGCTGAGCAAGGTATATATCCAAAGAGAATAGGATGCCCAAAAGTCAGTAAATTCAGCAGAGACAAATCCCAGTGTCACTGCCAGTGGCCCCTCAGTCTATCTCAGCCATACAACTGTCAACTACATTCAGAGGGACTAACTAGCTTGGTCCTATGCTTGTTTTTTCCCAGTTCAGCTGGAGTTGGTGAGCTCCCATTAGCTCAGGTAAACTGTTTCAGTGAATGAACCCTTTATGGTCTTGACCTCTTTGCTCATATTCTCATTCCTTTTACTCTTCAACAGAACATTGGGAGCTCAGTCCAGTGCTCTGATGTGGGACTCTGCCTTTGTTTCTATCTGTTGCTGGATGAAGGTTCTATGGTGATATTTAAGATAATCATCAATCTGAATACAGGGCAATACCAGTTTTAGCACCTTCTCCACTATTGCCTAGAATCCACAAGATGGCCCCAGCTAAGACCCTGTATCCCAAATCTTTTTTTTTTTATTGAGAAAAGGAAAAAAACACAAGTTTCCACCTTCTCCCAGCCTTCCATTTCCCTCCCCCTCTTCCCACCCTTCCCCCCTCCTC
>NC_022031.1:32017539-32039739 GCF_000317375.1 Microtus ochrogaster
TTCTTGATTAAGGTGTTCATGTCCTCCTGTTGTGAGGTCGCTGGTTTCTGGTGGCTTCATGTTGCTTTTCAGCTTGTTGGGCGAATTCTTGCCTTCGTGTCTGTCCATCTCTTCTTCCAAATGCTCCCTTATGGATCTTCTTTTACCGGGTCAGGTCTCCTTGCCTACCCAACGCTGGCTCTCCCCAATGTTGGCTCTCCCCAAAGCTGGGTCTCCTGGCGCCGAGAGATCAGGCCTCCATGCTAGTTGGGCAGGTCGCAAACAGGGCGCCTACCCTGCTTGTTGCAGGCAGGCCATAGAAACAAAGGAACTCCCTCCTGCTTGGGTGCCCCAAGGATTCGGACTCAGTGCCCAGACAGGGTGGGCTGGTTGATGTTCTGTGCCGAAAGAGGGTGGTGGGGCCGAAGTGGGGAGGGTTCTGCCCAAGAAGGTTAGGGGGCCAAGGAACCTCTGAGCTCCCTTTCCCAGGCTGGCGCGGCGGGGCCAGAAACTCACCCGAACGCTGGCTCTCCTGGCGCTGAGAGATCAGGCCTCAGTGCTGGTTGGGCAGGTCGCAAACAAGGCGCCTACCCTGCTTGTTGCAGGCAGGCCATAGAAACAAAGGAACTCCCTCCGGCTTGGGTGCCCCGAGGATTCGGACCCAGTGCCTGCTATTGTTTTCTTGTTTCTTTTCTAATGAGAGAAAGCAACAGAGTGTATGGATTTGGGTCTATGGAGAGGATCTTGGAGGAGTTGGAGGAGGGGAAACTAATCAAAATACATTGCTTGAAAAATATCTATTTTCAATTTAAAAAGAAAGTATAAAAGAAGAAGAAAAAACCACCACAATAAAAGCAGATTTCTCAATACATAATGTGTGTGTATATATATAATGTGTGTGTATATATATATGTATGTGTGTGTGTGTGTGTGAGAGAGAGAGAGAGAGAGAGAGAGAGAGAGAAAGAGAGAGAGAGAGAGAGAGAGAGGGAGGGAGAGAGAGAGAGGGAGAGAGTATGAAGAAGAGGACTAGCAGTTGCCAACCCAGACAATTATATGCAGCAAAACTCTTTCAGAATTGAAGGAGAAAGCAAAGCTTTCCATGATGAAAATATGTTAACAGAACTCATGAACCCTAAATAAGTCAGTTCTACCAAAGATACTTGAAGGAATCCTTCAGATTAAAGAGAAAGATAAACACACCTGGAAGACTAGTGAATAAACCCCATTAGAACAATAGTAAAACTAGAGAAACTAGAAAGACACCAAACTACAAATCATCAAAATAACAGGAACTATCATAGCCTTTCAGTAGTAACTGAATAATTAATGGTCTTGATTCTCCAGTTAAAAGACAGTATCATACCTAGAATATAAATATAACTAAAATACTGAAAAGCAAGGAAACAAACAACCCAATAAAGATGGGCTGTGGAATCAGAGTTCTCAAACGAATAAATTCAAATGGCTAATAAATATTTTTGAAGTGGTTAATATCCTTAGCCATCAATGAAATGAAAAATAAAACTACTTTAAAGTTTATCTCATGTAGTCAGAATGTTTCTTCCTAAGAAAACAAAACTAGCAAATATTTGTATGTCGGGAAATAAACATTTATTTCCCTTAGCAGAACTATAAATTCATGCAGCAAGTACGGAAATCAATTTGGAAATTTTTTTAAAAAAAGCTAAAAAATAGGATTATTATAGGACCGGACTGTACCATTGCTGGTCATGTATTGAAAGGACTCTATCTTTTCACAGAGATACACGGCGCATCCTTGTTCATGCTTGATATTTTCATACTAGCTAGAACACGAAGTCATTCTAGACATTCATCGAGAGATGAATGGATAAAGACAATGCGATACATATACACAATGAAATTGTATTCAACTACCAGATGAAATTAGGAAATTTGCAGAAAAATTGATGTGACTGCAAAAATACAAAAAAAATGAAGTAACCCAGGCTCAGAAAAACTGATTTTTTTTTCACTTTCTGGTGTGATGATTTGCTTCTGTACTTCCAATTTTTAATTTATTTATTATTGGTGTGTGTTTGGTGGCATGAGTGTGAGAGCATGAATGTGGAGGTCAGATGACAGCTTCAGAGGGTCAGTTTTCTACGTCCATCAAGTGTGTGGGGTCTAGAGATCAAACTAAGGTGATCAGGCTTATCAGGCAAGCAGTTTTATCCACTGTGTCCTCTTGACTGCCCCTGCCTTCTAATTTTTATATATGCAAATTTATGTGGGAATGTACAACAAGGTCAGGAAACTAGAAGGGTTCTCATGAGAGGTGAGCAGGAAGTTTTAAGGAGAGAGAAGCTGAAGGTAATATACCTGTGATATGAACGTAGAAGAGGAATACTGAGGTGGAAAGCCAGAGGCAGTATCTTAATTAGGGTTTCTATTGCTGTGAAGAGACACCGTTGTTGACCGTTGTTGGTTCCTTTCCCATCAGCCACTCCCAAGTAACCACACTGAGGCTTATATTAATTATAAATGCTCAACCAATAGTTCAGACTTGTTACTAGCTAACTTTCATACTAAATTAACTCATATTGCTTATCTGCACTCTGCTATGAGGTTCATGGCTTGTTGCTTGTCATCTCATTTTCTACATGTCCTCCTTCCTGTGTCAGCTGGCATCTCCCTTGTCTCTGCCTTCCATCATCCCAGCATGCTGAGTTTGGTTTTCCCACCTGTACTTCCTGCCTAGCTACTGGCTAGTCAGCGTTTTATTAAACCAATTTGAGTGACAAATCTTTACAGTATACAAAGGGATTGTTCCATAGCATTTCCCTTTTTCCTAATTAAAAAGGAAGGTTTTAATTTTAGCATAGTAAAATTGTATACAACAAAACAGTTATTAAGTAAGAATTACAGTTCCAGTATCCAGCACATTTGTATTTGGCAAATTTAGAGAAAATACTCAATTATCTATCTTATCATGGTGACTCTAAAGCATTGAATCTATTTCACTTTCTATCCTCACTAAGCAGAACTTTAAGTCTAATCATTTAGTCTTTAACTCCAACAAAGACACCAGAAGGGTGAATTGTTACCTAACGCCAGGGACATCTGGCTATCTGGACAGCCACCCTAGGTTTTTCTGTGACAATGGAGCATTCAACTCAGGCCTACAGGCCTAGTATATCTGACAGACTTTTCTGAGAAGCAGGGAGTATACTGTCAATAATTAAGGCAAGGGCAGTTTCTTTGCCCAGATGGCTAGTTTTTGCCATAAAGAAAGCAAACTCCATATGGAGTTTCTTCAATGCCCATCATCTTTTCTGAAGTAGATTGGTGCTTTCAGAAACAGAAATGTCTCACTGTCATGGAAAATCTTAGGTTATTAAACATCTAATGCCATTTTCTGTAGGTTTTTTAGGTATTTAGATACCATTTATCTATATAAATATATCTGTTTATGACCTTGAAAACATACCTAACATTAGTATGTTTTATTATTATAGATGACTATTAACCTGTATGTATTTCTTAATTATACATTACATTTTTGAATGAGCTGCATAAACACAATACCTTAAGCAAGAGTAGAAATATATGTGCAATAAAACAAAATTACCTTTAAATTTGTATCAGTATACAAAAATCCATACCAATGTAAAATATTTAAGACTAGTAGTTGCTTTTTTGGTTTAAAAGTAGATTTAAAAAATCTACCCGTTTATCCTGTTTTCCAGCCTCCTGAAAAAGGAGGCTGCTTTTTCATTTCCCAACTGCCCAGACTCCCGAAATAACCACACAGAATCTGTATTAATTGAATCACTGCTTGTCCTATTAGTTCTAGCTTCTTATTGACTAACTCTTACATATTAATTCGATCCATTTCCATAAATCTGTGTATCAACACATGGCAGTGGCCTACTGTCAAGGTTTCAGCTTGTCTGTCTCTGGTGGCAGTTCCATGGCTTCTCCCTGATTCCACCTTCTTTCTCCCAGCATTCAGTCTAGTTTTTCCCGCCTGCCTACATGTGTTCTGCACTACTATAGGGCCAAAGCAGTTTCTTTATTAATTAATGGTAATCACAGCATACAGAGGAGAATCCCACATTACCTCCATTTTCAGTTTAAATAAAAATGAAGGTTTTAACTTTAACACAAAAAATTACATATAACAAAACATGTATCAAGAATTAACTATCTATTCTTCAACTCCATCAAAGACTTCAGAAGGATATAATATTACCTAAGTAAACAGGAAGTACATTGTAAGCAACTTCCAAAACTCTAGAATTGACAGAGACATCTCATTGCCTAGACAGTCACTAAACTTCTTCTGTACCCTTGGGGCATCCATCTTCAGCTCTCAGGCCCATAGTATCTGGAAGACTTTTCCATGAAGCTGGAAATTCCAAAGACAGTTCTGCCTATATTGGCAGTTTATCGGTCATTTTCTTCTGTGTAATTTCTTCTGTAGAATGTCTGGCAGACTCTTTCAAGGAAGCAGAAACCCCAAAGGATGTCTCACCTTTAGGCAAGTTCAGCAGTTATTTTTCTGTGGGTCCTGCATGATCATTTTATAGAGCATAACATGAAGCAGTCCAGGCAAGAGCGGTTTCTTGCCCAAATGGCTACTCCATACGGAGCCTCCTCAATGCCCATCACCCTCTTGAAGTAATTGGTGTTAGGTGACAAGCCACAAGCCTCAAAGTAAAATATAAACTAAAAGAAAAGGATTAATTTAAGCTTTAAAAACTAGTTTGGGGATGTTCTATCGGGAACTCACCAAGGCCAGCTGGCCTGGGTCAAGAAAGAAAGAAAGAAAGGGTCATCTGTCTATGTGTTACTTTCATTTGGGGA
Organism: Microtus ochrogaster; assembly: GCF_000317375.1. NCBI lineage: Eukaryota > Metazoa > Chordata > Mammalia > Rodentia > Cricetidae > Microtus > Microtus ochrogaster. Next base: position 32,022,349 of record NC_022031.1, read on the forward strand.
TGTTCTATCGGGAACTCACCAAGGCCAGCTGGCCTGGGTCTGAAAAAGCATGGGATAAAATCGGACTCGCTGAACATAGCGGACAATGAGGACTACTGAGAACTCAAGAACAATGGCAATGGGTTTTTGATCCTACTGCACGTACTGGCTTTGTGAGAGCCTAGGCAGTTTGGATGCTCACCTTACTTGACCTGGATGGAGGTAGGTGGTCCTTGGACTTCCCACAGGTCAGGGAACCCTGCTTGCTCTTCGGGCTGACAAGGGAGGGGGACTTGATTGGGGGAAAAGGAGGAAAATGGGAGGCGGTGGCGGGGAGGAGGCAGAAATCTTTAATAAATAAATTAATTAATTAAAAAAAACTAGTTAATAATAAGCCTGAGCCAATAGGCCAAACAGTATGTAATTAATATTAAGCCTCTGAGTGGTAAAGTGGCTGTGGGACCAGATGGGATGAAAAACCTCCCATCACAGAGCCCATTTTTCTTCCCATCTTGTCTCCTATTTCTGTCTTTTTTTTTAAGTCACTGAATTTAATTAGGGTTGTTGTGTGAGAATGGGTAGGGGACATGGCAGCGATTACTCACTAATAGTTCTCATGGAGCGGTAGGAGCCTTCATCAGTCCCTCCCCGATCCATGCACAGATCCAGTTCTGTGCAGATACGCTGCAGGTAACTGTAGCCGAAGTCACTTATGAGTCATGAGTGCAACAGCCATGTCATGCCCAGTTGAGAGCATCCTGTTTATATAGCCTTCCTGCCCCTTCTTACACGGTGCTCTCTGGGCCTTTGATGGGGTGACATAGATGTCCCACACAGAACTGAGTACTCTACAGTCTACTATTTTCAACACAGTGACCAGTAATGAGTTTTTGTTTTAACCATCACCTACTACAAAAAGTAGCTTATCTGACCAAGGTGAAGAGAAGCATTAGTCTATGAGTATAAGCTTGAATATTTAGAAGGAAATTTGACTACATGTTCCTTTACCAAAGTATCAATTGTAGCTCCTCCCAAAAGCTTTTGACCTACCCAGTCAGAGGCATGTATTACCTCAAATTAAGCAGTCCTCAAATCCAATCAGAAAGTAGTTGATCAGCCCCCAAATAGTCAAGCCACTATTGTATTAGCAAGCAAATCCGATGACCACTATTGTAGTGTGCACAGTCCACAGCTGAGCGAGACTATTAATGGACTCTCCTTAGCAAGCTGCAATGCACCTTTTAGCATTAAGAACATTAGCTGCCAGGAAGGAAGCTTCCAGCTTACCTCTGGCTTCATTTCTGTGTTATTCGTCCAACATGTGTGATATCTCAGCAATACAGTCTTACCACCTAGTTATAGTGGGCAACCAGGAGAAATGGAAGCCTCTGGAACCTTTTTGGTCAACAACTCTTAGGAAGATTTCACACCAGGCATTGGGATTTTTGTTTAAAAACCCATGGCTTCTGAAAGCAGAATTATTCAACCAGGCAAGACACTGCTGTTCAAACTCACAGGCCTGATCAGAGGCTAACCTGATCTAGATAATCCTCCACATGCCTGGCCAGAGGCTAGCCTAATCTAGATAATCCTTTACAAGCCTGGTCAGAGGCTAACCTGATCTAGATAATCCTTCACAAGCCTGGCCAGAGGCTAACCTGATCTAGATAACCCTCCACAAGCCTGGCCAGAGAGTAATGTAAACTAGATAATCCCTTACGGGTGTGCAAATAAGCTTGTTTCCTTGGTGATGTTGTCACTGATAATTAATATTAACCTTGATAAATCTTGAGCACTACATTGCTTAGAAATAAAGACAGCGCATATTTTTCTTTTGTTCCCGAGTTTAGTGGGAATTCTTTAAAATTTTCTTCTTTTAGCATAAAGTTGACTACAGGTTTGCACTCACAGCTTTTACTGTGTTCAGGTGTGTCCACCCCCATCCCTAACCTGTCTAGAGTTTTTATAATGAGGGTGTGTTTTGTCAAGGCCTGTCCTGCATCTCCTGTATTATGCAATTTCTGTCCTTGAGGCCATTTATGAGACGAATTACAGTATTGATTTGTGTATTTGTGTCCATCCCTGCATCCCTGAAATGAAGACAAACTAATGTCAGTGGACAATCTTTTCTAATATACTCTCGAATGTGGTTTGCAAGTGTTTTATGGAGGACTTTTGGGATTATTTTCTGTTTTATTGAATATTTTAAGAAGTATTGGTTTTAGTTCTTTAAAGGTCTGGCAGAATTCTGTTCTGAATTCATCCAGAGCATTTTTAGTCAGGAGATTTATTATTACTGTTTTTGCACACACACACACACACACACACACACACACACACACACACACACACCTCATTTGGTTTAAATTAAGGAAGTCAAGTCACCTAGAAATGCATTCAGTTCTTTTAGATTTTACAATTGGGTAGAATACGTATTTTTAAGATATGTATGTATGATTTTTCTGGATTTCATTGCTATCTGTTATAATAGCTGTTATATGTTTTCCTTTTTCTTTCTATTCTTATTCATCATCTGAATTCATTTATGTCTTTTCATCTCTTTCTTTTGATCAAATTGGCCAAGAATTTTTTAGTCTCGTTTGTCATGTTTGTTTGTTTGTTTGTATTAAGACAGTGTCTTGTGTATCCTAAAATGGATTTAAACTCTTCCTGAGGATAACCTGTATTTCTTTTTGCTTTGAATTAGTGTGTGTGTGTGTGTGTGTGTGTGTGTGTGTGTGTGTGTGTGTGTGTGTGTGTGTGATGTGGAGTTCAGAAGATAACTTTGGGACATAGTTCTCCTTCCATATTGTTTTCCAGTATTGAAGTCAGGTTTTCATCAATTTTTAAGTTACAAATATTTCTACCCACAGAGCCATCTTGCTATCCTGAACTTGAACTTCATGTCCTCTTGCCTCAATCTCCTGAGTGCTGGGATTATAAATGTAATCCACCTAGAACTTATACCATACTCAATTTATATAATACGAGGATCAAACCCAGGGCTTTGTAGGTGCTAATAACATACTCAACCAATCCAAGGTCATTTCTAAGTAATTCTTTTTTATTGTTGGTTTATTTCTACATCACTGATTTCTGTCCATATCTTTCCATTGACTAATGTGGGTTTGGTTTGTTCTTGTTTTTTCCAATATCTTTATAATACATCATGAGGTTTTTTTTTTAATTAGAGATCTCTCAGATTTTGTAATTAGGCAGCTATAGCTATAAAAGTTTCTCCTAGGGCTGCCTTCATTATATTTTGTAGGTTTTGCATATTGTATTTTCATTTTCATTTGTTTCTAAGAATTTCATCTTTTCGTTCTTGATTTCATCAATGACCTATTCATCATTCAATTGTGTGCTATTTACTGTCATTGAATTTGTGTATTTTCTGTAGTTTTCTTATTGTTGATTTCTGGCTTTATTCCTTTGTAATTACATTAACTACAAAAAGTTGTTTCAATTTTTATAACCTTTAAGATTTAATTTGTGTTCTCATATGTGATTTATTTCAGAATAAATTCCATGTTCAAAAGAAAATTATGTATTTTGTAGTATTTGAATGCAAAGTTCTTTAGATCTCTGTTAAATGATCATTTAACTCCAAGTTTTCTCCATTTATCTTTTGTCTGGATGACCTGTGTATTGGTGACAGTGGGACGTTGAAGTCATCTACTATTAGTGCATTAGGCTATGTTATAGTGTGTTAATTAATATATAACTTTATATCTAGTTGATTCTGTGTTTGGTGCATATATGCTTAGAATCTGATCTCCTCTTAATGGTTTAGTTGGTATTTTTAATCATCCCAAACTAATTTATCTCTTCTGACTATTTCTGGTTTAAAATTTATTTTGTCATTTGTTAGAATTTTGACACATGAATACTTCCTGATTCAATTTGTTTGGAAACTTTTTGTCTATACTTTCACCCTCAGGTAATATCAGTCTTTAAGAGTAAAATTTGTTTCTTGAAAGCAGCAAAAAGAAGAGGTCTGTTTTCTGATTTAACCTTCTAGTCTGTGTGTTTTGATTGATATTCTGATTTATTTTTAAAATATATGTCTTAATTTCTGTTATTTCATGGATTTGTATAGTGTCTTCTTTTACTTATTACATCTCCTGGGATTATTCTTTTCCTCCTTGGCTTCCTGGATATGTTTATGCTTCTCTTCAGTCCAAAGTACTTCCTCTAATATTCTCTATAGAGACAAGGATTCTTTTGCCTTGCTTCCCTCACCCCCACAAGATGATGGAAAGTTTTTATTTCTCCTTCTATTATAACAGATAATTGCTCTTGGGGTAGTAGTAGAGTGTGTTGGCAGCTGCGGCCTTTCGGAACTTGAAATACTTTTTCCATGCCAGAAGGCTTTTAGAATTTCCACTAAAAATTTGACTGTTACTCTAATGGCCTGCATCTATATTTGAGTCATTCCTTTTCTATTGCAGCTTTCAATATCCATTCTTCATTCTATATTTAGTGTTTTGACTACAGTAACATATGTGAATGTTTATTTTCTGGTCCTATGTATTTGGACTTCTGTGTTCCTCTTACACCTACATGGGCATCTCTTTCTATAGAATTGGGGAAATTTCTTTTATTGATTTCATTGATAATATTTTCTATGCCCTTAATGTGGAATGCTTCTTCTTTTATGTCCACAATTTTCAGGTTTAGAGTTCTTGTGGCAGCCCAATAGTCTTCTATGTTCTATTTATAATTTTTAATATATTGTTGACTCTAATGATCCAATTCTTCTTCCTTGTCTTCAGTCCCTGATATTCTTTCATGAGCCATGCTATTATTGTGATCTTCCCCTGAGCTTTATATCTGTCCTTTTTATTTATTTATTTTTTCCATTTATTTCAAAATTCTTGGGTCTCCTATGCAACTTGGCTGCACTTCACTCTGCTGCAATTTTTTCAGGGACTCTAACCCCGCCACACTGTGGCAAGCCTCCATTTCTCTTCATGGCTCCTTCAATCCTGAGGTTTTCACTGCTACTGAGGCTGGACTTTCACCACTGGCTTGTTCTGGCCTCTCACAGTGCCAAGCCTCAGCTTCTCTTCATGACAAGTACTACTACCAAAAGGGCTCTCATACCTACCGAATTCAGCTGGCAGCATGAGGTGCAAGCTCAGGTGCCTTTGTAAAATAGCTTGCTTCTGTGTCCTGAAGAAGCACTTCCCAGAAGATTTTGGTTATCCCAGGAAAAGCAAAGGTTTCACTTCCACAGATTCCTAATCCAAAATGTCACATGAATGGCCATGATAGAGTCTGTGATTCCCTCTCAGCATTATCTTCTAAGACCCCATAAACTTTGCACTGAATTCTGAGCATTCTGTGTTTTCCAGCCCAAAATTCCAAAGTCCTTTCAGAATGTTCCATAAAACTCATTGCCAGGTCTGTCATAGCCATACTTCATGATCCTGGTTCCAACTTCTGTTTTAGCTGGAGTTTCTGTGGCTGTGATGAAACACTATGACCAAAAGCCACTTGAGGAGGAAAGGGTTTATTCAGCTTACACTTCCATATCTCATTCCATGACTGAAGGGAGTTTGGGCAAGAACTAAATCAGTGAAGGAACCTAGATGCAGGAATGATGCTGAGACCATGGTGCTACATACTGACTTGCCCCCCATGGCTTGCTCAGTATGTTTTCTTATACAACCCAGGAAACCCCTACTCAAGTGCTACCGCCCATAAAGGGCTTAACCTTCTAACATCAATCAAGAAAACGCACCATAGGTTTTCCCACAGGTATGTCTGGTGAGGGCATTTTCTCAATTAAAGCTCTCTCTTCCAAAAGGTCTCTAGCTTATGTCAAGTTGACGTAAAACTAGCCAGCACAGAGGTCATACTTATGGGATTGGTAATTTGTGTAGAGCCATAGTTGTCTTGGCTTTTCATGTTACTTGTGCTTTTGCATTGGAAATTGCACATGTGAAGTCAGTTCATTAGTTGTAACTCTTGCACATCTGTGAGGAGTGAGTGTTTGAATTTTTCGTATTCCCTACGTTTAGCTCATCTTCGTCTATCAGTGCTTGAAGTTCAGCTGTAGACATATTGGGTTCTAGGTCATCAATGAGGCAACTAAACTGTTCTGGGCCAACATCAGGGGAGGGGCCTCTGATCTCAAAAACTGGATTCTGTGTGGTGTAATAAGGGATTGCACCAGGATCAGGATGTAGTACTACATTCTTTAACCTCATGGGACAGGTGTGAGAGGTATACTGGGAGCTTCACTTGGGACAGAGATCATTTGTTCTCTGACAGCACAGCCGACACACATGTGGTGTGGTGTTTAAGCTGATGGGAGGAAAGGTGACTGTATGTTCTTTGATCTCAGAAGTATGAAGGGTGTGAAGCAATGGGGGCTGAGCTGGGGTTAGGGTACAAGTTTGCATCTTTTAACTTTATGAGTTGGGGTATGCTCAATACAGCAGGGATTGTGATAGTAGAATAGGGAGTTTTGGAACCTCTAATCTCATGAGCCAATATATATGCTGTATGATAGAAGCTGCTTCATCAAAAATGTGCTTTTTAAATAAAGTTTCAGTTAATCGTGGACCAATCATAACCAATATCTGAGTAATACATCTTGAAACAATTATTTCTATTGCAATATAAAACTAGACTACTCTAAAAATGCAAAATTCAGAATGAATTATTATGACTTTTTCTAAAACATCTTGCCTATAAGATTTCACATTTGAATGTATTCTATTGAAAATAACCCCGGCTGTTACCAAGACAATAGGTTGCTCTCCATAAACTAACAGGAAGAAGTTCAACTGATGCCTACAGAAAGCCTTCACCCCTATGTTCTGATGTCTTTGGTGCAGGAAGGTACTCCGCACATTATGAGGATAAAAATGAAAATTCCAATAACTTCGGAGTTTTAACACCTAACTTAACAATGAGGTGTATGTGCTGTTAAATTGCTAGTAAGAGATTGCTCAACTTTTTTTTAACGAAACCAACAAAGCAGGTGACAACTCGGGCTAGTGAAGATGTGGAGTAAGAGGAACACTGATCCATTGCTGCTGGGAGTGCAAACTTGTACAACCGCTATCTGGTGTCTATTAGAAACGTATCTTTGTTTTAAATATAGGCACCACCATAGATTAAAAGGAAGAACAAGAATATTCCAATGTAACAGGACCAGGAGGCAATCAGGCAACACTCTCCCAATAATTGACAAAGTAGATTTCAAACTGAAACTAATCAGAAGAGATAAAGAGGGACCCTTCATCCTAATCAAGTGGACAGTTAATCAAGAAGACCAAACTTTTATCCTAAGCATATATGTAGCAATCGCTGGGGCAGGAAAAAAAATCTGCTGGATTTAAAGACACAGATTAACATCAATCCATTAATATTAGGTGATTTAAATACCCCACCTTCCTGAACAAACAGGTTCTTTGGACAAAATATGAACATAGTAACAAGAGAATTAACTGATATCTTACATCCAATGTGCTTAACAAATATCTAGATAATATTATATCCAAATACCAAAAAAAACCCTTTTACATATACAGGAAGCAGCACATAGTTGAAGCACAACTAATAAAATCTCAGAGACAAAAATTGGGGTTCAACCTGAAGGTCAGAAAAGCAAAACCGCCAACCACTGGCTCTTACCTCATCCTCAGTCTGAAAATGGTGATCCTGCCTCCAAGAAACTCAGAATGAAGCTGTGTCTGTGAGCTGGCTCCTCCTGTTTTATATTTCTCTCTAGTTCTGGGATTAAGGGTGTGTACCACCACTGCCTGGTTTCTGTTGCAAGCTGGTGTGGCTTCTGGGACTAAAGGTGTGTATTACTGCTGCCTAGTCTGTAAGACTGATCAGTGTGGCTGTTTTATTTTTCTTCAGGCAAACTTTATTAAAATACAAATGAAATGCCACTACAGACAGAAACTTCTCTAACTAGATCACATCTTGGGTCTGTTTTAGAAAAGAATAATAGACTATAAATATAATAAAGTACTATATTTATTTTATTATAAATATTTTATTAAAAATATTTTTAAATTAAAAAATATTTAAATCATTCCTTTTATCCTATATGACCACACTGCAATAAAACAAAATTGACAGCAGAAAAACTCTAGTAAATACACAAACTCCTTGGAGATTAACAACTCATTACTAAACAATGAATGGGTCAAAGAATAAATCAAGAAAGTAAGAGCTTTCTGGAAGTAGAAGCAAATGAAAATGAAAATGAAACACAAAGAAACCTCTGGGGCACATTGAAAGCAGTCCTAAAGGGAAATTTATGGTTTTAAATACCTACATTTAAAAAAATCAGAGAGAGCACAAAAAATGATTTATGGTGCTCAGAAAGTTGGAAAAACAATGGGACAAAACAAATCTAAACCTGTCAACAGCAAAAAAATAGTACAATTCAGCGCAGAATCTATGAAAAAGAGCCAGATAAACAATACAAAGAAACAACAGAATTAATGAACGTAAACTCTGGTTCTTTGAGAAGATAAACAAGACAGACCCTTTGCCTACCTCACCAAGAGAAAAAGAAAGAAATAACGAAAGGAAGGAAGGAAGGAAGGAAGGAAGGAAGGAAGGAAGGAAGGAAGGAAGGAAGGAAGGAAGGGGAAGGGAAGGGAAGGGAAGGGAAGGGAAGGAAGGAAGGAAGGAAAGGAAGGACTGCCAAACTCTTATCAAGTCAGTATCACTCTAAAATCCTAACTAGGTAAAGATACAACAACAACAGAACAAAGGAAACTACAGATCATTATTCCTCATAGACATATCCTCAAAAATAGTCAGTAAAATATTTACAAACAGAATAAAAACATGTGAAAACAACTATATGCCATGACCAAGTTGTCTTTATCCCCCAAGTAAGGCATATTTCAGTATGTACTAGTCAATAAATAATTTTATAAAACACATAAGCGAACTTAAAAACAAAAATCACATGATCATTTCAACAGATACAGAAAAAAAATCCTTTGACAAAGCCCAACATACCTTCATGATAAAAGTTGTAGAGGGTGTAAGGCTAGTGGGAACCACCTCAACACAATAAAAACTATACATGAGAGACCTATAGCCAACATTCTCCTAAACAGAGAAAAGCTGGAAGTAATTTTGCAAAAGTCAGGATGAGACAGGAATGTGCACCACTCCCACTCCTTACAACAGCGTCCTCGATGTACTAGTTAGAGCAGTAATGCAAAAGAGGGAAATTAAAGGGATACAAATAGTGAAAGAAAAACTCAAACTATCCGTTCTTATTTACAGATGATATGATACTATACATTAGTGATTTCAAAGATTCTATCAGTAATTTTTTTCAAAATGTGGCAGGATACAGAATCAAATTGCAAAAGTTAGTAGCTTTTCTATACATCAACAACAAACCTACAGGGAAGGAGATCATGGGCACACTCCCATTTGCAATAGCCTCAAAGAAAGTAGTATCTAGGGATAAACCTATCCAAGGGAGTGGAGGCCTCTACAGTGAAGACCTTAAACATCTGAAGAAATAGAGAAAGATACTAGATAGTAGAAAGACATCCTATGGGTTGGTGGAATTAACATTGGGGGGGGAAAATTACCATTCCACATCAGCTGCTATGTCCCTCCTTTCTTTTGTCTCCCCAACTTGATGTATGAAGGCTTTGGTCTCCCTGGAAGAGGGTTGAGGTGTTGAGGCTTCCAGAACTTGCCTGTACACTGACTTGAAACTAGTTTAATAAAAGTGTACACCTTACAAACAAAAAAGAAAAATGACCATTTTACCAAAAGCTATTTACAGATTCAAAGCAATTAATCAAAATTCCATCTTATTCTTCAGAGAAATAAAAAAAAACTACCTTAAAATTCATATGCAGCCACAAAAGACTCTGGAAATACAAAACAATCCTGAGAAAAAAGAAAAATGCTGGAGCAAATAAAATTCAAGATCTTATGATATATTACAGAGCCATATTAATAAAAACAATATAGTACTGGCAAAAAAATACATGTAGACCAATGGAAGAAAATCAGACCCAAACATATACACATGTAACTTCAGCCACTTTAATATTTGACAAAGATACCAAAAACATGTACTGGAAAAAAATAAAGCTTCAGCAAGTAGTACTGGGAAAACTTGATGTCCATATGCCAAATAATTAAATTAAACTTATATCTGTCACCTTGCACAAAAATAAACTCCAAATGGCTAAAAGACCTAAAAGTGAAACCTGAAATATTGCAACTGCTCTAAGAAAATAAAAGCAATACCTCCATGATATAGGTGTAGAAAAACGTTCTAAATATGATTCTAATGGCTCAAGAATAAAGGCCAACATCTGACAAACATGACTTTATTAAAGTAAAATCCTTTAGCACAGCTAAAGAAACCACCAATTGGGTGAAAAAGATGTACACTGTGTGGAAGAGTATCTTTGACAGCTAAACATCTGAGAACACTAATATCCAGAATATATAAACTTCTCAAAAAATAAGGAGTCAAAAATCAGATTACTTATTTGAAAAATGTACCTGGGACCTAAAGACAGAGTTTTCAAAAGAAGAACAAATGGCTGAAAAATATCTCAAAAACATGTTAATCCAGTACCAATGGATACATCTATTAAACACTCCCATATCTTAGACTCAGCAAGCACCGTGGAAGATGAAGTGGAAAGATTATAAAGGCCAGAAGATGAAGGCGTTTGCTGTGAAATTTTATCTTCTATTAATACCAGCAGCTGTACCAATGAAGTCTCACCAACATGCCTCCAAACATGCGATGAACAAGGATGACTCCAATAGACATGCCAATGTCTTACCAACAAGACCACCCAAACTTGCAATAAACAAGGATGACCCCAATAGACATGCCAAAGCAGATGGGATAAAGTTCTTGAAGACTCAAAAAAGAACTAAAAGCAACCAAGGAATGCTGAGAATGGGAGATACAGTTTTCTGCAGGGAACAGCACACCAATTCTTATTGATTCTCCAATGATACACATATGCACGTAACTATAAAGACTGAGCAGGTTGCATTAAAAATATATGTGTGGATATACATATATGCATGTAATAACAATTAATGAAAAAAAGAGGCTATGAATTTAAAATAGCATGGAGGTGGATGGGTATATGGGAGGGTTTGGAAGGGAGAAAGGGAGGGAAGAAATGTAATTATATCACAATAGAAGTTGAACTTAAAATTAAAAGGTCAATAAATTTCAAAGGATATTTTTTAAATAATATATGCTCTGACCCAATAACTTCATTATTGATAATTTATGTCATGGAAGCTAATTCCAATATCAAATAATTAACAGCTACACAAAGAGAGGTATGCATAATGTCAAAACATGACAACTATATGGCTATCCACATAATAGTAGGCTAATTCAGCAATATCTGTGAGTGGGGGAAGATTTTAGTGGTAGAACACTTAAAAAGCATCAGGAGGGTTCTCGGTTTGACCTCAGCAGTGGCAGAAGAAAAGGAGCAACACTGGTGCTTGTTTCAGCAGCATATATACTAAAAAAATGTTGTATACAAAAAAAAAAATAAAGAGACACAGGGATTAGTATGGCCCCTGCAATGGATAACACACAAATTCATGAAGCTTTCTATACTTTTTTAAACAAATAATATTTGTGCACCAGCTCAGTGCGATTAGATAATGCCATTACAGTACAAGTGGTGAGCAGTAATTTTTCTAGTAGTTGTAATATTTATCATAATTAATTGTGATTAGAATTAGTTCAACATAGCACTAGCCATTAACGAAGCAAAAGCTTCAAGCACTGTGTTGTTTTCCTCTAACACCCACAGCTTTGTCCATGCCCACTCTTTGTCTCAGAGTAAATAAAAGTGAGTGCAAACACAGCTATCTAAGCACCGTGTGCAAGTTTGCACAGACCAGTAGGGCAACGAAAGGAAGAATTTTGTAAATGGTTTCCTATGCAGTCCAGGCTAGACTGGACTTCAAGACCCTCTTACCTCAGCCTATCAAATACTGAGATTCCAGGCATGCATTGTCATATGAGGCAAGATTTAGGATTTCCTTTTTATTATTTTTAAATAACTGAAATAAAATAAAATAAATAAAATTCCAACATGTTCCCTCTCCCTATTTCTAAATACCTCTCCTAGTTCATTATGTATTGAAGTGATTTGGATGATTAACCTTGTACAGCTTATTCATCTCTAGCGTATCCAGGTAGCTCATATACTAATTTGTGATTTTACTGATGTGTCCATACATATGATTCATACACACGTAGGCATAAAACAAACACAATTTTACATATACATAATCATATATATGTGAAGAGAGATTTATTTGAATATCATCATGAAGCGAATTGGGAGAAATGCTCCACTTACATAATTTATGCCAGATAGGCAGCCTGGTTTTCTTATCTTTTTCATTTTTTGAAACAAGGATAATCAACAGTAGTAATCTATTATTTCTAGATTTTTTGGGGGGGGAGAAAATGAAAGAAATAATAAGTTGTATTTCTCTGTGCTTCTTGGAGGCTAGGCTTGTTAAATAATAAAGACAAGATAAGGCTGCAAATGTCTCAAAGGTGTCAGTGAACTCCAGTTACTTGCTGAGAGCCTTGGTATCCAGCGCTCTTCTTTCTCGTAGTCCATGGGCATAAATGCTTGGCAGTAGATGCCAACTGGACAAAATTGGTTCTACCCTCACCCAAGATGGTGAAATTATCTTGATGGAGGCATCAGAAAATCGTTAACATATACCTGACAGATAATTTGTTGGTTATAATTTAGTGTCGATTAGATAACAGCTGGTACCATTGGAGCAGCTGTGGTTTCAAAAGCATTTATTTGACTGGCAGTCCATCCTCTCCTCACCAACTCCAGATAGCACAAAACCTACCCACATTTAGGTAAGAGAGATGTGCTGTGTTCCTGGCCTCTGTTTGGGTGTGTGTGATCTAGTCCATCTTCCCTTTCCCTTGCCCAGGAACCTGGGCAACTCACATTCAAACCTGCCCCTTTTTTCTTGTCTGTGTACTAAAAAGGACTGCATTGCTATAGTTATGTCCTGTATATGACCCACATATGGGTCCAGACTACAATCATTCAGCAGAGCAGAGATCAAGTCCCTCATTTCTGGAAGGAAAATGTTCTGACTTGGCCCAATGGGAGTTTGCATCAGACGTGTCCTGGCACATTCCCATCTCCGGAACTATGGATATGTGTGTGTTAGTTCCATGTAATAAGTTCATTTACTCATACTTTCTGACAGTTCACCAACACTAGCCCATACCAGATGCTCTCCAACTGTCATCCAGACCATTAGCAAGCGTTTTCCCCGGCTCGGTGGTCTTAGGATCTACGGTCAATGCCCTAAAGAGGGGAAGGTGTTAATGGATACTAATGTCTCTATCTCCTCTCTGTCTCCTCTGTCACACTATCTACCCTCTCATCCCAGAGGTAGTAACTGAGCAGGGACCAGTGTGAGGGCCAGCCATGATAATCTAAGTCTGGGCAAAAAGGAAGTCTTTACATCCTCCAACCATTATCACCTGGGACTCTGGCCATCATGGAGACTGGAGTCTCAATTGTTTACCCTGAGACAATGCTGGGCTGCAGGAGAAACCACAAGCTGAGATCACCCATAGGTCATGTAGCCTCCCACCACAGGTTTCTCCAGCAGTAGCCTTTAATCATCAGGACAGCCAGCTACCTATCCTCACTCTTACGTGCGCCTTTCCTAGCATGCTGTCTTCCAGGACCCAGCAAGTCTCTTCCAATGATGCAAGGGTTCCATCTACCTGTCCCAGCTTACACAATGGGGCCCAGGAGGCAAGAATGACTGTCACAGAATACCACATATTGTACTTGGGCCACATCTCCTGCATAACTCCCTCAGATGCTGGAGAAGATGGATTCGTTACATATTCATGAAGGCATATCCTGTCTAGTATGCCAAAACCAGGAAAGGAGGGTCTTGAGGGCCTGGAAGTTAAAGGGAATTCGTGGAGCCACAGGTAGGTATGACATAACTATTTATAGCACACATGTAGACCCCAGCTGGCACATTTGGGTAGCACAAGGTAGGCACAGGCACACATGCAAACCTGCACACAAGCATACAGGCAGGAGGTGAAGACATAGGCTAAAGTCACTTGCCTCTGATTTCAAGGAAATATTTACATAAAATTCAAATAAAAGTTGCTTCTTGCCAACAGTTATATAACTGATTGCATTGCTGCCTATACCATATTTCCCTGATATGTGGGGTCAGCCATCATTTGCTGACTCGTGGTTCCTGGGCTGTCCAGTCACAGCTGCTTTTGGCTCGTTACAGATAGTTATAACAATGCTGTGTTCTCTATATTTTAATTTCTTTTACAGCCTTCTGTTCTCATCAACACCTATAGCTATATCTTTGTAATATAGCCTCCGCACCAATTTTTAGCTATTGGGTGATATAGTATCTGTTTTCAGAACTGAAGGGATGGCTCAGAGGTCAAGAGAACTTGCTGCTCTTGCAGAAGATTTGAGCTCAGTTCCCAGCACCCACATCAGACAACTCTCAACCACCCAAAACTCTAGCTCCAGGAGACCTGACACTCTCTTCTCTCCTCCAAAAGCCCCTGCACACACATGGTGCATGCATGCATGAGCACATACACAAATACACACACAAATAAAAATAATAATAAATCTTTTAAAAGGAAATTTTTTATCCATGATTTTTTTCAGCAGAATGACTCCAAGTATAATAAAATTCTTCATCTTTGTGGAGAGTCTTAAATCAAGGGAGATGCTGTTCTTTGTAATATAATGTTTGAACTGATAATATTCTACAACAGGTGTATAACTGTCAGCAGACTTATTGTTTCCAGACACTGTCCTATGCAAAACTCATATTCATCAGCCAGAACATATCCATCAGAGAGGAATAAAAAAGTATCATCTCAAACACTCTTTTCTCATTTCTTCTTTGCCTACATAATGCATTGTGTTCTCCTACCGAATAGTGATTGTTGCTATAGTGATGTTTTAAGCACAGTTGTAGATCAATACTAGAACTGCAGAAGTAAATATTCTATGCAGTTTGTGAGTCTAATACCAAACTCCTAGCCTTATTTGTTCAATTGCAGAGTGAAGATTCGGGAAACTCCTCACACCTGGACATTCCCCTGCTGTGAAGAATTAACCACTCAGCATCTGCACTGTGACTACTTCCCAGCAGAGGTCCATGCACGGCCCTAAACAACCAAAGCAGCTCCATGTGTAGGAACTACATGCCTTTCAATACAGTGGAGTGAAGTGCTAAGTACAGCAGGACTCCAGGATCCCACCGTCCCAAGCTGTGTCCACTCTGATTTTTATTTTATTATATCTCAAAGGTCACCTGAGAAGATGGTCTATTTTCATTGCCCTATTCATCTTGAGCCTCCCATTTCAATCCCAAGCCTGCCCACATAAATATTATCTGTTATCACACACCTTGCACAAAATATGAGAAACAAAGTTGAAATTTCTTATACAGGGTGCTTACAGTCAAGAGTCAGCTGAAAAACTCCTAATTGTTTACCTGCTCCCTTCAGTACCAAAGCTATGTGTTCAGGTGATGTTTATAATGACCCTAAGGAGGCATGGATACCACAAGAACCCATCGTCTTTGCGTATTACTACCCAGAGTTTCTCCATGTAGCCCAGTAACAATGGACTTCTGCTGAGCTCTCAAGAAGAGGCCTGGGTTCCCACTGCCCTGCTTCCATTCATGTGGCCTGGGAAGGCACTTCCCTCTAGCTTACTCTCAAGTATCTGAAAAAGATAGTGCTATACTCAATAACCAAAGCTCTGTCTGATCACAAATCCCTGTAACTCTGGGAAATAGAGTGAAGTAGGCCCCTGTGTTGTCCTGTGCTCTTTGGCTCTGTTTGTTCTCACTGATGACATGCCACAGTTATCCACCCTGGCTTCCCACTGAAATGGCTGCAAACACACCCTACCTGTCAAAAACATTTAACTCAGGATTTTCCCAGTTATGCATATTATTATAAAAAGAATTTAAAGATTCTGAGAGGCTGAAGATATTTGTTACTTCAAATTTAAATGAACATTTATAGTGTAAATGACTAAAACATGAGCATTATCAGGCAATTGGTCAAGTTACCTTAATATGCTGTAGATCTTTATTTAAAAATAAAATAATTTACTGATGTAACTGGCTTCTAACCATAAGCCCTATGTTAGTCCTTCATTGTGGCCAACTTAAAGATCATACTCACCCTTAGTGCACCGTTATTCTAGCAACAATTTGTGTGTAAAATGCTGGGGTGATAGCTGTCTGATAGTCCATCACAAGCGTGGAGACCTGAGTTTGAGCTCAAGAGCTCACATTTTAAAAACCCCAGAAATTGAGTCTAGAGCTTGCAAATGACCAGGTTTGTTTCCCAGAACCCACATGGTAGCTCTCAAAGGTCTGTAACTCCAGTAACGGAGAATCTGCTGCCTTCATCTGACCTCTGTGGACACCAGGGATAATATAGTCAAAGTCTTTTCATTGGACAATTAACTGGTATGAAAAGTTGGGTAGTAGCTCAGTATAGAATGTTTCTCTAAAATAGTTGGGATTGTGCTAAGAGGGATTGTAAGTGCTGGAGAAAGCTAGCAACTAAGACTGGGAACTTGCTCTGTATAATGAGCAATATAAATAATGGATGCATGAATGGGTGAAAGGATTATTCTGTGCTCACTTACATCCTCTCAATTCTCTTGAGTGAATTATTTCCTGTCATCAGATAAATAAATCTTTAATGATAGTCCCCTATATGTTCCTCCAGAGGATAAATGAGAAGCAACTCAGTTTTCATGGAATTTGGAGTTTCGTCCTTGTCATTTTCAATTTTAGACTCATACTTGCAATCATTGTCCATCTCACCCAGCCATGGGCAGTCTCTCACTGAGATTTGCTACTATTTGGGGAATTGCTGGGGATTTCTGTAAAGTGTAGTTTGTATGGGCTACACAGTTAAAACTATCTGCCAGACTAAGTCCAAGGGTCTGTAAGTAGAGGAAACAATTTGCTACTCTACTCAGTATGGTGTCACATAGAAACTCATCTTTATTAATGTAAATTTGATTCTGATTTAGCTTTAATGCACCATACAAAGTCTCTAATATGTAGTCATCTTTTTGTTATTTGTTTGATTGATTTTATAACATCTAAAACATATTAAAGATAGTGTTAGTTCAAAGACCTTACAGAATCAAGCTAGGGCCAGATTTAGCCTACTGGCAGTGATTTGTCAATCCCTGATCCTGACCAACCCAAGGAATACTGAAGGCGTAAGTCACAAACAATGCCACAGCTGTTTGGAATTATGATTAATAGGGTGGTATTTATTTAAAGGGGAAAAAACTTACAGATCAC
>NC_022031.1:32047035-32052499 GCF_000317375.1 Microtus ochrogaster
GTCTGCCTAGTATTTGTTAAAAACTGGAAAATGTAAGTTGCTCAACAAAGTAAATGTAATTAAATCAATTCCAGAGACAGAACCAGAAACCCAGAATCCAGGGGTAAAGAAGAGCAACCTGGAAGCCATTTATGCCTCCATGTGACAGAGTCACCCTGAGGGGTTGCAGCTTTCAGCAACCACGTGCTCTGGTTCGCAGCACTTAAGAGCTGTGCTTGCAAGGGAGATTTAAAAGTGACTCAGAAAAGAGCAAACCATGTGGGCGGAGACTACGCAGGCCTGTGGAGTTTAAATCCACGTTAGGGTGCGTGGGGACTGGGAGTCAATCTGAGGTGTCTAAAGAGAAAATATAAAGAACTGCAGCAATAAAAGCCAGTGCTTGATGATGTATATTAAGCTTCTGGGTCGACGCACAGGACACAGGTCACAAGGCCCCCGCCGTCAGGCACAGGCCGCGGCTTGCGCCAAGCCGAACTCGCAGCCGGCATCCAAGTGGGGGAAGGAGAGTTCCTAAAACCAACCAAACATTGGGTGCCAATTGAAGGCATAAGTCACAAACAATGCCACAGCAGTTTGGAATTATGATTAATAGGGTGGTATTTATTTAAAGGGGAAAAAACTTACAGATCACCGTCAGCCCTCTGCGCAACCAGGAAGGGAGTCTAGTCGCTGGTGGAGCAGGAAGTGAAGAGAGAGAGAAGAGGGAAGTGGCCACTTTTTTAAAGGGAGAGAGACCACACCCCAATGGGCTGGTATCTCAGCGGCTATAGGCTGGAGGAACGGAAGGACCTCCCGCAACAGAATACAGCATTTTTTGGCATTTAATTACATGTAAGTCCACAGTTAGCATGAATGAGTAAGTGCCTGAGATTCTGGAGGATGACAGTTGATGCTCTGAGCCTAACTGAAGAGAATGTTCAGAGCACAAGATAGTACTTGCCTAAGAAAAACAAGAATCCATCAAAAGAAAATCATTTCCAAAATGAAATCATGCTTGAATGGCAAACACCAGAATTTCAATCCAAACAGATGTGCAGTAGGAAAAGGAAAATCAGAACCATGGACAGTCAGTTATTTAAAACAAATGAAGTCGGGTGCCAGAGAAGATGCCTGAAAAAGCTGAGGATGGAGGTTTAAGAGCCAACATCAAAATGAGGCATATCTTAATGTGTTAGCCTTCAAGTCCTTTCAGACTTATTTGGCACCTGTGCTATTACTGTTTATAATTATAACACTTTACATAAATATAGAGCTGTCTTCTGAAGAATGTGAAGAAAGAGATGAGGAAGGAAATAGAGAGAAGGAGGAAAGTAAGACAGTAAGAGCACATACTGTGTCAAACCATCTAGGCCACAGGTGTCCGTGTATCTGCTAACACATAGGATGTTCTATGGAATGTGTCTGGAAGATGCTAACATTTGAATTGGTAAGGCATAGATCACCTCCATCAATATAATTAGGTATGGTTCAATCTTTTGAGAGCCCAGGCAGAACAAAACTGTAGGGGGAAAAGTAAATTTCTTTCTCTCTGCTTCATCAAGGATTCTGTCTTCTCTTACCCGCAAACATCATAATCACTGTTCCTCAGGGAATCACACTTAAACTGGGTCTTCATCACAGCTTTGCTGAGCCTTCAACTTGCAGATGTCTGTCTGTAGGACTTCTAGGGAGCCATAATCATGTAAGCTAATGCTTTATAATTTTACTTCATAATGCCATACCTTCTCCTCTTTCTCATAGTGTATGCATTTCCTCACAGTAGTTTGTGTGTGTGTGTGTTTCTCCAAATATATATAAAATCTCCAATTAATTCTCATTGTCTGAAGAACACTAATTAATGCATAGATAAGAGGGAAGAGATAAAAGTGAAATGAAAGAGTAAAATATTCCCTAAAATGATAGCACAATATCTTTTTTTTTTTTGGTTTTTCGAGAGATAGTACAATATCTTAAAGATGACAACTGACATTTGTCTTAAGCCCAAGCACTCTAACTACCACTTATATCTATTTCTTTTTCTTGCCACAAGAATCTGAAAACTTACTGTTTTATTGTTTTATATGCACCCACTACAAGAAGTACAGAAAATTTTACTATCTAATCATATTGCCTTCTCTGATAAATCAATAAAAGAGAAATATGTGGTCTTGGGTAGGCTATGGCAGGCCTTGCCATGTGAAAGCAGAATGATTTAACCTCAGCATGGTGAGTAACTGTACTGTACCCCTGATATGTGTTCTCCTTCTGTATATGTGTTGCTTTTATTGGTTAATGAATAAAGCTGCTTTCACCTATAGCAGAGCAGAATATAGCCAAACTGAAAGAGCTATATATAGAGAGTAGGCAGAGTCAAAGAGGCACCATGTAACTGCTGAAGGAGACAGATGCTGGAACTTTACCCGGTAAGCCACAACCATGTGGCAATATACAGATTAATAGAAATGGACTAGTTTAAGATGTAAGAGTTAGCCAGGAATACGCCTTAGCTAATAGGACAAGCAGTGTTTTAATTAATATAATTTCTGTATGATTATTTTGGGTCTGGGCAACCAGGAAATGAACAAGCTGCTTCTGCCTACATATCCCCTTATTCTGAAATTGTAGGACACATGACAGACATTCTAAACCATATATATGTAATGGACTGAAATTTTTTGGTGAATAAACATTAGTAAATACCTGTCCATTAAATGAGAAATAGAAATGAATGCACAAGAAACATACTATACTTCTGAGGTATTCGATGAAAAGGAGCCTGGATCTTGACAGTAGCAGTCCTTAACTAAGCAAAGTATATGTTATTAGATTAAATTCTTTTTAAGTGATTACTTAAAAGCTTTGTTGCATTAGGATAAAACATTCACAGTGTAGATACCTGACAAAGGGATTATGTCCAGATTACTTGAATAATTCTTGGAAGTCAGTACTAAAAGGTTAAAACATTTTTAGTAGGTAAAAGTTTGAGTGCACACCTACAAGAAGATGTGTGTGTGTGTGAGAGAGAGAGAGAGAGAGAGAGAGAGAGTGTGTGTGTGTGTGTGTGTGTGTGTGTGTGATATCAGTAAATACAAATGAAGGTGCTCAGTGCCATTGGTCACTGGAGAAATGCATACAAAGAACACAGTGAGATCTATCATACATCCAAGGTGACAATTCTCTGTTTTGTCTAGGATGTAGAAAAAAGTGGGACCTTCTATTGCTGGTGGGGCTGTAGAGAAGTATAACCACTTTAGACAAGTTTTGTAGACTTAGCATGCAGCCCGATTCTACTCTAAAGCATCTCTTCAGGAAAGAAAATGGAAATGTATGTCTGCAGGAAACCATGGACAGTTTTATCCATAATCTTGAACCACCTGGAAAGAATTAAGAGCCATCACAAGCAAGTGAATAGTCAAATTATGACATATCCTCACAATACAGTCTTCTCAGCAAGGAAAAGATTACTGTACTTGGCAGAGGAGGATCTCAGAAACACTATAGAGTGAGATCAAAGCCAGACACACAGAAGCATACATAGGCGAACTCAAACAATTCTAAAATAAAATTACAGGGACAGAAAACAGATCAATGCTTGCCTCAGGGTAGTGATAAGAAAAACAGAAAGGTTTGGGGTGACACAGGAGGCCAGAGGTTAGAGATATCGAAAATGTTCTGAATCTTGACTGTGGTGATAGACTACACGAAATATATGTTTTCTGAAACTCATCAAAACGTGTAGGCTTTGAATTATTTTACTGTGTATAAACCACACCCAGATAAGCTCATAGAAGTAACTAGTGCCTCACCACATGCGTGTAAGCAGCAGAGTCAAAGACTGGAAGCCTGCAACAATGAGCCTTAGTCATCCTTCCTGTCTTCAGTTGTTTTCTCTGAGTTTTGGTTGCAACAACAATAAAGTCTAAAATCATGGGTGATACCAGAGTGAGTAAGAGCATTTGTGCCAAAGTCCAGAGAGTGCTTTTATGTTTCTGACCCTGGCCCACATTACTTCAGCTTTTCTGTTCCAGAATGCCATGTTTCCATCAGCATCTCTCACCAACACCTGCCAAGAACTGGTGGAGGGCCTGACGTTTACCCCATTGTAACTAAGTAGCTTGTCATAATTTCATGCATGTATCCAGAAACCATGACTCCAGTTAAGACACAAGTATGTCATTCCTCAGCACAGTAGACAGCCGAGCTGCCCCCATGTTGCTGTCTCCTCTAGTTCCAAAGTAATATGGAGAGGCCCAACACACACTGGGGTGTGTTACAGCTGCAGGAATTATGAACCCAAATCTTTTGTGCTAGGCAGTCAGCAGACCTACTTATCCCCTGCCCTAGAAGGAGTACTACATCCTTCAAGGCTGTTTGCTCTACAAATATCCTTGAAAAGATAGTTCAGAGAAGACAATTTGTACCTCTTCTCACATATGCAGAAAGGCAAGATACCAATAGAGAATTCTCTCTCTCTCTCTCTTAAAAACATTTTATTGATAAGAGGGAGAGAAAAAGAGAGAGAAATGCTACTGGATTCATCTTCCTTCTTGCTATTACTTTGTTTGCATTTTATTATTGTCTTGGTCTCTTCCTCAAGCACCTGAAGTACCAACTGACTCAATATGAGGTCAAGAAAATACTTGTTCAACAAACGCGTCTCTCAAAATCTCACCGATCCTTCAGTGCCCAGCTTAAATGACCTATCTTTAGAAGACTCAGACTAAATCTGCAATTGAAATTTACTATTTGGGCTTTTATAATGCTTCTTATAATATAGCATAAACCTTGTCCCAGAACTTTTTGTGTATAGTTCCTTGTATGTATGTTTCTCGGGCTAGATTGAAAAATGCTTGAAGAATGGGAACTTGCTGGAAGACCTTGCTGGTCAGAGGTTTCAGTCTATCATGGCCTGACAGCTTTTTCCAAAGCTCGATGACATGGAGACTCCTTCCCGTCCAACAAGACTTCCTGATCTCTGCCTGCCTTATCCAGAGAACGTCCGCGAGCCCGGAGGACAGACCTTATCCAAAAGCTGTCTCTAAGTCAGAAGCCCGATTTATCTCTAGGGTGGTCTTTGGCCTAGTGTCCTGCTAGAAGCCTCCCCTGCTGCACATCTGGTAACTAAGACTTATATTAAGAGCTTTGCTATAAGTCCCTGCTGCCACATATGAAGCCTTATGATAGGACTGTGCCACTTAACGCAAATTAGGGTTTGTCCCCAGGTTCCCCAATCCTATTCATTTCCTATACTCTGGAATAAAGCCGGCTGATTCGCTGAAGTCATCTCCCAGAAGCTGTCTCCATAGCCATACCATACATGGCACACCCATCAAAACCCTGTCTCCATAGCCACACCCATCCAAACCCTGTCTCCACAGCCATACCCATCCAAACCCTGTCTCCACAGCCATACCATGTATGCCATACCCATCCAAACCCTGTCTCCATAGCCATACCATATATGCCACACCCATCCAAGCCCTGT
>NC_022031.1:32052869-32091696 GCF_000317375.1 Microtus ochrogaster
GCCATACCCATCCAAACCCTGTCTCCATAGCCATACCCATCCAAACCCTGTCTGCACAGCCATACCCACCCAAACCCTGTCTCCACAGCCATACCATACATGCCATACCCACCCAAACCCTGTTCCCTGCTCTGCTCCCTCCACCCTCATGGACCAAGGCTCCAATGATCCTGAGGAAGAAGTGGAACCGCAAAAGCGAAGACGAGAATGCAGTGATGAGAAACGTGCGTGTAAGCTTTGAAACAGTCACACTGAAGCTCAAGCAGCATGCCCAGGTACCTTTCTCAGCCCTGTCCAGCCTTGAGTGCTCAGAATCCACTAAGGCAGCTTTCATATTTGCTCAGTTAAAATAAATCCCTTCACGGAGTACTTTAGACCCATGTACTTAGAAACTTGTAGTTTCTTCTTACCCTAGAGGTGCACATTCTACCCCTGGGTGCTCTGCTTTGGGCCATAGAGCCTGGCATTTATAAGGTGTATAATGAGGCACACTTGTCTCTAGTGACTGGTTGGGTATGTTGTTGGGAACACACAACATTCCAGCTCCAGCAGGAGTTGACAGGGCATGAGGAAAATGAGTTCACGGTATTTCTTCGCTATCTCCCTCCCTGAGGTCACTTGCTTCTATTGTCCTTTCTTCTCTTACCTGGACAGTTAGTCCCTGCAGAGTCTCGCAGTTGTTTCTAACGCCTTCTCACTTGTGTCTAATGAGTCCTGACTCACTACCACAACTGTCTCTGGAATGAATTTACATATTGCTTGTTTTCCACAACTCCGCTTGTACTTTTAGACACAGCTTGTTTATTAAACCTCTTTCAATCATCTCATTGAGCCTTCCTTTTGTTTTCTACTTACCTGTAAATAATTTAATATTGGACCTCAACAGATTTTTTTAATAAAATGCCATTTAAAACTGCATAAAAGGGTTATTTTTAAAGTAAATGACAACTGCATGATGTTTTATTGATTTTAAGAAAATGAATTTCATTCCCATGGATCATGGTACTGAAAACTGGTGAAGTGATACGATTGAATAGAAGGGGAACTTACGGGAAGACTGATGGCATGCTAACAGATGATGCTGTTAAAGGGTAGGGATGTTTTTATAATTAAATTGATGTCACGGATGCAGCAAATCTATCCATCAAAATGAAAAGGCTCAGCCAAGAGATTACATAAGTCCAGGCACATAGAGCCCTGATGACGATGCCACCTTCACAGGCATTCAATAAATGGCATAGGCATTACCAAAAAATATGAGTACAAAAAAGATTATACAGAGCCTTAGATAACTCTGAGAATTATTAAAGTATAAAAGACATAAAATAGTCTGAAATCTAAGGAATGATTAGCCAAAAAATAATTTTAATTATTTTAATAATGAGAATGTGAGTACAAACAGTCTTAATTCAAAGTGGCATGAGTGGTCCTGGCTAGGAAATTGAAGGCTTTAATTGAATCAAAGTAGGCCATGGTTGATATACTGTTTCATCTGATAAACTCAATTACTGAAATGAAGAAGAGGACATAGATTAGAAGTCAGTTTTAACACCAGTTTTATGCTTTGGCCATTACAAACAGAAGGACAGACTGGTAATGGAAATACCACTAACTAAATTCATAGCACCTTAATAAGCCAAGGGAATTTTGGATAATAAGTTTGATTTGCTACAAGATTTTACATTAGAGTCTATCTTTTCTAATACTGATATGAAAAATATATTGGAATAAAATGATGCAAGACAGTCCTTTTACCCTTTCTTCACTATGGCTAATGGCCTAAAAAATAATAAGTTCCTCTTCCATTTTAAATTTAGTTGTAAGACACAGGTAAGTACATAATTGAATCCTTGTACCATTCGTTTTATGCAGAGTACCAAATAATGAACACAAAGGCTGAATGATCCAGATCTGACACCCCATTGCTGAATTTCTCTTTCCTAGCTGCAGCAGATGATACATAGGTTTTCTGTAGCTATCATGCTCAATTGTCTTAGTACTTTTGCTGTTAACTGCATTAGAACCCAGAGAGGTCAACAATTTGCAATAGATATGAATACCCTTATTTTCAGTCTGGCAAAGTATCTTTAATGATGGGAAAAATAAATGAGAAATGAGATTTTAAATCTAAGAGAGAAAGCCACAGATCTGAGTAAACCCTGCCCCTCCAAGAGTAAATTATCTCCCTAGGAGTTCTGACTGCACAGGCCTGGCATGGTCCCGCAAGGCCTGTGATCCACCGAGTAGACATGCAGAAAGCCTGCATCAACATGGCTTTCTTTTTCTCAGTGGCTACCTGCCATGTCCCTGGGAATACCTTAGCATCTTTTTCCTACTAGATATTTAAAAAATAGAGAAAATATTATCATATTAAGTAGACACAAAACAAATATTACAAATTTAAAAAGACTGAAAACGCTCCTTGTAGCCTACCTGACCACAACGCCATCACTCTTAAAATTGATAGCAATAAAACATCTAATAGATACACATACTCATGGAGAGTAAGCAGCTTGTTACTAAACAAAGAATGGGTCAAAGAAGAAATCAAGAAAGAAATTTAAAAAAATCCTGAAACCAAATGAAAATGAAAAAGACCAACACAAAACCTCTGGGACACATTGAAAGCAATCCTATAAGGGAATTTACAGCTCTAAGTGCCTACATTAAAATTCAGAAAGAGCACAAATAAATGACTTAGCAGCACACATCAAAAAGTTGGAAAAACAAAGCCAAATTAAATCCAAATCCAATTAATGGCAAGAAATAATAAAACTCAGAGCAGAAATCATTGAGATAAAACTAATACAAAAATTGAACAAATTTAAGAGCTGGTTCTTTGAGAAGATAAACAAAATTGATAGACCCTCGGCTCAACTAACCAAAAGAAAGAAAGAGAGGAGTCAAATTGACAGAACCAGAAATGAAGAAGGAAACATTATAACAGACACCAAAGAAATTTAGAGTAGTATAATGGAATAGTTTAAAAACCTTTACTCTGTGAAGCTGGAAAATATAAAAGAAGTGAATGATTTTTCTAGATTCAGCCAAAATACCAAAATAAAACCAAGAAGTCAATAATGTAAAGAGACTTATAACAAATGAAGAGCGTGGAAGAGTAATAAAAGTCTTCAAGCTAAAAAAACAGAAACACAAACAAAAAAAAAACCAAACAAATAAAAAATTCAAGTAGCACTCTCAACTTGTTCTGTGAAGCCAATATCACTTTAATACTAAAACCAGATAAAGACACACACACACACACACACACACACACACACACACACACACACACACCTACAGGCCAAAAAACACTTAAAAAATCAATAATATAGGTTCAAACAGAATTAAAACATGCATCAAAAAGATTATGCAGCAAGACCAAGTTACCTTTACCCCCTAAATGGAGAGCATATGCAAGTCAATAATTAAAAAATAAACTAAAAACAAAAAAAACTTAAATTATCTTAAAAATAAAAAAAATCACATGTTCCTCTTAATAAATACTGAAGAGACTTTTGGCAAAATTCCAAATGCCTTGATATAAAAGTCCTAGAGAATATAAGTATAGAGAGAACCTACCTCAACACAATAAAAGCCATATACAAGAAATGTATATCCAACGTCATCCTAAATGGAGAAAAGCTTGTAACAGTTCCAGTAGTCAGGAACTAAATGTCCACTATACCTACTTTTTCCTTCTTTATTGCCAGATGATATATATTAAATATTCCCAAAATTCTATCAGAAGTAAGTATATGTGTGTGTACATATGTGTATGTGTGTGTGTGTGTGTGTGTGAGTGTGTGTGTGTGTGTGTGTATCAATGTGGCAGGATACAGAATCAACTGTAACAAATCAATAATTTTCCTATACATCAGCAACAAACACACAGGAAAGGAGATCACAGATACACTCCCATTCACAGTGCCCCAAAGAAAATAAAATAGCCAGAACTAAGCCTATTCAAGGAAATGAAGACTTGAAACCTCTAAAGAGATAAAGACAATAGAAAATAGAAAGACATTTTGTGCTCCTATACTAGTAGCATTAACATTGTGAAAATGGCCATTCTACCAAAAGCTATTTACAGATTCAATACAGTTCTAATCAAACTCATCTCAGTCTTCGCAGAAGTATTTTAAAATTCTTATGGAACCACAAAAGAGTCCAGGGAGCCACACAGTTCTGAGCAAAGAGAACAATGCTGGTGGTACTGTTATCCCAGATCTTAGCTGTACTATAGTCACAGTAGTGAACTCTTGGCCCTGACACAATAAACAAACAAACAAAGCCAGACATGTAGACCAATGGAGCAAAATCAAAGATCCAGACATGAGAGCATGTAACTGCAACTAATTAATATTTGAAAAAGAGGCCACAAAAACAAATGCTGGAGAAAATAAAGCTTCTTCAAAAAATGGTGCTGGGGAAAACTGAATGTTCACATGGCAAAGTCTAAAATTAGACTCCTATCTATCACTTTGCACAAAAACAAATTCCAAATAGATTAAAGATCTAAAAGTGAAACCTGAAATACTGCAACTTCTAGAAGAAAGCATAGGCAGCACCTACATGGTGTAGATGCAGCAAAGGACTTTCTGATTAGGGCTCCATTTGCCAAATAATTAAAGCCAACAATTGTCAAGTGGGGCTTCCTAAAGCAGAAAAGCTTCTGTACCGCTAAAGAAACAGCCAGATGACAAGCATCCCCACAGGGCAGCAGAGAATCTCTGCCAGCTAAACATCTGACAGAGGATTAATATCCAGAATATAAAAAGAACTCAGAAACAGAGAGTCAAAACACTAATCAACAGCCAAAATAACCCGTTTGAAAAATTAGCCTGGGATCTGAATCGAGAATAGCAAAAGAAGAAAAGGGTGGCTAAGAAATAGCTTTTAAAAATGTTCCTAACCTTCATAATTAGGGAAGTGCAAATCAAAACAACTTTGAAATCTCATCTCGTGTCAGTCAGGATGTGAAAGATCAAGTGGAAGAACTGACAGCAAATGCTGTGAAGGGTGGCGGAAGGGAGAACCCTCATTCAGTTATTGATATTGCAAACTGATGCAGCCACTATGGAAATCAGTGTGACAGATGCTCAAAAAGATAAAAATAAATCTGTCTTACGGCCCAGCTATACCACTTCTTGCCGAATGCCCAAAGGATTTGACATCCTACTCCACTGGTTCCTGCTCAGCCATGTTCATTGCTGCTCTCTTCACAAAAGGTTTAAAAAAAAAACAGGAGAGGGGCAACCTAAATGTTCTACAGCCAAATTGATGAATTGATGGATAATTAAAATTATCCATAGTACAGATATACTATGGAAATCTTTCAAATTTAAAGATAAAGGAAATCGTGAACCTTGCAGGTAAATTAACGGCACTGGAAATGTAGTAACTACAGAAACCAGGAAGGTGAAATGGGGCCATTGCCAGGACAGGCGGATTGGGAAACAACAGAGAAAGAAAAGGAATAGCAGGGTAGAAGTGATCCGATCGGGGAAATGGCAAGGAGGGACTCCTTTCGGGGGGGGGGGGGGGGGGAGCGACAAAAATAAACACAGACTAATGTGGAAGGGGGTAAATGGGAATGAAGGGTACAGGTGATCTGATGGGGGAATGTGAAGAAGGGGGCTCTTGGGGAAAGGGAGCGAGGCAAACACAAAAGAAGTGGGGAGAAGAGAAAGGCGAGTACCAGGATGCAAGTGGTCTGATGGGTAAATGCAGACAAGGAGGCCCTTTGTGGAAGAAGGAGGCAGATAAATACAGAAGGAGGAGGAATATGGGTACAGTATAATAAGGATGTCTGAAAAAAGCCGGAAGAAATCATACTATTAATGACTTACCTTAAAACTCTGTAATATACATAATTCCTTTAATAAATATGCATATGCATATATGCATACACACATACATTTAATGAACTTTTCTCGCCTGGGCTGGCAATGCTCTCTCCAAGAGCTGAAGCTCACCTAACAAAACTCCAGTAATCGGTATCAGACACGAAAAGAGTTCTTTCGATTGGTTGGCCAGGGTTGTCTAAGAAACTCCAGAAACATACAGCCTGTTGCTGTTGCCCTTGGTTACAGCTGCAAGGTAAAAGTTAAGTCCTTATTGCTGAAGTTACACACACTTCAGACACAGGGCCTGAACTGGAACTTACCTGAACTCCCTCCCTTGAGAACTAGCTTTCATGGCCCCGACGTCATTGTGTGAGCTTCCAAAGGAGGGAGATAACTAACAGTCCTGCACAGCGATGATTCCTATGAAGCATATGGACACCCAGCATGATTTGATACTCCTGAGGATGCACAGTAGTGCCACACACACTGCGATTGTTACCACCTGCTCTCTAATTTGACCTAAGACCTGCTCAACAAAAGAGAAACTGTGCCGAATACCGGAAACCCAGCTAATTACTCAGAGCTAGTGAAGTCCTGGTTATTGGAGGAGAATCTACAACCTCTAATTGACTAAACCAGCATGTTCCCTAACAACGATCTATAAACATTGACCTTCTACACATAGGTAAGATAGTCTTCACCTATCATCAAAGACAGTTCTCCACAAACAGAAGGATACACCACTATAAAAAAAAAAAAACTACAACCAATCAAAATGCAGAGTTATGGAGCCCAGTCCCAAAACACTCCTAAAACTAAGGCTCAGGAACATTCGTGGGGGGGCGGGGAGGCAAAGGATAGTTAGAGGCAGCAGATCAGTGAGTTTGCAGTGAGATTTTATTTCCTTGCCATATCAGAAAGCCTCACCAACATAACTGGGGAAGAGCACACCGATTGGCTGCACACATAAAGCCACACCAACATAAGTGTCCAAACATGAGCTAAACAAGAATGACACCAACAAACATGCCAAACAAAATGGAGAAAAGCTTACACCTACACAAAAGTTTCAGCCCTACCAAAAGAATTCTATGCAACTGACAAAACTAGGAATAGGAGAGATAGTCCTCCCTAGGGAAGAACACACCGATTGGCTATCCAGTGCCAAACATTCAACCCTGAAAATACACAGACAGCGTTACATGGACTGAACAACTTTTATTTAGTTATATATACATATATACTTTTATTTAGTTATATACATATATATATATGCAATAGCAGTTTTTTAAAAAGAGGTCATGAATTTGAAGGAGACTAAGAAGGAGCATATGAGAGGAGTTTGGCAGGAACAAAATCTATAATTATATTATGATGTCAATAAGAAAAATACAAATATACACTAACACTAAAACTTCTGAAAAATTGAATCAAGAGGTGGAGAAATCAGTAGAAAAGAGCTGTTGTCTAGCAAGGAGCAGAAGGCTCCGAGCTGGTAAGGACGCCCATCACATCTCAGTGGTGTGTGACTTAGTTCCAAAAGGAAGGACATTTTGGTCGGAGAGGAACCTGCAGCAACCCAAGCTAACCCGTATGAGGGAAACACCTTGCATCTGCGTTCTCTCTCTCCTGATTTAGCTTTGTACGCTACCCATCTAGCGTCCTCACATTGCCCAACAAATTGAGCATTCTCATTGGCTCTCCCTTGCCAGTCTCCCCCTCAGCCTGGCTCAGTATCCTGGCAGAAATCCACTGTATAAAAGTTCAGGGCTCAGCTCATTAGGTTTTCCACTATATTTATCCCACTTTATAACCTTCATGATAAAGTCTTGAATAAAGTCATTTTACTAAATTTCTAATAAGCCAGTCGAACAGAACATATAAGGATGGATTCAGTCTTCACAGAAAACCTACCAAATGTCAGCCTGTTCTATTTCTATTTAATCATTCATTCATTCATTCATTCATTCACTCATTCCAAACTATTTTGCTAATGTCTTCTCAAATCTAGGTACTGTGCCAGGTGCAAGGTGCAGCACAATTAATAAAAACTCAGACACAGATATTGGGGTTCAACCTGAAGGTCAGAAAAGCAAAAAAGTCAGCCACTGACTCTACCTCAGGCTGAAATGGCGATCCTGCCTCCAGGAATCCTCAGAAAAAGACTGTCTGAGAGCTGTCTCCTCCCATCTTATGTTCCTCTTAGGGCTGGGATTAAAGATGTGCACCATCTGGTTTCTATGGCAAACTAGTGTGGCTCCTGGGATTAAAGGTGTGTGCTACCACTGCGTGGTCTATGAGGCTGAGCAGTGGGGCTGTTTTACTCTCTGGTCTTCAGGCAAGCTTAATTTATTAAAATACAAATGAAACATCGCTACAGCAGGGGATTTGAAAGAATGGTGTAATCTGATATCATGATTAGGTACCCTGAAGATGGGAATGCCAGCATGGGTAGCACAAACATAGGAATTTTACAGCTTCGACATTTAAAATATGGCACTTTCAAAACTTGGTGGCAGAATTCCTCGTGAATAAACGTGTTCCAAGTTTGTCTGGGCTCAAGGCACAATGTTGCCTGTAGGCTTCCTACTCCTATTTCTGCACAAACTCGAGGCACCCTTGTTTTGAAACTGCCTGAAAGAACTATAAACAACACCCCTTCATAGCAAAGAGCTGTTCCTTCTACCTGAGCAGCAGTCTCCAAGGCCCTTGGAATGTGGTGAGCTCCTTTTGTGTGCTGTGTGCTGTGATGCTTTTGTTTCTTAAAGACTTATGACGGGGAGGGCAACAAGTAAACGCTTAAAAATAGATATAAATAAATAAAATGATAAACTGCGCTCCAGTTTGCGCTGTGGATCAGAGGAAGCCTTGCAAAGAAATGTACATTTTCCTTTGAGCTGATCTTGTAAGATCCCTGTGAGTAGCGACTCCTGAGCAAAGGGAAGAGATTTTAGCCATAGTTTCTGCTTTTATTAGACTATTAGACTTTCATCATTTATATCTAATCCCTTAAGACCAGTATGGCCCTGATTTCCAAACCCTTGGCTAATCCCTTCCTGGACAGAGGGGCCCTCTGCAAGCAGGTACAGGCAGGAGGACCTTTCCTCTGGGAGTCTTCATCTCACTGTGGGGATGGCAAGCTTGACACACGGAGCATCCCAGCCTCTCTCACAGAAGGTCACCGAGCACATAATTCATCATGCTGCTTTGACAGAATACCCTTAGCCTTGCTGAGAGGAGATATTGGGTCATTAAGTGTTTCAGCACAGATGAGGAAGAATCAGATTATATACGAGTCAAATTATTTTTCTCTTGGTCATAAGGGATATTAGTGTGAAAGTGGACCCACTAGAGGCTGCACCAGAATTGTTTTGCCTGGACACCTTGAAGGAGAAAAACCTACCCTGCCACCCAGAGAAATGCGAAGAGCTTGGGGTGAACTGCTTAGCCCTCAAACTTGATCCCAGCTTTGGACTCATTCTAAGCTTTTATTAGATACTCATTTCAAAGTACTTTTTGGAAAGTGCTTTGCACAGTATTAAGGGACACAAATTGTTAATTATTTGCCCACAGTTAGCATACCTTGGGGATAAGGTCAATAAAACTAGGGACACTATCTACTGAAGAGAAATTGCTACATACATTTCCAGTTTCTGTGAACCGCCACCCCTAGGAGAACTGGTTTCTATAAAAAATAAAGTTAAGGGGCAAAACCAAGAAGAAAAGATCTTTTAGCTGGTGACTCCATTTCATCCCCGCAGCCACAAAACAAAACAAAACACATTCAGCATTTCTATAGACTTAAGCAAATATTTGAATTGCCATTAATTAATCACACCGTGTGACAGATATGACAATAAACCAATTGAATCGGAAAGCTTACTTGGTGAAACTAATAAAAGCAAAGAATAATCCTTTAACATAGAGAGCTGTGAACATTCAGCACAACATAAATTCTGGGAAAGCAGACATGATGTCGTCAGTGCTGTTAACATTGTTAGTTGCTCTTATTACCACATTTTTAAAAGTGCATGATTTAAAAAAAAGAGAGAGAGACATGTATCACCATAAAAGCTTATCTTGAGAATCTAAAATGTAGTTGGAGGGAAAGCGAAAAATTCAGGCTTCCATGATTTCATCTAGCCCTGCTAACTCAATGTTTCCTATAATTAAAAGGCCAAGAGAATTTTTACATTTACAGAAAAGGAAGACAAATTAGAAAGCTGAGAAGAAATAAATAACATCCAAGTCGGTGATTATCACACAATGCAGAGACTTCCAATTAATGCAATCACAGTTTAATTAAAACCGAGGTTTTATTTGTCCAGATCCCAGGAAGCTGGTGATCTGCGTTTGTGTTATAGGGGGGAGCAAACACTTTGCTCACCTCGAGCTGTTATTACCAAGTAACTCAATAATGATTTCCTGGGACTAAGCTAAGCCTCAATCGATCACAAAATTTATCACCTCACAGTGGAATGACCGCTACTTGAATCTCCTTAGGTTTCTTTGACTTGTTTATTCACAAGGCATTCTTATTCCAGGAGGTCCAATGCGAATATCAAAAGGTCAGCACCTTCTGTATTATATATCACAGGCCAAATGAGCAGAAGCATGCCATTGCATTTGCCCTAAGAAGGAGAAAATGAGGTTAGGAAAACATATCCACATCATCTTTTTTATAAAGATGTATTTATTTTTATATGACTATATATCTGCAAACACACACACACACACACACACACACACACACTACATGTGTTCCTGGTGCTCTCAAATGCCAGAACAGGGACTTGGATGCGCTGCAAATGGAGTTGCAGATGTTTCCAAACTACCATATGAGTGCTGAGAACTGAACCTGGGTCCTCTGCAAGAGCAGCCAGTGCCCCTAACCACTGAACGGTCTCTCCAGCCTTTAACCTCACATCTTCTCTCCCACTAGAGGCTTTTGTCAGTCTTGCTGCCTCTAGCCTACACTGCCATCCTCAAATTTCCCTGGCCACCCCAGTCTGATCAATCCTCAAAAAATAAAATTAAAATTAAAAATAAATAAATAAATAAACCCCTTGGTTATGATGTTCTCCCCAGGAGTACCAAATCCAGTTTCACAGAACACATACAATGTGGTCATAACTGTGTAAATCCCTTATCCAACCTTACCCAGAATGTTCATAATGAGCTTCGTTTAAGTCACGGTCCCCACCTGGCCATCGCCACTGTCCTTTGTGTAGGTATATTCGACATGAACTTCAAATTCTTCGCCTACACAAAAATTGCCAGAACACCCTGTCCCCAAGATTTCTTCTACTTTCTCATTCGTGGGACTTTCTGTTTTGGCAAAGATTTCTTTGAGAAATCCATATACCAACGCTGGGCACTGGCTTCCTATGTGGAGACCTGGATTTATGTTCTAGGTGTTATTACTCCAGCACTGTGCCGTCTGTATAGTAGCATCAACAATATAAGGCATGGTGGATGGTAATAAAAGTGGTAAGGAATTTATGATTTATGTCTAAAAATACTCCCAATATGTTGACATGGGAAATCAGACATTTAATTTTATTTATATCTAGGCTTTTCCAAATACAGTGTATCTTCTATGAGTTTGGAGCACGACCGCTATTTTTCTTTTATTCTAAAACATGCTTCCAGGCTTAATCTAATTAATTTGACATCACAGACACAAATATCTGCGGAATCAAATATAAATATCTATGCCACCACTAAAGGCTTGAGTTAATTACTGTTCTTTAACAATATTAGCGCACTGTTTTTGTACAGACACTTCATGTCTCAGTCTAACAGGCTATTTATTTAATTAATAGCTACTTCCCTATTAGGATCCATTAGTATCACAAGCTGTTTTTAGCTAGCCCTGACAAAAATAAATAAGGAGCGCATGTGTTCGCTGTACAATTCTTAATTGCCTTGCATTAACATTTCCTTGACAATCACAAGACTCTAACAGAGACCACAAGTCAAATATACAGATGCACAAATTTATCTATAAAAATGTAACTTATCAATTTGATGTTTTATCTGCTTTAAGGTTTTTGCTTAAGTAAATAGATGTAAATAAATCAGTTTGCTTCTCTAGGACTTTGTCTTTGAGAGACCAGTACTAATGAGATACATGAAGACACATTTGTGCTGGTTCCAGCTGTATTTCCAGGACTTCTGTGCTTTGGTCTTGGGCTGATTGTTTCTTTGATGAGTTCTCAAAAGGAGGTTTTGAATAATGAGTTGTTTTCAGCTATAATAAATCTCTGTGCTGTAATCATCCTTGCTTCTATTTGTTACATATAGTTAATTCTCTGTTAGAGAAGTACTTACAAAGAGGAAATGGAAAGATGCCTCTGTGGCTAAAAGCATATCTTACTTCTTGCAGAGGACCCAGGTTAGGTTCTGAGTACCCAAACTGGGTGGGCTAATAATCACCTGATCTACAGCTCCAAAGAATCCGATGACTCAGGCCTCTCCAGACACCTGCATTCACATCACACACACACACACACACACACACACACACACACACACACACACACACACACAGAGAGAGAGAGAGAGAGAGAGAGGGAGAGAGAGAGAGAGATGAAGAGAGAGAGATGTATGCACACTCACACACACAAAGACATGTATGAGCACTCGAATACACAAATGCATACTTTAAAACAGTATGAATTTTCAAAGAACAAGAACCTATTGAAACAGGAAGTTAAATAGCAGAAGGTAACATAAATAACGCTCAAGCCTACCTCGTAAGCAAATAGGGTAAGTCATTGCCTGGACGTTGACCAGGCTTTGAAAATGACAACTGAGACAAAAGAAGGCATCTAGCATCATCTGCTCTGTTTCTTGGATTTTATATGCTGCAAGACTTGATTTTGCCTTGAAGAAAAAAAAATAGACAAGCATGAATGAAACAAAGATGGTCTTGATGGAGGAAGGTCATTGGTTAATTAAATAAAGAAGCTGCTTGCCCTGATAGGTTAAAACATAGGTGGGAGGAGTAAACAGAACAGAATGCTGGGAGGAAGAGGAAG
Source organism: Microtus ochrogaster (assembly GCF_000317375.1). NCBI lineage: Eukaryota > Metazoa > Chordata > Mammalia > Rodentia > Cricetidae > Microtus > Microtus ochrogaster. The sequence goes on from NC_022031.1 coordinate 32,065,762, forward strand.
TGAGCTCGGACTCAACAGCTCTCCCCTCGGGGGCAGATGCCTCAGAGAGACGCCATCCTCCCCTCTCCCATGCAGACACACACGATGAAGCTCTGACCCGGGATGGACGTAGGCTAGAATCTTCCCGGTAAGTGCACCTAGCTGTGCTATGCAGATGATTAGAAATGGGCTAAATTAATATGTGAGAATTAGCCTAGAAGAGGCTAGATAGAAATGGGCCAAGCAGTGATTAAATGAATACAGTTTCCGAGTAATTATTTGGGTAAAGCTAGCCTTGCGGGCAGCGGGGTGCTGGGGATGCAGCCCCGCCGCTCCTATTACTACATGGTCTTTCTTGTTTTAATAATGGAGGACTTAAATCCAGCCCACACCAGGTCTCCGTCCACCTGTATTACACTCAGGAACAGACCATTTAATGAAATTATTGGATTATTAAAGAATCTCTTCTCACCAGGCCATTCATCATTGTTTAGAGTTTTATATTTCATAAGCAAAATAAGTAGTCTCATGAGAATGTTGCTACGCCAGTGCAGGAAGGTGCTTTACGTCAACACCAAGACCTAGGCAACTTTTTATGGAAGTCTCATATACAGAAACCTGAAAGATATAAATCTTAGTGGTGCCTTTTAGCTATACAGCATAGTTCATGAATCTTGCTGTGATAGTCTCAGCAGTCAAAACACGACAGTTTTCCTAATAGTATTCTTACCATCTGGGTCAGCCAAAACCAGGAACTGTCTAAAGCAGAAAGATGTGTACAACGACTGAATACCATTCTCTCCCCAGAGGTGCACAACTGTGTGTGGGGATGCACGCACATCATCCATGCACAGAATCAAGGTGTAAGTCAAAAGCTCGGAGCACATAGTTGAATCGTGGTACCATTGGCTCCCCACCCTTGTGTCAGAACCATGAGACAACCAACCATCAGTTGGAATTTCTGCAGGAAGAGTCATGTGGGAGGCTAAAGTTAACTCTGATGACAGAACTTCTCCAAATGGTAGAAGTACTCACCACCGAGAATTTTGTCAAGGACCACTTGAGAAGCTGTTTAAACTCTTCAGTTGTGTCTTTCAAGGTAAAGTGTCACACAGATGTTTTCAAACACTGGGCTATGAAGAATGGTATGGCTTATCCACAAGGAAGTGTTTTCTAACTGTTCAACTCAGAGTGATTTGATGGGATTCTTGGGAAAGCATTTTGCTCCACTGAGAGTTTGTGGAAATCATTAGAACATTACAGATTTGGATGGGTTTTAACAGATGTTCTGAAATCTCTTCTCAGGAAGTACAAGTAAACAGAATGAAACAGAGACTGTCCTTTGACCCAGTTAATATACCAAAGCTTTCACAGAAAAAGAGACATGGTCTTCTCAAAATCACTGAGACTTAGTACCTTGTACTTGTATTTGCTAAATATATGTGACTCTTTTATTAATGTCCACAAGTATGTCAAGCACTAATTCAGGCATGATAACAACATTGAGGAAGCAAAGAAAAGGCAACCATTCATGGAAATGGACAAGAACATTAACTAATCAAAAGCAAAATATCTGATACTGTAAGTAAAATAAGCAAGCTAATGAGAACATGCTATTCTGAACTTAAATAATCTAATATAAGCAATACATTTCATTGAGAGCGAAGTGTGTCCTGTTCATCCTAAGACTCTGGGGGCCAGTGGTGGGCTTGGTACTTCTGAAGTATACAATAAATGGTAGAATTAATTCTAAATAAATTCTTAAAAATCAATTAAATCAGTATCTTTGGGTAAAGAATTGGAAATTCATGAGAAAACTTAAAGTCCAAAACATAAAAAAAGCAATGTACAGTAAGCCAACAGCCAACACCAAGTTAAGTTGAGAGAAACTCAAAGCAATTCCACTAAAATCAGGAACAATACAAGACTGTCCACTTTCTCTGTCTCTATCCAATATGGTACTTGAAGTTCTAGCTAGGGCAATAAGACGACTAAGAGAGGGTACAAATTGGAAAGGAAGAATTCCAAAAATTCTACTAAGGAACTCCTACAACTACCAGTTGTGGGAGCTCCGTACAAATGCAGGATACAAGAGGAACTCAAAAAAAAAAAAATCAGTAGCCCTCCTATATACAAATGATAAATTGGCCAAGAAAGAAACCAGGGAATCCACACCCTTCTCAATAGCCACAAATAGTATAAAATATCTTGGTGTAACTCTAATCAAGCAAGTGAAAGACCTGTATGACAAGTACTTCAAGCCTTTGTAGAAATAAATTGGAGAAGATGGAAAGATCTCCCACGCATGTGGATCAGTAGAATTAACATAGAAAAATGGCCATCTTACCAAAAGCAACCTATGGATTCAATGCAATTCCCATTAAAATCCCCCCCCCAAATTACTTACAGACCTTGAAAGAACAGTACTCCACTTCATATCTCAAAACAAAAACCCAGGATAGCTAAAACAATCCTCTACACTAAAACTACTTCTGGGGGTATTATCATTCCTGGTTTCAAACTGTTCTACAGAGCTTTAGTAATAACAGCTGCATGGCATTTGAATCAAATTGAAGACTCAGAAGTCAATCAACACACCTATGGATACCTTATTTTCCACAAAGAGGCCAAAATTATACAGGGGGTGGGGAGAAAGCATCTTCAACAGATGGTGCTGGTCTAACTGGATGTTGGCATGTAGAAGAATCAAATAGATCCCATATCTTTCACCCTGCAGAAAACTCAAGTCTGGGTGGATCAATGACCTCAACAAAAATCCAAATATGCTGAACCTGATAAAAGAGAAAGTGAGGAATAGCCTTGAAGGCGCTGGGATAGGAGACAACTTCCTAAATAGAACACCAATAGTGCAAACACAAGATCCACAATTAATAAATGGGACCTCATAAAACTGTATAGTTTCTATAAGGCAACGGACACCATCATTAGGACAAAACACCAACCCCACATCTGACAAGGCTGATCTTCAAAATATATAAAGAATTCAAGAAACTAGACATCAAGAAAAAACTCAAATAATCCAAATTAAAAATGGGGTACAGATCTAAACAGAGAATTCTCAACAAAGGAATCTCAAATGGCCAAGAAACACTTAGTTCAGCATCCTCAGCCATCAGGGAAATGCAAATAAAAATGCCTCTGAGATTCCATCTTATACCCGTCAGAATGACTAATATCAAAAACACAAGTGACAGCTCATGCTGGAGAGGATGAGGAGCAAGGGGAACACTTGCCCGTTGCTGGAGGGAGTACAAATTTGTGCAGCCACTTTGGAAATCATATGGTGTTTTCCAGAAAATTGGGAATTGGTATACCACTACCAGCTATACCACTCTTGGCCATACACACAAAGGATATTCAATCATACCACAAAGATATTTGCTCAACTTGGTTCATAACAGCTTTATTTATAATAGCAAGAACCTGGGGAAAAAAACCTAAATGTTCATCAACCAAGGGATAAGGAAAATATAGTACATTTGCACAATGGAGTGTTACTCAGCTGTTAAAAATAATGACATAATGAAATTAAAAGGCAAATGGAATGAACCAGAAAAGTTATTCTGAGTGAGGTAACCCAGACCCAGAAAGACAAATGTGGTATGTACTCAGTTATAAGTGGATATTGGCTAGAAGGTAAAGGACAACCATGCTACAATCCCCAGTCCAAGAAAGGCTAGGCAACCAGGATGACTCAAGGAAGGACACTCAGATCTCCCTGGGAAAGTGAAGTAGAAGAGATTTCATAGGTGGGCTGGGGGCAAGTGGGAATGGGAACAGGAGGGATTAGGTTGGAGGGAGGTTGGAAGGAGCGAGTTCTGAAAGACATGACTGGAAGTGGGGAGGGGGGTAAGGATTAGGTAGAAACCTGGCACAAGGAAAACTCCCAGGAATCTACAAAGGTGACATTAGCTAAGACTCCTAGCCATGGCAGATAAGGAGCCTGAACTGGCCATCTCCTGTAACCAGGCAAGCCTTCAAGTGGAGAGATGGGAACCCAAACCCAGCCATATAGCCTTCTCAGCAGGAGCAGGCCTCTATCTCCATCTCAAACATGCTGTCCTCCTGGAGTATCGCTTAAACTCAACCTAATTAAGACAGGAAGATGCATCAGGTGGGGGATAAGACATGGCTGCCTGAGATCTAAGATCTGTGAATTCTAGTCTGGCCCCTCCTGCTGTCTCAGGACACATCGTGTACCCTTTCTAAAGCCTCAAGTTTCCAGACGACATCATTAGTCTGGCTCACAAGATTGTTGTGAGAAATGATTTACGAAAATAGTGGCGTACAAGAGTTTGTGGGATGAGATGCTAAACGTGCTGAATATCCGCACTCTGTCCAACTAATAAAGCTGCTGTTACTTGAAATGTCCTTAAGAATATAACTGCTTAATCAATGTGACACCAGCAGGCTGACAAATTAGCATGGAGCCACAGGCCAGAGACCTGAAAGAAATTAAATTAGTGCTTAACAGAAATTGGACTGTGAGCAAGATGGCTTCTGGAAATTTAAAATCCAATTCACAAAACTAAAACATAGCCCTGTGTGTCTTCAGGGCTAGGTGTGCTACAGTCTGGTCTGTTCTAACAGACATATTCCTAGGTTGTAAGTCAATGTGGGGGAGCTGATGCAAGTGTCTTAGGGAGCTCGTGAATGCTTTAAATATGTCTGCAGGACAAACTTGCAAAGTATGCTTCATAGCAGATTTGAAGAAATACTTTTCAAGTGAAAAAGCATTGTGGTTATTATTCTAAATAAATTTTTACTGTGTCATTAAAATGGGCACTTAAATGGGAAGAGCAGCTCTTTCTCTGGTCCTATACAAGACGCTTACAGAGGTTGATAAAGGGTGCATGCCGACAGCATCCACACAGAGCGCAGGAAGACAGACCAGCCAAGTTGTGCTGGACCTTGTTCTTCTGTTCTGTGTCTGTTTTGCTTGTTTCTCTTTTCTCTTTCTTTTTTTTCCTTTTCACAGTCACAGTTGTGGTTGGGATACTTAGGACAGCTTTGTTGAAGGCAGTCCTTCAGTCTATCATATCTTACGGCCTGAACAAATGAATAAGAGGCTTGTTTTCATCACCTCCTCCTGTCTGTTAAGGGAATAAATCTTGCGAACAGAGCAACAGTCTAACCTCCTGGGGTCAGCAGACGTTTTCCTTGATTTCTCCATGTTCCTTTGCTACATCCAAGGATTTAGTCATGGTCCGACTCCCTTACCTTGTTTCCAGCCTGTCACTGTCTTGTCTCTCAGAGGCTACTGGAAATGGCAGCTCCTGACAGCCATCCAAACAGAAAGGAAATCAGTAGCTAAACCTAGGCATTTTCTATTCCACAGAGAATCAATAAGGTATCAATGGCTACAGAGGTTTTAAAATATTATTCTAGACAGCCTCTTCTGGGTTTGCTTTTTGGAGCACTTTGTATGAACAGGTTAATGGGACTCAGGAACACAAACTCCAAACCATGTTTTCTGTAGTCTGGGGATCATGAACATAAGTTGTGGACACTGATAGTAGACCTCCTCTTTCCCGCTATTCTCTACATCAGTCACGAGAAGAGCAAAATGTTTTTCATTTCCAGGCCTATGAGAAAAGAAAAACTCTGGAGGAAAAGAGAGGCCAAGGGAGGGAGGCAAAGAGGGTGGTGGGGGAAGAAGAGAGGAAGAAAAAGAAGGAGGAAGGGAGATAATTCTACCAGGGCTGGATATTTTCTCCAAGTGCTCTCTGGAAATCTCTATCCCTTCATGGATGTGAAACAATGATTGCTTTAACAGCTGTGACTCCAGCATTGCTTCCTGGCATCTAAAAATACATCCTAGGCTCCAATACAGACCAAAGATGAAACTTCCGTTTTTCCGAATGTTTTCCCTTCCTCTTCTTTATAACCAGCAAATGAAAACTTAATTCCTTGAGAAATGAGAAAAAAATCGAATCACGTAGGATCGGGGACCTGTCTACTAGAGTGCAGCAGATGAACAGAACAGATGCGTGATTTGAACTTGTCAGAACTAGAGAACACAGCACACTCACCCACACTCTCTGAAAGGAACACATCGAGCATAGTTTTCTGGGGGGACAGGAACGCAAACAGGTCTCCAGGGGATGCCTTTTATCTGCCACCTCTCTTCTAGCCTAAAAGCAAGCCCAAAGCAAATGAACGATCCCCAAAAGTTAGATAGTTGAATACTTATTTCTGCTATTGTTTTCATACTAAACAGAGACATGAAAGACATCTCTCACTCAACAGCTACATCTAATTCAATATGAAGCTCATGAAGAGGGGTGCACAGGATGTGGTAAGAGGCCATTAAACGGGGGCACTAACAGTTCGCAAGGCATCTGGTACCATTCCATCACCTAGAAATCTAAGAATCAAATTAACAGATTCAATTCTGCCAAAGTTATCAAATTATTTGTCAAAGGGATTTTCAAAGCAGGCTCCTTTCCAACATCTGTTCTGCCCACCCAGCATAGATGCAAGATGACCATCTATTTGATTTGTTGAAACAGCTTATTACCAGCTGCTAGTCTGACTAAACACTGCTCCTACACTCATAAGAGACAACAGTTAATGAACCTGTCAACAGAAAACTTTAATAAACTGATTGCACAGCTTAAGTCCAGGTAGGGGTGGTTTGAATACTTGATTTGAATTGTAAACTACGTACATACTTTATGAATATGCTAAGAGTGTCCGAGGCCTCTATCCTATGTTAAGTGACTATCCAAGAACTCCAATGCAATAAGAAAATACAGAGGTCCTTTCTCCTTCCCTGTCCTCTCCCTCCTCCTCACCCTCCTCTTCCTCTTCCTTTGGCCATAAAAAGACAAGCAAGAAAGGTTACTCTGATGTTATAGCTAAAGCTTTTAGTCTGTTTCGGAAGTATTACTCCTTCTAGAAAATGTCATCATCTTGTCATGTCTGGATGTCCACGCTTCTTATGCTGTTGGGTTCCAATGTCAAGCACAGACACAATCCGCCGGGGAGGGCACTGAAATGGAAGTCACCAGGACTTTATCTGCCAGTATCTCTAAAGGACGCGGGAATAATTGAGTGCCAGTTTGTCTGAGATCGGTGGAAGTTACCCCAACTAAAAGCTGGAGATCCAACGTCTGTCAGTCACATGGACTAAGCAGTGAGGGTGTGGCTGTGTCGCTCACACTGATGACGGAACATCTGCCACGCGTGTGTCTGGAGTGGGGGCAGGAAGTCTTCCCTCAGCCGTGCCCATATGCTGGGCATGTGTCCATCGCTGAGCACAGTTTTTAAATTTAGCTCTTATTGGGTACAAGGTTTGCACTTTTCCCTTGTACATGATTTTTTTTTTAATCTACGCAATCTCTTCAGAATCTTGCTGACTCACTGCAGGTCCTTCGGAATGCTACCCTCTCAGAAGATTTAAGTTGGGTAGTCAAATGTCTAACCACGAAAGCTATCATTAGTCTCTTAAAATCAAACCTGCTGCTCGGCCCAGAGTAGTTGCTTGTGATGCCTTCTCAGAAAAAACCTTTCTTCTGTTCTTTTTCTATCCAGAAGCAAAGTGGAACTCATTTGAGAGGCTAAAGACTGGGAAGAAAAGGTCTGAAAACAGTCTTCCCAGCCAGTTGTGGGCCAGATTCTGTTAGGGTTTTAGACGTGCCTGATTACAAAGTTGGTCAAAGGACAAGCCAGGCTTCAGTGCCGCTGCTATCAATCTGACGGTCTAGGAGTGTCTTCATCCAGCCATGATTCCGGAGTCAGCTCTGGCAGGTTATCAGTTCAGGCAATAATGTCACTCACAAATGGATTTCCACTGCTCCTTTTTCCACTGGCTGGGTGGGTGAGTCAGTCATTACTGGGGTCATACATCTGAGAACAGGGCTGAGAAGTCCAGTCTCTGTTAAGATCTGCTCTCCTGGAGGTGTGAGCACTTCTCAGATGACTTGATCACCCCTTTGTATTGGATTTACTATCATTGTTGGAGTATTTGTAAACATATTCTTATTTAGCATGTGCATCAGTTACTTCTCTACTGCTATTGTATGACTTGGACTAGAAAGCAGTTCTTCAGTGACAGGGCCTGAGAGGGGCCAAGAAATTAGGAGATAAAGAAGATAGAAGATGCACCCCCTCACATTCCCATCCCCACCCACCATCAGTCCACTCACAGAATCTCTTCTATTTCCCCTTCCCAGAGAGATCTGGATGTGCCCCCGTGAACCCTCCTTGCTTCCTAGTATCTCTGGGTCTGTGGATTGTAGCATAGTTATTCTTTATTTTACAAATATCCACTTATGAGTGAGAACATACTGTGTCTATCTTTCTCCACTCTGGGTAATCTTCCTCATTTGGGGGTCAGATGAAAACTTGGCACATGAGAATCTCCCATCTACAAGGATAACCCAGCTTAGACTCCTAGCAATAGCAGCTATGTAGCCTGAACTGGCCATCTCCTGTGACCAGATTGGTACTTGGCCCAATTGTCATTAGACAGGTATCATCAGCAACTGATGGAAACAGATGCAGACTCACAGGAAACATTAGGTGGAGTTCTGGGAATCCTGCAGAAAAGGAGAAGAGGAGAAGGGATTGTAGAAGCTAGTGGGGTCAAGACACCATAAGAAAACCCACAAAATCAACTAACCTGGGCTCACCAGGGCTCACAGAGACTGAACTGACAACCAGGGAGCCTGCACAGGGCTGTCCTAGGCTCTTTGCACATATGTTACACTTGTGTAGTTTGGTCCTCTTGTGGGACTCCTAACAGTGGGAATGGGGTCTGTCTTCTACTCTTTTGCAGGTTTTGGGGACCCTACTCCTTATACCAGGTTACCTTGCCTGCCTTAATACACGGGGAGTTGCTTATTCTTGCTGCAACTTTATATGCTATGTTTTGATATTCATGGAAGGCCTTCCTTTTCCTAAACAGAAATGAAGAAGGAGTGGACTGGGGGGTGGGAGCAGAGGGGGGATGGAGGGAGGGACTGGGAGGAGAGGAGGAGAGAGAAACTGTGACTGGGGTATAAATAAGTAAGTATATTTATTTTAAAAAAAAAAGAAAAAGAAGATTGGAAAGCTGAAGTCAGAAGGTCTTACACAAGCTCTGTTTTATGCCAAGCAAGTGTATTAAGATGTGCAGCGTATTATATATTGTTTGCAGGGGGAAATGGGCCCAGGTCTGCAGAAAGTTATTATCAATGGGACAGAGTCATCAGAAAGCTAATCGAGCAATGTTGCACAGGGGGAACAGAGTTTATCTCAATTGTCACAAACCAAGCACACAATATCCTTAGGACTGACAGCTACAGTCTCTTGGGGTGGGGAAAGACCACATGGGATAGCACACCTACGTGCTACTACATGGCTCACTGTGAAACAAAGGTGAAGAAAAACCATTCCCAGAGAAATGGCTACTTCTATATTAGTCAGGGTTCTCTAGAGGCAAAGAACCAATAGAATGAATACATATTGTAATGGGGGTATACATTACATGCTACAAACTGGGTAGTCCAATAACAAGAGCTCCCCACCCACTGGAAAGGGTGAGAACCCATTAGGTATTCAATCCCTGAGGCTGGATATCTCAGCATTCCCAACCTGGTGCTAGAGGCCTGGAGAATTCCTGAAGAGCTATGGGTCTTCAATAAATCTGAAAGGCTGGGTTCCAGCATCGTTAAGGGATAGAAGCAGAGACAGTGGAAGCAGCAAGATAGAGGGGCACATCAGCAAGGAACAGAGACAGCAAGCAAGAGCAGCCCTCTTCCCCTCCTGAACCTCTTTATATCTGAGCTGCTGATGGAATATGCTGCCTACCCTGGGGGAGGGTCTTCCCACTTTAGTTAATTCTTCTCGGAAATGCCTGCGAAGTTTAGCCCGGGGGCATACACATTAGCTAGCTGATCCAGATCCAATTAAACAGACAACCGAGATTAGCCATGGCACTCCCCAGTAAGGTATATATGGGGATGTCTTCCTTTGGGAAGACTAACCCTCTTTTTAACCTCTCTGATATAATCAGGGATGCTGCAGTTGATGGAAAGATAATAGGGGGAAACATTGGTGGGCTTTTGCCTGAGGCTGGCATCACCAAGAACTAACACTAGAAGTGGGAGTTTTATACAACACCCGTGCATGGATTTCTCTTAAGGCAGAAAGTTTATAAATTCAACCACTTTTGTAGAAAGCATGAAATGTCACACGATACCTCCTAGTAATTCCCATAGGACCCAGAAACTTAGGTCATGGTCTTTCTGTGTCATCAGAAGATGTGCATGTTCATTTCATGAGTCCGGGCCCTGGAACACTTGTGCATTCCTTTCGATAGAGGGATAAAGTGCATCTTGCACACATCTTATTCCTTTGGGAGGAATTCAGGCAATGCCTTCAAACACTTGGCCTTATGTGGTTAAGAAAAAAGTATTTTTTTTTTCCTCTATAAAGGAGGAACATAATTATCACACCTGTGGTCCTCACCCCTGTGGTCATCCTGTCTCCACCCTACCAAACCTGGCCTTTTCTTCTTGTCCCCCTCCTGTCTCCAGTTGCACTGACGTGTCTCTCTCCCTTTTTTTTAATCCTGAATGGCTCTCATACCAACCCCTACTCCCCCTGCTTCATTTTCTACACTGCTGTCGCTTTGAATAGCTTTAGCCTTCAATTGTGAAATAATCTTAGGCAAGAGAGGTTGAAAAATCGGTACAGAGTTCCCATGTGCTATCCAATCTAGATTGCCCTCCTATTAATCTCACAGGACTTAGAACAATTCCTGAGGAGCTTTTATTGCTGTGTTAATCATATACATTTGTGAGCTAAAATTCCAGCGAATTAATCCCTACATCTATCACCTCATTTATTTTTTAAAAGTTTTTAATTTTTTCCACTTATTTTAAATGACATTTTAAATTAATTTTAGTAAGTCTGCTATGCATTATATCTCAGCACACATTCCTTGCAACAGGAACTTTGGGCCAGTTGCTTAGCAGGCCCTGGTTTTCTACCCCAGCCCACCTCAGCCTCTGGCAAGCATCATCCACCTTCTACTTCTATGAGTTCAATTGTATTAAATTGCAAATAAAAGTGAGATCACGCAGGGTTTGTCTTCATGTGCCTAGCATTCACTTGAGATAACATTCTCCAGGTTCTTCCCAGCTGTAAGCTTCTCTTTAAAGGTTGAATAGTATTTCTTGTGTGTCTGTGAGTAACAACAGAATATATGCAAAGAAAAAACATGCTATCCACACGTTAACCATTGATTCAGTCACGAACACAGGCTGATTCAATATCATTATATGTACATTTTTAATTAATTCTTTGAGAATTCTATATAGCATGTAAATTTATGCAACATATAAATTGCACTTAGCTTCCTTCCCCCAGCACTTCCCAGATCCACCCCCTTTCCTTCCCACACAACCTTGTGTCCTATTTTTCCCCATCAAGGCCACTTTGTCCTCCATGAACAATTTTGTATGTGTGACCTCCCACTGGAGCGTGGTTGACATATTGAAGGATACACTCTAGGAAAAAATCTGACTCTTCCTCTCCCAGAAGCTAAAGGTTGCCAATTGCTCCTTGGTGAGGGGTGGAGCTTAATGTCTACCTCCTCTGTCCATGCTGGGATGTGGTCTGGTTGGGCTTGCCCATGTCTTGTGCATGCTGTCACAGAGCTGCTGTGAGTCCATCTGGACAACGGCCTTGCTGTGTCCAGGAGATGCTGTTTCTTTGTCAGTCATCCGAGGAGGCCCTGGCTGTTACAGTCTTCCCACCCCCTCTTCTGAGAAGATCTTCTTCCTTTGGAAGGGGCTGGTAGCAGTATAAGTGTTGTGTTTAGAAATGAATGCCCTATAGTCTTTTGTTCTCTGCACCTTCAACATTGCTGGGTCTCGGTGTTGATCATCTACAACAAAGGTTTCTCTGATGAGGACAGAGACATGCCTTATATTTTCTTTTTATTGAATACAGATTTTTTTCATATAATATATCCTGATTATGGCTTCCCCTTCTTCTGCTCCCCCCTCCAGTTCCTTCCAGATACATTCATTTCTGTCTCTCATTAGAAAACAAACAAGATTCTAAGGGAATATGATATAATATTATTAATATAATACAATATTATGATAAAACAAAAATAGGATAAAACAGAAGAGAAGGCACAAGAATCAGAGATATACTTATTCACACACTCAGGAATACTATAAAACCATGAAACTGGAAGCCTTAGTATATATGCAAAGGTCTTGTAGTGTAAGAGTGAGAGAGGGGAGAGAAAGGGAGAGAGAGGAGAGAGAGAGAAATAAAATATGCATAAGCAAAGTTAAAAAGACAGAATTTTAGAAAATTTTAAAAGAAAACAGCCTTGACATAATACTATGAGGCAAGGAAGTTCCAGAAAAGCTGTTAAGCTAATTTCTATTGGCATCCACTGCTGGGCATGCAGCCTCCCCTCCAGCGGTTTGCTTCCCCAGTGAGTCTCCCTTGGAAAAACCCAATTTTCATTTACTGGTGGCTATCAACTGGAGATAGCTTCTGGGTTAAGGAAGGGGCCACGTGCCCACTTCCCCTTTCAGCTCTAGGACCCCATCTGGTGCAGACCTGTGCCGGTTCGGTACAAGCTGCCCCAGTCTCTGTGTTTCAGTCCTGTTGATTTAAAGGACCCTGTCTTCTTGGTGTCCACCATCCCCTCTGGTTCTTACCACTTTATCTGCCTCTTTCCCTGAGCCCTGAAAGACGAAATCTGACAGAGACATCTCATATAGGGCTCAGCATTCCAAGGTCCTCACTTTGTATATTGTCAGACCGTGAGTCTCTTCATTTGCTCCCAAATGCTGCAGAAGGAAGCTCCTCTGATGATGTCTAAGCAAGGCACTTATCGCTGAGCATATGCGCTGCTGAAGTGAGAACCTTATTTTTAATATAATAAGTCCTTAGGTGTTGGCTTAATATTTTATTCATTTAGGAGCAAAATATTAGTCTATTTTCATAGTAGGGTCTATGATCTGTAAACAGAGGCTCTTGTCCTGATAATGGTGTTATGTATGGTGTCCTCTTGTGGAGTGGGCCTTAAAGCCAACCAGAAAGTGGTTGCACGCTCCTGTGGAATTCATGCCACTATTGCATCAACGGACAGGTCTTGACCGGTCAGTCATTACTTTCACTCATGGGGTTCGCTGTTCTCTCCTGGAAACATGTATAGCACTTTCAAGCACTATGAAAGCTAGCCAGTAAAGATGAACCTTCCAGGTCAGTACGAGTTTGACCTCCCGGGATTGAAGTATGTGGTATCTTCAGCAATAGAGTCTCACTATTAAGTTCTAGAGAGCAACCAAGAAAATCAGCAACAGTTTGTAATGTTTATATGTTTTAAGGCCTCCCTGGCTAACAACTCCAAAAACAGTAACCCAATCCTAGAACTATGCATTTTATTTGTTAGCTTCTGGTGTCTAATAGGGCATAATTGTTCTAAATGATAAGCCATCTTAACTCTTGATGTGTATAGATATATTTTCAGAAGTTTCTACAGTATTTCGTTTCCATATGACCATTTGAAATCTTCAGTGGATTTTTTTGCTCTTGTTTTTGTTGTTGTTGTTGTTTGTTTTGGGGGATCTTTTTTTGGTTGGTTGGTTGGCATTTTGTTTTTCAAAACAGGGTTTCTCTGTGTTGCTCTGGCTGTTCTGGAACACACTCTGTAGACCAGGCTGGCCTCAGACTCACAGAGATCTGCCTGCCTCTGCCTACCAAGTGTTGGAATTAAAGGCGTGCGCCACCACCGCCCGGCTTCTTTAGTGTTATTTATTCCTCCCGTTTCCCTCTCCTACTGTGTCCTCTCCTCCCACCACAATCTGTCACTTCTTGTTCCGTAATTTCCTTTAACCCTTTATGCCAGTGCAGTCTATCTTACCTCCTTTCAAAGCATCTCCCTCATAGCTTATTAGTGAGTCCTGATCTTTTGGGGTATTCCAGATGAAAGATACCTATCTACAGAGTCAAAGCTAACAGCTACAAATGAGAATAAAGGCGACATTTGCCTTTTTGAGCCTGGTTACCTCCATTCATTTATCTGAGAACTCCAAACTTTCATCCTAACAGCTGATTAATATCCCATTGTGTAAATATGCCATGGTTTCCTTGCCCACTCATCAGCTGATGGGCACCTAAGTTAGTTCCATTTCCTGGCTATTATGAATAGAGCAGCAATGAGCATGAATGAGCAAGTATCTCTGTAGTAGGATGGAGAGTTCTTTGGGAATATGCTCAAGTGTGAAATAACTTGATCATGTCATAGATATATTTTCAGCTTTGTGAGAAACATTCGCAGTGATGCTCATAGTGGCTGTGCCAGGTTCTACTCCCACCAACAGTGGATAAGCGCTCCCTTTCCCCTATCGATGCCAGCATTTGTCATTTTTTTATATTAGCTCTTCTTACTGGGGTAAGTTGAAATCTCAAAGTTGTTTTAATTTGAATTACCTTGATGGTTAAAGATATTGAACTTTTAAAAAAAATTTCAACTATTTGTCTTTTATGTTTTGAGAACTCTGTTTAGTTCCATATCCCATCTTAAATTGTTCTTTTTTGTTTGTTTTCTTGGCTTTTACTTTTTTATAGTTATTTATATATTCTAGATACTGAGCCTTTGTCAGATGTATTACTGGCAAAGTTTTTTTTTCCCCAATCTGTAGGCTGCCTCTTCACTGGAATGATGTTCTTTGCTGTTCTGAAACATTTTAGATTCCAAAGATCCCATTTGCTAGTTGTTGGTTTTAAAATGTACACAATCAGGGTCCTGTCAGAAAGTCCTTTCTTGTGCCAGTTAATCAAGAATATTTTCTTTCTCCTCTATCATATCAGGCTATTAGATCTTACATTAAGCTCCTTTATCTATTTGGAGCTGAGTTTTGTACAGGGTGAGCTAAAGATCAAGCTTCATTCATCTACACGTAGCTAACCAGTTTGACTGGTACCATTTGGTGAAGATGTCCTTTTCTTTGATGTGCGTTGTTGGCTATAGAAATGTAAGTTTATAACTGGGTCCTTAGTTCTAATCACTTGATTGACAAGTCAGCTTTTATGTTGGTACAATGCTACTTCTATTGAAGTTTGGAATGCTGACACCTTAAACAATTGTTATGGTGGTGGTTGTATTCTTCAAGATTATCTTGGCTATCCTGAGCTATTTTGTGCTTCCAAATAAAGGTTAAGTTTGTTTGCTTGTTTTTGCAATTTCTGTGACATATTGTATTGGAATTTTAGTGGGGATTACACTGTATCTGTTGATTGCTTTGGATAGGATTGTTATTTTCACGTTAGTCCTAACAATCCATGAGCATGGGAGGTCTTCTCATCTGGCATCTTTCTCAATTTCTTCTTCAGTGATCTTTACTTCATGGTTAGATTTCTTACATGGGTATTTGAGGCTCTTGTAAAAAGTACTGTCTCCCTGATTTCTTTCTTGGTTTATCTGTCATTTGTATATAGGAAGGCTACTGATTTTTTTGTGTTAATTTCATATCCTCTTTTGCTGAATGTATTTTTCAACTAGACAGTATTTCTGGAAATGCCTTTAGAATCTTTTATATATATATATGATTGCATCATCTGCTTGTGAAAATACTTTTACTTCCTTCTTTGATTTTTATATCCCCTTGATGATCTTCACTTGATCTATTATTCTAGCTAAGATTTCAAGCCCTGTTTTGAACATAAGGAGAGGGTAGACAACCCTTTCTTTTTTTTCTGATTTTAGTAGAGATGTTTTGAAATTTTCTTTACTTAAGATGATGTTGTCTGTGAGTTTTCTTTATCTTGCTTTTATTATGTTATGTCCCTTGTATTCCTATTTTCTCCAGAACCTGTATCATGAGTAGATGTTGGATTTTGTCAAAGACCTTTTCTGCATGTAATGAGATGGTCATGCAGCTTCTGTCCTTTATTCTATTTATGTAGTGGACTGTGTTTATTGATTTACATGTATTAAACCATCCTTTATCTCTGGAGTGAAGTTAATCTAATCATAGTGGAAATCTTTTACATATATTCTTGAATTTATGAGCATTTTATTGAGAATTTTTATATCAATGTTTATCAAAACATTGGTCTACAATTTCCTTTTATTTTTGGGCCTTTACCTCATTCCAAATCAGAGTAATACTGACTTTGTAAAATTAACTTGGAAATGTTCATTCTTTTTCTATTTAACAAACTAGTTTGAGTTTATTGGTATTAGTTCTCCTCTGACACTCTGGCAGGATTTTGTATTGAATCATTTTGACCCTGAGCTTTTATTACTTGGGAGATTTCTAAGAACTCCTCCCATATCGCTGTAAAATTCTGCTCTATTTAATTTGGCAGTGATAATGATTAAATTTTTATAAGCTACATATATCTACAAATTTATCAGTTTCCTTTAGATTTTTCAGTTTGGTAGAATATAGATTTTTAGAATATGTCATTATGATTTTCTCAATTCCATTGGTGTCTGTTGTAATTTCACCTCCTTTATCCTTTTAATTTTATTTTATTTGGATAATCTCTCTTTATTAATTTGGATCACCTCTTTTCCTTTTTGAATTCTGCACAATTTGGGGTTTATCAGCTAAGTTTGTCATATATGTAATATATGTATATATTATACATATGTATATATGTAATATATGTATATATATATATATTTGTCAGAATATCCCTCATAGTTGATCTACTGCAACTAATATGGGACACCAGGTGCCCAGTGCTCTCTTCAAATCACTTCATTGCCACACACCGCGCCCCCGTGTCTGCGCTCTGTGCGCTGGCACCCAGTTCGCGAGCTTCCCCAAGAATGCCCCCCTTATTGTGTTCAGGGGCAGATTATATAGAGATAGCCACGCCCCAGCCAAACCCACCAGAAACCACTCTCCTGCCATCAGGAACTCCTGAAGGTCTCGTGCTCAGAGCAGCTGTAGGCACTCAGATCAGCGGATTACAAGAAATTCAGGATCTGCGGTCTCACTGCTCCCAACACTTCATGACTGTTTCATATTTTTAAGTATATATTTGATATTGAATGTATGTATATTTACAATTGTTGTATTATTGATCCCTTTCATTTTTAACTGAAAGACAGTTTTTGTAGTATAGTTATTACTGTTCTCTTCTAACTTTCATTGTGTAGGTTATCACATCCCTTTCATTTTACTCTGTATGTGTGTTATTTGGAAAGTTAATGAAAGCATTTCTTTGGATTCTTTCTTTCTTTCTTTCTTTCTTTCTTTCTTTCTTTCTTTCTTTCTTTCTTTCTTTCTTTCTTTTTTCAAGCAGAAAGCCATCGGACTATGTTTTCTCCCAAAGGGAGAGAAGAATGATCGTTAATGGAAAGCAGCAGTTGCAACAAAGTGATGCCAGGAGCCAGCTTCATGTTCAGGAGAGAATTCTGCACTTCCTCGTGTTGCCCACCACTCTACACAGTCAGAGAGAAGCTCTCTAAGAACAAACATTGAAATGGTCCCTGAACATACAGTCACAAGGGTTTGTGGGGGAGGTGGGCATATTTTTAAAATTAACTTTTAGGTTACCATACTACATAAGGTACTTTGTTATGCCATTTTTATTCTTATATATCTTTAGACTTTGTTCTGGCCCCTCCTGTTTTCTAATTTTTCAGCCCCCCAACACTGCTTGGAATCTGAACCCAGAACTCAACCAGAACTTAAAACAGTTTACTAACCTCTGGGCTTCAGGACCAGAGTGGCCCTGGGCTGAGAACTAAGAATTATTAAGTTGATCCACAACCTGACAGATTGGAGTAAAAATAAATAAAGACCCAAACAATAACCAAAACTGTGATTAGGTATCTACACCAAAAATTTTATAGGTATCTATCCAAAGGATGCTCAATAGTGCCACAGGGACATGGGCTCAACTTTGTTCATAGCAGCTTTGCCAGAACCTAGAAACAACCTAAATGCCTCTCGACAGAAGAATGGATAAGGAAAATGTGGTACATTTACACAATAGAGTACTACACAACAGAAAAATAAAAAACCACATCTTGAATTTTGCAGGAAAATGGATGGAATTAGAAAACATTATTTTGAGTGAGTTAACCCAGACACAGAAAGACAAGTATCACATGTACTCACTCATAGGTGGTTTTTAAACATGTAGCAAAGAAAACCAGCCTACAAGCCACAATCCCAGAGAATTTAGACAACAATGATGACACTAAGAGAGATTTACATAGATCTAATCTACGAGGGAAGTAGAAAAAGACAAGATCTCCTGATTAAATTGGGAGCATAGGGACCTCGGTAGAGGATTGAAGAGGGGAGGGGAGAGAGGCAGGGAGGGGAGCAGAGAAAAAGATAGAGCTCAATAAAAATCGATAAAAAAAATTATAAATGTAGATCCCTCATTCCATCACAAAAACACAAACATAAGCAACCAAGACAAAACCAAAACCCTTCCACCACTCTTATTATGCTATTCCCTGAGGAGATCAATTTCACTGAAGCACAAGACAAGGGCTTCAAACCTTAAAAAGGATGTGAATACATGCCTCAATGAAGACCAGAGAAATAAAAACAGCTGAATAAAATAATGGAAACAATTAAAAATATGAAAATAGAATTTAACAAAGAAATAGAAATGCTAAAGAAAAAACAATCTGAAATAAAATTTATGATGAAAAATGCAAAAGTCAACCCAAAAGTTCAGATAAAAAAACCTCACCTACAGACTGGATAAAGTAGAAGAGAGACTTTCAGGCCCTGAAGACAAGGTAGGAGAGACTAATATCTCAGTCAAAGAAAATATTAGCTAAAAAATAATCCAGGCACAAAAATTTTGTAAATCTGGGCACTATGAAAAGGCCAAATCTATGAATATTATGTATATAAGAAGAAGATGCCCAAGTCAAAGACAGAAAAGATATATTCCGCAAAATCACAGAAGAAAGTTTCCCCAATATAGAGAAAGAGATGCCTATTGAGGAGAAAGAGGCATATAAAATACAAATAGATCAAAACAGATAATAAATGCTCTGGGTCACATAATAATCAAAACACTGATATATATAGAGAGAGAATAAGTAAATAATAATATCTGCAAAGGAAAAAACTCAACTCTCATAAAAAGGCAGGGCTATTAGATTAACATCTGCTTCTCAATAGAGACTCTGAAAGTCAGAAGGGCCTGGATGTATGATCTACAGTCTCTGAGGAGCCATGAATGACAATATACAGGCTACTATACCCAGTAAAACTATCAATTATAATCAAAAAGAAAAGTCCAAAGTGGTTTCTATTGTGTCTGCTCCTGTTTACGTTCAATGGCCTTTGTTGTACTTTGAATTCTTGATGATAAGCATTCCTCGTAAGTTAAGAGAGAATTCAAAGGAATTTTAATTTGCATTTCTCTGGTGGCTAAGAAGCTGAATACTTCCCAAGTATTTCTTGTTCATTTGTGTTTCTTTCTAAGAAATAATTTATTTGTTTTTACTTTGAAAAGTTCATATGTGTATATAATAAAATGTGACTATATCTAACCTCAACTCCCCTTTCCAATTCTCCCCATATTCCCTCATCATGCCCTCTCCCACTTCATGTCTTTTTTTTTTTTTTTTATAACTCACTAACTCCAGTTGATGCTGTCCATATGTACATGGCTGTAGGGTCCTCCACTGGAACCTACAGGTATCTCCAACAACTATCCACTGCCAACAACTCCTCAGCTACGGGTAGGACTAAGAAGCCCCTCCCCCTTCCATGCTGAATTGATCTTGTGTAGCTCCTGCATGGCAACCACACCAGCTGTGAGTTGATGATTATAGTAGCCATGGCATTTTCAGAGGCAGCATTTGTGCTTTTTCTTTAGAAAGCTGCCTATTAGTTTCATTAACCCACTTGTTATTAAGTGGATGATTCAGTTTTGGTGCTTAATTTTTATAGTTCCTTATGTATTCTAGATAGATGCCTATGTGGTTGACAAGAAGTTTCTCTCATTCTGTAGCCTCTCTCTTCATCCTGCTGATTGATTTCTCTGCTATTCAGAAACTTCTTAATTTCATATAATCTCATTTGTCAATATTTGGAGTTATTTGTTGTGGGATTGGAGTCCTTTTTAGAAAGTCCTTGCATATGTCTGTATCTTAAAGTGTCTCCCCTATTTTTTTCCCTACCAGTTACAAAGTTTCGGGACATCAAGGTCTCTGATCCATTTTTAATTGATGGTTTTGAAGGATGAGAGACATGGGTATATTTTCATTCTTTTCTCCAACATACATTTTGACACTTTATGAACATTTTTTTTTTTTACAATTAGGAAAATGTAGCTGTGTGGATTTATTTCTATGGCCTCTGCTCTATTGTGATTCTTTAATTTAATGTGAGATCAAGTATTATGTTGCTTTTCTTAGACCTGCTTTGGCTGTTTAGCGGTTTTGTTCTTTCGTAATAAATTGAGGATGTTTTGTTCAAGCTCTGTGAAGGTGGTTGGGATTTGGAAGGTATTGCACTGAATCTGTAGGCTACTCTCAGTGCTATTACTCTCATTTCTACAATGTCAGTTCTGATAACCCATGATCATGGGATGGATGCCTTTCTATTTCTAGGTAACTTCAATTTCTTATTTTCTTAAGGTTTTATTATAGAAGAATCTCATCACCTCAAGTTCATTCCTAGGTATTTTATTTTACTTTATAAAAGTTACTCTATATGAGATTCTCCCTTTTGTGTCCTTCTCTGCACATTCATTATGTGCATATAGAAACGCTTTTGCTTGATTATAATATGTATTTTATTTATGCCTATTATAAAGAAAAGTTTTATACATAGATTCTGCATGCTACTGCTTTTGTTGAAAGTATTCATCAGTTTGAAGGATTTTCTGCTGAGGCTTCTAGTGTGTTTTAAGTCAATGTCATGTCTTGAACATAAGGATAATTTGATTTCTTTCCCTATATGGGCTCCTTTTTGTTTCCCCCATTGTGTTGCTTTATCTAAAATTTAGAGTACTATATTGCACAAGAGCAGAGATAATAAACACCCTTGTCTCATTATTCATTACAGGAAATGCTTTCAAATGGTCTACACATAGTATAATGTTGGCTAAGGTTACTGTATTGAGGTATATTCCTTCTTGTTTATTTTACAGGAACGCTGAACTTTATCAAATGTCTGCTTATCATCTATTTAGATAATCATGTGATTTCTGACTTTATATCTATATTTTCTCTATATTATATTTTTGGATTTATGTAGGTTGGATCACCCTTGCATCTCCTAAATGAAACCAACTTGACCATGGCATGAGTCAGGAAAATTTTATTTAGACTTTTTGCATCTATGTTCGTCAAGTTTTCTTCCAGTCTTGTATCATCTAGTTTTGGAACCAAGGTCTAACTTTATAGAATTGGATTGGTAGTGTACTTGACCTTTCTATTTTGTGGAACAGTGGGAGGACCACTGGGTTAGCTCTTTTTTAAAGGTTTTGCAGAATTCAACAGTGAACCCATTTTGCCCTTGGCTTTTCTGTATTGAGAAATATTTTTGCTACTGCTTTGATTATATTAATTGATATAGATATGTGTAAGTTGTTTGTATCTTCTTGATTTAATTTTGGAGTACACATGTGTGCTGAAGTTTCTCTATTTTTCCAATTATTTGGGAATATATATATATATATATAAGTTTTTAAAACATTTTCTAACAATCCTTTGAATCTCATTGAAATCTGTGTTATCCTTATTTTCATCTCTGATTTTGCTTTGTAATTTTGAGTCTTGACTAAAATATGTTAATGACAAGTTCTCCCTTGGTCATGCCCCATTGAGTTTCCAAACGCCTCTTGTATTTGGATATCTATTTCTTTAGATTTGGAGAATTTCTGCTATAATTTCATTTAATAAATTCTCTATACTTTTAATGTTTACCCCAGTTTTTTTTCTTCTTTCTTTAAAAACTTTTTATTGTTTCTTTGTGAAATTCACGTCATGTAACTCAATCCCACTCATCTCCCCATCCCTCCATATCTGTCCCCCACCCTTGCCACCCCCCCAAAAAAAACAAAAAATTAAATGAATAAAAATAATGTGTGTGTGTGTGTGTGTGTGTATCACAACAGTAGCTGTGGTGTGTCACACAATAAACCTTTTTGCCCAAACAGCTTTACTTAAAATTGTTCATTGTAATGAGTCATTGGTCCAGGCTGAGGTTTCTGGTTTCTGCTATACCATCAACACTGGATCCCCACTAGGACTCTTCTTGGATATCATGTGTCATGGAAACACTGAAGATTTTGGTTCTTCAGGACGAGTGCCTTTACACGCTTGTGAAGGCTGTGGGATTTTCCTGGGGGTAGGACTTTCTCTCCTCTGGCTTACTTTTTGGAAAAGGTTTCTACATCTCCCCACTGTATAGAAAACTGTACAGATTAAGGAAGGTAGGGTTGTTTGGTCTCACTTTAATGTATAGATAGTCACTGTGGTAAGAAGACACAATGGCAGGAGTACAAGTGGCAGGTCACACTAGAGCCACAAACAAATGTAGAGAGAAATGAGTACTGTTTTTCCCCCTTCTGTAATTCAGTCCAGGACTCTAGCCCATTAGATGGTGCCAACCACATTCAGAGTGGATTTGCCCTCCTTAGTTTATCTTTTCTGGAACACCCAACTCTGGATATTCCCAGATGTCTGTCTCCTAGGTAGAGTATAACCCAATCAAGTTGACATGCAGATTAACTGTCACAAGATGCGCCACCAATCTGTCTCAATCTGTCTATGCTGGTCAGGTGACCTTCCAATGTGCTGTGGGTTTCCAATGTCTTCTCTCTTTCTCGTGAGTTTACTTTTTTTTTTTTTGTTAATTCTGACTTTCTCCTTCACTAGGTCAGACAGTGAGAGCTTCCAGACTGCAATCTAGCTAGAAATGCTTTCTTTTGAGTAGAGAATCTAATCAATGTGTACTCCGTATATAACTAATAATTGGCTTGTGCGACTTTCTAACATGCTTTCTCAGTGTTTTGCAGATACTTTGTTTCCTCCTCTGTCTCCAGTCTCTTCTGTTATAGTTTTCTTTGGTGGAGTGCTTTGAATTCTTTCCTTTTGATTTTGGAACGTCTAGAAAATTTTGCTTTCACAAAACTATGGGGCTTTCACAAAACATCTTATACTTATGACAGTTGATTTTAAGCTCATAATATCTTTCATTACATATGAAAACCTTACACTGTGACTCCCCATGCTGTTACCAATGTCATAATTAATATAGTTTAATGATTTCTTTACATCCTGTAGGAATTTGTTGTACCTGTTATTGCTTTTAATAATTTTGTCTTTAACTTGTATGACAGAGACAACATTTTGTGCTCTACTTTTACAATATTGCACTATTCTCAATGCAATCATCTACTGTTGCCTGAGGTTTCTGTCCCACCCAGTCCCGCAGCCTTTCAGTCCCAAAGAAACACACAGAGATCTACATTAATTATAAACTATTTGGCATCTTAGCTCAGGCTTTCTTATTAAATAATTCTTACATCTGACAGTACCCCATAACTCTTGTCTATGTTAGCCATGTGGCTTGGTATCTTTTATCAGTAAGACATCCATCTTGCTTCCTCTGTGTCTGGGTGATGACTGCAGACTCAGCCTTTCCTCTTACCAGAATTCTCCTGTTCTGGTCACCCTGCCTATACTTCCTGCCTGGCTACTGGCCAAGCAGCATTTTATTAAAATACAAGTAACAAATATTTACAGGGTACAAGACCATTGTCCCCACAGCAATCTACCACATATCATATTGATACTTTTAGCTGCTTATGATTTATGGTACTAATCAGCCAATTTTAATTCAGGTTAAGGAACCCCCTGTGGTAGTCTCTGTACAACGAGCTCATTCGTATTGACCTCCCTTAGTTTTATTTGCCTGGGCAAGTTTTTATTTCTGTCTCATTTCTGAAGGAGTGGATGAAGTATTATTTGTCAGGGTTATTATTTTCTTTTGATCAACAGTTTTAATATAGACTTCCCATTTAATAGCAGGGATGCTATGTCATTGCACAAACATCATAGAGTACTCTTACACAAATATTAGTTACAATGTCATTGGCAAAAATAATCTCTTGGGACTATCATCATCCTGTAGCAGGGCCACAGACCCTAGTAGGCCTGGACAGCTTAGCATAACTGACTCTACAATGGAAGAGCCATTCAAGACATAAAACTCAGCATATAGACAGCACCCCCTGCCATACCTGAAACAAAGGCCTAATCCATCAAAGTCCATATCTCTGGGGAAATCACTAAGTGTACTAACCTTGTTTTTTTTTTGTTTGTTTGTTTTTGTTTTGGCTTTGTAGCTCTGCTTTGGGCTGACCGTTCTTGCTAACTGATGGATGTCAACCTAGAACATGGCTTTTGTGCTTAAAAGCTCATCCTGAGAAAGGTTAGGTATGACACCAGGATCCCAATCACCCAGTGTAGTTATTGATAGGCTACTAAAGACTTTCTACTGGCTTAAACCCAGGTCCGAGCAGTCTTCCCTGATGAATACCCCACAACAATTCATGCAGCATATGTGATGGTGTAGTCCCATCTCTCCTGACCTGAAGGGTTTTTGCTGACAGCTGTGTCTGAACTCCATGGAACATAGGGTGATATTTTTATCTGTACCTTCTTAAGAATCCCTTCTTGGTCTTTGACTTTGGGTAGTACTGTTACGATATCTCTTGGTGAACTATTCTTTCTGTTGACCTTTATGAGAGACTGCTAAGGGTCCTGTTTCGGGATGGCCTGTTTCCCAGGCTCGGGAAATTTTATCCAATTATTTCCTTGATATGTCTTCCTGAAGCTTTTCCTCCATCTTATGCTATGTAAAGTCCCATTTTACAAAAATTAGGTCTCTTAGTGGCATCTCAAAATACACAAGGCCGGCTGCTATCACAAGGCCGGCTGCTCTAGGTTTGTGTATACTTGCCTCTGGTCCTTGTGAGGACTGCAGCAGAGCACATAAGTGTGGTGACTGAGACACATACATATTCATAGTATATTCTGTAACATGACCCTTTGTTTCTGAGTCTCTGGAGAATCTTACTCTACTATCAGAGCACTCCAAAGCCATGAGAAGAGGAGAAAGCCTTGAGTTTGAGAAATGCTAAGAGGATGTGTATTATTGACAAGAGCTGCCCATGCCAGGGACCAAAGCCTCAGACCCATAGAAAATGGACAAAGCCTTTCCAGGCTGGGCTCTGGAAAGTGGCAAGGCCTTCTGTTCTGGTCTGAGTATGAATGTTCACAGTGTGTGCAGATAAGATCCATTTCTCCCTCCACCATGTTTCATAAATGTGGCTGTGAGTTAGTCTCCTGACTACTCAGGTCTGATTAATCTCATAGAAACTATATTAATTACAACACTGTTCAGCCTATTAGCTCAGGTTTCTCCTTAAGAAATTTTTGCATCTTTAATTATCCCATTTCTGTTAATCTTGTATTGCCACGAGACTGTGGCTTTCTGGATAAGTTTCCAGTGTGTCCTCTTTTGGCAGCTACATGGTATCTCTTTGATTCTGCTCTCTCTCTCTCTCTCTCTCTCTCTCTCTCTCTCTCTCTCTCTCTCTCTCATATATATATATATACATATACATATACATATACATATACATATACATATACATATACATATATATGTTCTGATTTCCTGACTGGCTTTGCTCTGGTAAGTCATTGGCCAAAACAGCCTTATTTATCAACCAATGGTGATAAAACATATTCACAGTATACAGAGGGGAATCCCACATCATCTCCTCTTTTCTGCCCAATTTAAAAGAAAGGTTTTAACTTTAACATAGTAAAATTACATAAAACAAAATAGATATGAAGCAAGCATTACAGTTACAATATTTGGTTAATTTACATTTGGCAAATTAAGGAAAATACTCTATCATCTAGCTTATCTTTGTGAGTCTAAAGCTTTATATTTA
>NC_022031.1:32091841-32121481 GCF_000317375.1 Microtus ochrogaster
GAAGTGCATTGTAAGCAACTTCCAAAGTTTTAGAATTGGCAGAAACATCTTGTTGCCTGAACAGTCATCTGAAGTTCTTCTGTAACATTGAGGCATCCATCTTCAGCCTACAGGCCCATAGCCTCTGGCAGACTTTTTCATGAAGCAAGATCTGTTTTGTCTATATTGACAGTTTGTGCCCTTTCTTCTTTGTGCTGCAGAATGTCTGGCAGACTCTGTCATGAAGCAGAAACAAGGAAGGATTGTCTTGGCATCTTTAGGGAAGTTCAGCAGTCATTTTTTTGTGGATCCTGTATGTTCATTTTATACAGCATATCATTAAGCAGTCAAGGCAAGAGCAGTTTCTTATCCAAATGGCTAGCAAACTCCATAAAGAGTCTTCAATGCCCATCTTTCTTTTGAAATAATTGGTGTTGCCAGGAGCTGACATGCATCACTGTTGAGAAAAGTCTAAATTCTTAAAACATTTTAAATGCCATATTTTGTAAATCTTTTGAAAGGTTTAAAGATTACCTATCTAACTGAAATATATATATATATATCTTTGTATATCTAGAAAACCTAACTAACATAATTAAAAGTTTGATTATTAAAGAGGACTATCTATTAATCTGTATTTCTTAATTATACATTACATTTTTAAAAGAACTGCACAAACACAATACCTTAAACAAGAGCGGGAATATATATATATGTGTGTGTGTGTGTGTGTGTGTGTGTGTGTGTGTGTGTATGTATATATATATATATATATATATATATACAGTGTAATAAAATTGACTTTAAATTTACATCAATTGCAAGATCCATACCAATGTAAAGTATTCATCTTTATAACATATCTCCCTTTTTTTTTTAAGAAATTGACTGTGTCCATTAATCACTTATAATCAACCTCCTTTAAATGAAAACGAACATTTATAAGCAATCATTTGGGAATTTAGAAGTAGTTTTCTCCAAAATGCTTCCTGCTTTTTATTTGATGAAATACTTTTAGGGTTCACAGAAACCTTTCAGGGATCTTGTTCCATCAAACCATTCCAGCCTCTCAGGCCATAAACTATATTAATTATTGCAGTATTCAGCCAATACCTTAGCTGTCTTTTTAGCTAGCTCTTATACCTTAAATTAACCCATTTTTATCAATCTATGTATCACCAAGAAGCTGTGGCCTACTGGTAAGGTTTCTGGGCATCTGTCTCCTTCAGCAGCTACATGATATCTCCTTGATTCTGCTTACTCTATCTCTGTTCTGATTTCCTGCCTGGCTTTGCCCTGCTAAGCTATTGGTCAAAACAGATTTATTCATTAACCAATAGTTATAAACCATATAAAAATATGCACAGCAGACAGAGGAAAATCCCACATCAATGCTTACAGCCTGAAGAGTGTTCCCCTACAAAAACTACTCTTATGGAGATTAACTAAACCTGTCTCCTTGATCCAGCTGTATACCATAACCCCTGCCTTCTTATACATCTGTATATTATAACCCAGCTCCTTATTTATCTGCATACAATAACCTTACCTCCCTATTCAAATGTATATAATAAACACCCTGAACTTCCAGGATTCTCAAGATTCTCCATCAGAGATCTTTGACCACCCTGTACCAGCTTATCTGTGCCCATGTGTCTATAATTCCTTTACCAGACCTAGTCAAGCTTCCAAACCCCAAGTTAAACAAAAGTCACAGGAGGAAGCTGTTCTAAGTGTTTTCACACTTCTGTCTTTTCCTTTGGATGTCCTGTCTGCTACTGTCTGCTACCATATTCCAAACCTTCCTGCTTTCATTTTGACAATAATTCCCTGATTTTAAAGACTGGGTTCTACCCTGTTCTGATTTGCTTCAGCATTTGGGCCTCTGTCTGTCTGAATTTTTCATATTTTTTACCATGTCTTTTCATAAGTTCTCTCATTCACTAGATTCTGTGCCCTAATATGTAGAACATATAAGGAATTTCATCATGTCTGTTTCAGGGGCCAGAAAATTATAGTTTATGGACCAAATCTTACCCTCTGCCTGCTTTGGTAAAGTTTTGTTGACTTACAGCCATGGTCATTTATGTCTGGATTATGGGTGGCTTCCTTTACACTGAAAAGGAAGCACTGTGCAGTGGCAACCATTCTGACACAGATTGCAAATGGTAAAATATTTATTAGAAGGTGCATTCCTGAACAACGTTTGTCAACCACCGATCTAGAGGACAAAGCAGGAATCAAGCAAAGCATAACAGGTGTTTATTTGGTACAATTCCTTTTTCAAAGTTTTTATTTATTTTTATATTTGTGCATGAGTGTTTTGCCTACATATATGTAGATCAACTGAATCAAAGCCTGGTGCCCATGGAGGCAGGGAGAGGGCACCAGATTCCCCAGAACTGAAGTTAACAACTACCTGTAAGCAGCCATGTGAGTGCAGGGAATTGAATAGGTTCTCTGCAAGACTGTAAGTGCTCTCAACCACTGGGCTGTCTCCCCAGCTCCAGATTCCTTCAGATATTAAATAAGACTCCACTCAGCAAGGCAGTACATGAGTTTATGTGTACATCTACAACTCCTTCTTCAGAATAATCCATAAAACTCAAGTTTCTGGAATTAAGCTTATTCGTGATTTCAGTACCTTGAACACATTGTCAAATTGCCCTCAAGAAAAAGTGTCCTAATTTAAATCTACACCAGCAGGGTATGTAGGAATATGTTCCCTGTGCCCTTCATAAGGAAATGCTGTTTGAAACACTTTCCCTGATACTCACTTTCTCATCCATAATGATAATACTTACTGTGTTGAAAGTGTCTTTATTTAAATAAATTCATTTATTTTTAATATCTATTACCCTGAATAATCAAATAAGCTGTTTTCCCATTTGAATGGGATTTTTCTTTAAAAAAATTACAGAATTTTGCCAAGTGGTGGTAGTGCACGCCTTTAATCCCAGAGGCAAGCAGATCTCTGTGAATTCGAGGCCTGCCTAGTCTACAAGAGCTAGTTCCATAACAGGCTAAAAGCTACAGAGAAACCTTGTCTCAAAAAAAACAAAAAAAAAATTACAGAATTTTAAGTAAGAAGGTAAAATTACAGATGTTCCTGGCTGAGTTAGTGTCCAGAACTTTGAAATACCTTTTTCTCCCTATACCTATTGTAAGGAACTCAGTCAGGGAAAAGGAAAATGTTCCCCTGGGCATCAATATTGTGCAGTTAGTCACCTGGTGTCAATTATAGAGAGCTACAATGAGCAAAAAGCAGGGATTAAAAAGCTAAAACTGTATATGTGTATGTGCATGTGTGTGTATGTGTTTGTGTGTGTGCTTGTGTGTGTGTGTGTGCTTGTGTGTGTGTGTGTGTATAGAACAGGGTAAATTGTCCACCTAATTCAAATACTCTGATTTATTGATTTTGTTTTTCATCTTTATGGGTGGATTCATTGACCTGCTATGGGTCAGAACTAATGGAGGCAAATGGAGTTTTCTGACAAATAATCTATGGACTTGAGTGTTGTGTCTGCAGGGGACCTGTCTATGCTTTATAAGCAGAACTGGTGGAATAATTGAACACTGTCCCCAGGACTCTCAATGTTTTTCCTTTGTGTGTGTGTTTGTGTGTGTGTGTGTGCTTGTGTGTGTGAATGCAACCCCTCTTAAACATTTAGATTCTCTGCATTGTCTCCTATAAGCTATTTTTCACTGTTTCTCATTAATTTCCACTTATTACCTTGATTTTTTAATTAACTAATTTTTTTTAAAAAAATCTTTTTTTCATTTTATATGCCAATCCCAGTTTCCACTCCCTCCTCTCCTCCCACTTTCTCCACCGTTTACCCCATCCCATCCCTCATCCACTCTTCAGAGAGGGTATGGCTTCCCTTGGGGAGTCAACAAAGTCTAGCATATTGCTCTGAAGCCGGTCCAAGGCCCTCCCCACTATATCCAGGCTGAGCAAGGTATCCCTCCAAAGAGAATGGGTTCCAAAAAGCCAGTACAAGCAGTAGGGATAAATCCTGGTCTTACTGTAAGTGGCTCCACAGTCTACCCCAGTCATACAACTGTTACCCGTATTCAGAAGGCCTAGTTTGATCCTATGCTGATTCCCTCACTGTCAGGCAGGAGTTGGAAGGCTCCCTTTAGCTCGGGTAAGCTGTTTAAGTGGTTATCCCCATCATTGTGTTAACCTCTTTGCTCATATTCTCACTCCTTCCACTCTTCAACTAGACTTTGGGAGCTCATCCAGGGCTCCGCTGTGGATCTCTGCATCTGCTTCCATCAGTTGCTGGATGAAGGTTCTATGATGACATTTAAGATACTCATCAATCTGACTACAGGCCCAGGCCAGTTCAGGCACCCTCTCCACTATTGTTTAGGGTCTTATCTGGGGTCATTCTTGTGGATTCCTGGGAATTTCTCTAGTGCCAGGTTTCTTGGTAGTGTCATAATTGTTCTCTCAATCAAGATATCTTTCTTGCTCTCTATCTCTGTCCTTACCCCATCTTGATCATCCAATTCCCTCAAGTTCTTTTCCCCACTCTCCTTATCCCTTCCTCCTCCCCTTCTGCCCCCCCCCTTCTCCCCTCACTCTAATGCTCCCAATTTTCTCTGGTGATCTTGTCTATTTCCTCTTCCCTGGGGGAATCTATAGGTTTCTCTTATGATTCTCTTTGTTATTTAGCTTCTCTGGGGTGGTGGGCTATAGGCTTGTTACCTTTGCTTTATAGCTAGTATCCACTTATGAGTGAATGCATACCATGCTCATTTATCTGGGTCTGGGTAACTCACTCAATATGTTTTCTTTTTTAGTTCCATTGATTTGCATGCAAACTTCAAGATGTCATTGTTTTTTACCCCTGAGTAGTACTCTAATATGTAGATTTACCACATTTTATTTATCGATTCTTCGGTTGAGGGGCATCTGAGTTGTTTCTAGGTTCTGGCTATTACAAATAATGCTGCTATGAAGACAGTTAAAAAATGCCCTTGTAGTATGACTGAGCATCCCTTGAATACATGCCCAAGAAAGTTATTGCTGGGTCTTCAGCTAGGTTTATTCCCCATTTCCTAAGAAACTGCCTTCAAGAGTGGTTGTACGGCCACTTTGGAAAGCAGTGTGGCGGTTTCTCAGGAAATTCGGGATCAACCTACCCCTGGACCCAGCAATACCACTCTTGGGAATATACCCAAGAGAGGCCCCATCATACAACAAAAGTATATGCTCAACTATGTTCATAGCAGCATTGTTTGTAATAGCCAGAACCTGGAAACAACCTAGATGCCCTTCAATAGAAGAATGGATGAAGAAAGTATGGAATATATACATATTAGAGTACTACTCAGCAGTAAAAAACAAGGACTTCTTGAATTTTGCATCCAAATGGATGGAAATAGAAAACACTATCCTGAGTGAGGTAAGCCAGACCCAAAAAGAGGAACATGGGATGTAATCACTCATATTTGGTTTCTAGCCATAAACAAAGGACATTGAGCCTATAACTAGTGATCCTAGAGAAGCTAAATAAGGAGAACCCAAAGAAAAACATATAGGCATCCTCCTGAATATTAACCTTCATTAGGCGATGAAAGGAGACAGAGACCCACATTGGAGCATCGGACAGAAATCTCAAGGTCCAAATCAGGAGCAGAAGGAGGGGGAGCACGAGCAAGGAACTCAGGACCGCAAGGGGTGCACCCACACACTGAGACAATGGGGATGTTCTATCGGGAACTCACCAAGGCCAGCTGGCCTGGGTCTGAAAAAGCCTGGGATAAAACAGGACTCGCTGAACATAGCGGACAATGAGGACTACTGAGAACTCAAGAACAATGGCAATGGGTTTCTGATCCTACTGCACGTACTGGCTTTGTGGGAGCCCAGGCAGTTTGGATGCTCACCTTACTAGACCTGGATGGAGGTGGAGGTTCCTTGGACTTCCTACAGGGCAGGGAACCCTGCTTGCTCTTTGGGCTGACGAGGGAGGGGGACTTGATTGGGGGAGGGGAGGGAATTGGGTGGCGGGGAAGAGACAGAAATCTTTAATAAATAAATAAATTTATAAAAAAAGGAAAAAAAAAGAGTGATTGTACGAGTTTGCATTCCCACCAGTAATGGAGGGAATTACTTACTCTGCATCCTCTCCAGCATAAGCTATCATTGGTGTTTTTGATCTTAGCCATTCTAACTGGTATAATATGGTATCTTGGCGTTGTTTTGATTTGCATTTCCTTGATGGCTAAGGATATTGAACATTTCCTTAAGTGTCTCTTGGCCATTTTAGATTCTTCTGTTGAGAATTTAAATCTGTACCTCATTTTTAAATTTGATTATTTGGTATTGTGGTGTCTAATTTGGTGAATATATATAATGGCCATATGGTGTTTTTCTTTCAGTTTATTTATATGATAGATTACATTGACAGATTTTGTATATTGAACCATCCCTGCATCTTTGTGATGAAGCCGACTTGATCATGGTGGATGACTTTTTTTCTATGTGTTCTTGGATCAGTTTGCCTGTGTTTTATTGAGTACTTTTGCATCAATTCTCATGAGGGAGATTGGTCTATAATTTTCTTTCTTGGTTGACTCATTGTGTGGTTTCAGTGTCGGGGTAATTATAGCTTCATAAAATGAGTTTGGCAATGTTCCTTCTGTTTCTATTATATGAAACAATTTGAGGAGTATAGGTATTAGCTCTTTTTTGAAATTCTGGTAGACTTCTGTGCTGAAACCATTGAGCCCTGGGCTTTTTCTTGGTTGGGAAGCTTTTAATGACTGCTTCTATTTTCTTGCAGGTTATAGGTTATTGTTCACCTGGTCTTTATTTAATTTTGGTATGTGGTACCTATCCAGAAAATTGTCCATTTCTTTTACATTTTCCAATTTTGTGGAGTACTGGTCTTTGTAATATGACCTAATGATTCTCTGAATTTCCTCAGTGTCTGTTATTATGTCCCCCTTTTTATTTCTGAGTTTGTTAATTTGGATGTTCTCTCTCTGCCTTTTGATTAGTTTGTACAAGTGTTTGTCTATCTTGTTGATTTTCTCAAAGAACCAGCTCTTTGTTTCATTGATTCTTTGTACTATTTTCTTTGTTTCTATTTTATTGATTTCAGTCCTCAATTTGATTATTTACTGTCCTCTACTCCTCCTTGGTGAGTCTGTTTCTCTTTGTGCTAGAGCTTTGAGGTGTGCTGTTAAGTCACTAGTGTGAGATTTCTCCATTTTCTTTATGTAGGCACTGAGTGCTATGAACGTCCCTCTCAGCACTGCTTTCATAGTGTCTCATCAGTTTGGGTATGTTGTGCCTTTATTTTCGTTGAATTCTAGGAAGTCTTTAATTTCTTTCCTTATTTCTTCCTTGACCCAGGGGTGATTCCATTGAGCACTCCCTGAGTTTATAGGCTTTGGGCAATTAGTGTTATTGAATACTAACTTTAAACCATAGTGACCTGATAAGATACAGGGGATTAATCCAATTTTTTTTGTATCAGTTAAGGTTTGCTTTGTTACTGAGTATGTAGTCAATTTTAGAGAATGTTCCATGAGGTGCTAAAAAGAAGGTATATTGTTTCATGTTTGGATGAAATGTACTATATTTGTCTATTAAATCCATTTGAGTCATGACCTCTGTTAATTCTCTAATTTCTCTGTTAAATTTCTGTATGGTTGACCTGTCCTTTGGGGACAGCAGGGTGCTGAAGTCTCCTACTATTAATGTGAGGGGTTTGATGTGCATTTTAAGACTTAGTAATGTTTCTTTCACATACGTGAGTGCTCTTGTATTTGGAGTTTTGATGCTCAGGATTGAGACTTCATCTTGATGGATCTTTCCTATGATGAGTATAAAATGTCCTCCATCACTTTTGATTGATTTTAGTTTGAATTCTATTTTGTCAGATATTAGGATAGATACACCTGCTTATTTCTTAGGTCCATATGATTGGAAAAATCTTTTCCCAACTCTTTACTCTGAAGTAATGTCTGTCTTTGAAGTTGAGGTATGTTTTTTTATATAGCTGAAGGAATGCTTTCATATACATTCTGTTAGCCTGTATGCTTTTTATAATTGAATTAAATCCATTGGTACTAAAAGATATTAATAATCAGTGATTGTTAATTCCTGTTATTTTTCAGTGGTAGTGTTTGTGTGTTTCCCTTCTTTGGGGTTTGCTAGTGTTATGTTATCTGTTGCCTGTGTTTGTGAGAGTGCAGTTAGCTTCCTTAGGTTGGAGTTTTCCTTCTAGTACTTTCTGTAGGGCTGAATTTGTGGATAGGTATTGTTTAAATATGATTTTGTCATGGAATATCTTCTTTTCTCCATTGATGGTGATTGAGAGCATTGTTGGATATAGTAGTCTGGGCTTGCATTCATTCTCTCTTAGTGTCTGCAGCACATCTGTCTAGGACCTTCTGGCTTTTAGGGTTTCCATTAAGAAGTTGGGTGTAATTCTGATAGGTCTGGCTTTATATGTTACTTGATCTTTTTCCTTTGCAACTCTTAAATTCTTTCTTTATTCTGTATGTTTTGTATTTTGATTATTATATAGCAAGGGGACTTTTTATTTGGTCCATTCTATTTAGTGTTCTGTAAATTTCTTGTATCTTCATAAGGATATCCTTCTTTAGGTTGGAAAAGTTTTCTTCTATAATTTTGTTGAATATATTTCTTGTGCCTTTGAGCTGGAGTTCTTTTATTCCTTCTATCCCTATTATTCTTGGGTTTGGTCTTTTCATGGTGTCCTAGATTTCCTGGATGTTTTGTGTTAAGAATTTGTTGGATTTAAAATTTTTCTTTGTCTGATGAATCTATTTCCTCTATAGTATCTTCAACACCTGAGGCTCTCTCTTCTATTTCTTGTATTCTGTTGGTTAGACTTGCTTCTGCAGTTCCCATTTTACCCAGATTTTCCATTTCCAGAATTCCCTTGGTCTGTGTTTTTTTTATTACCTCTATTTCAGTTTTTCAAATCTTGAACTGTCTGAACTGTTCGCTTTACCTGTTTGATTGTTTTTTCTTGGGTTTCTTTAAGAGATTTATTGATCTCTTTCAATTTTTTGTTTGTCCTTTCCTCCATTTCTTTAAGGGAATTTTTCATTTCCTCTTTAAGGAGCTCTATTATCAGAAGTTATATTTGCAATCATTTTCTTCTGTTTCTTCTGAGTTAGGATGATCAGGTCTTGCTGTTGTATGACTACTGGGTTCTGGTGTTACCATGTTGCGTTTTAGGTTGTTGAATGAATTCTTGCATTGGCAGCCACCCATCTCTTCCTCCAACTGGTGCCAGCCATGTCTTTGGCTCATGGCCAAGTCTTTGCATTTACTGTCTGTGTCTTAGGGAGCTGCTCTTGTTCCTCTTTGTGCAGTTGTAGTCTGTGCTTCAGAGTTTCTCTGAGATCACAGGGGGGGTGGGTGAGTCTGGGGGCTGAATGGGACTTGAAACTTACAGAGTCTGATTGATGGGGGGGGGGAGCGTTCAAACAACCTACCTGCAAGAAGCTAGCCTGCTGGCTGTCTAGTGAAACTGAGACAGTTGGGGGAGGGACCTGGAGTTTTGCCACTTACCAAGGGCCTAGAGAGTGGGGTGCCCAGCTGGTTTGCTGATCACTTACCTCTTGGTCCACTCTATGCCACCTTTCCTTTTTTATAATGTGGCTGTGACTGTAACTTGCCACAAGAGTCAAGGTTGGAGTCTGTCCAAACAGGACTGGATGTCATGGTCACTTGAAGAACTTATTAACAGAGCATTTGTTTCAGAATAGTGAAATTATATTGCAATAGCCATACTATTCTGGTGGATATATGAATCATACACTCACCCAAACCCTTTAGCTGTGCAAGGCCATAAGTGGTCCCTAATATAGAATATGAGATTGAGGGGATTGCAATATGTACACACAGGGGATATTGATACTAGGAGATGCTGTGCATATGTATAGACTAGGAATATATACAGGAAATCTCTCTACCTTCTCAATCACTATAAATGTAAAACTGCTGTAAAAACAAAGCTTATTTTAAAGACAAAGTATCTCTGAACCACTCCAGGCACCAAATCAGACTTCCTTATGCTGACACTCATCGCCATCAAGGGCCTTTGATACTACTTCCTGTGTCAGAGTCCTGAGAATCCCTGACTAGTGTTCTCAGTTTTCATTAGCTCTTAGGGAAAGGAGTGATGTATTTTTTTGATTCTTCTCCTCTCTATTCCCTAAAAATCATATTTACTCTCTTTTAAGATTCTCCATAGAAGCAATTATTCTTTCCTGGACAAGAAAGGAATTAGTCTAAAGGGGAGTTATAAAAGCCATATATATAGATAAATATAGATAGATAGATGAGTATATATAAGTATATATAGATATATAGATAGCATATGTATAAGTTATAAAAACCATATATATATATGAGTGTATATATAGATAGCATGTGTATGAGTTATAAAAGCCATATATATGGAGTCATATAAAAGCCATATTAATTGTTAATATCTAAGAATTTTTCACTCTTAGAGACATTTGTTTTTTCTTGGATTGCGTTCACTACCCAACTTCCTATTTCTAAACTTATAACCCAATCACCTTTCAAAAAAATGTTTTGATTGGACTAATATTTTCTGAATTGTTTTCTGGAACTAACTTTAGCACCTCAGCACTTAATTTGAATGGATGTGCTGTTACAAGGGGTGAGTGTGCCCTTAAGCTCAAGGAAGCAGAGTCCATGTTGCTTCCCTTTGATAATGAAGTGAACGGATGGCTCACTTCCAGGGGGAAGATGACTTTCCTTTCAGATGCATGTGTGTGGATTTCAAATGTGGTAATTAGAGCTGGCGACTGTATCTCAGCTTTGTCTGTATCTCCAGGAGAAAAGAAAGACTTGAGCATATTATCATGCCACACTGTTGTAAATTGCCAGCAGATTCCATTAATATTTCAACTGCTACACAATAACCTTTACCTGGACACCATGTTACTTACACAGGCTCAGAGGTTTCAGAGGGGATCTACCACTCTTCATGAATGTCACGGCTGACAAGGTGCAGAGCGCTGCATTTGATCTTAATAGGAGTTGAAAGACATTCATCAGACTGGAGTCTTAGGAAGGTTCAGTGACACATAACGAAATTGTGAGCTGTTAAATTTGAAAGAACAGAGATTGACAGGGTCACAGTTAATCCCATTTTCTTGGCCTAGAGGACGTTTGATATTACGGTGATGGAAACATCTCTGCAAATGAGGATATCACCAAAACTCTGCCTAATAAGCTGCAATGTTTCCAGACCCTTGGGTCAGACTGAAGCGCTACAGTATCCGTTGTCAGATGGATGCCATGAGCTGTGATGGGAGTTGCAATTTCATTCCTGAGCCATAAACTCGTCCTTGCTAAATAGATTCTGCCACTGTGTCTGTGAGTGGGGGATATATGCGATCATTAGGACAGCAGTGAAAAAGAATGAAGGGGCTCAAGTACTGTTTAAATCAAGTGGTCCATAGGAATGCTAAAATATTTTAACCTGGATATGCTAAAGTATGTGGTGGTGGATGCATGTGGAATCACTTAAAAACCCAGACGTCTAAGACTAACAATACCTTTCTGTATGAACTTCCATTAGAAAGAAGAAAGACGCTCTTCTGATTGTCCTTTACTCAAATTATTTCCATATTGAGGACTGTATTAGCCCCAACTATCAACTATTAGAAAGTGCTGAGGAGATGGCGGTCTCCTGTGTATATTCGATCAGAAATGAAATTTAATTGGGGAGTGTCTACAGTTTTATGTGACTGCGCAATGTCAGGATGTGAAAGGAGGGTGTGGTGATGCTGGAGAACCTGAAACTCTGACTATTGTCAACACTCTGGGTGCCACAGGCTAGCATGTGCCTAACATGAGCACCCTAGAGAGTTAAGCAATGACGTAAGTAACTCTCAAATCTAAATCCAAAGGGACTTGAAGCAGTGGATGCTGAATCACAGCCCCCCCAGGACTAAATTTAGCAGGATATAAAATCCTATGTGGGATAGTTGGTTTTTACTTCTCAACTTGACGCAAGGTAGAAACACCTGGGCAGAGTGAGGGAATATCTGGATCAGGTTGGCCGGTGGGGGCTTACCTTGACTGTGTTGATCGAGAGACAGTAACCTTCTCATTGTGGGATAGCACCATTCCCTGGGTCTGGGTTCTGGAGAGCATTAGAAAGGAATAAGGTTAGCTTCCAGTAGGCATGCATGCATGCATTTCTCTCTGCTCCTGAGTACGGATGTGCTAGGACCAGCTGTTTAGGTTCCTGCTGTGTTGGCTTCTTGTTATGATGGACTTTGAGCTGAGATAAACCCTGTCTCCTTACAGCAGCAGCGATGAACAAGGACGTGACCCGAACAAGAAATGAAAAAAGGACACTGTGTTTGAGTCTTAAAAATTGGTACACCAATACAGGCTAGGAGAGAACCAAGTAGGATGTGGTCTACTGGGAGATCATCTGGGACTGATACTTGCTGTGTTTGAACATGTGCTAATGTTAACACCAATTTGTAGCGATTTACAGCTCTCTGGCAGATTATGGCTGACAACATGCTCACCCACAGATTATCTCATTTATCTTCCCATGTGTACTAAGATGAATGGTCTAATTTCTAAGCATGAGTAATAAAAGTACGGGCCTGTGAGATGGCTCAGTGGGTAAAGGTGTTTGTTGTCATGGTTGGTGACCTGAATTCCATCCCCAGAACCCACAAGACAGAAAGAGAAAGCTGACTCTTTTGGGTTGTTCTCTGATCTCCACATCCCCACACTCACATATACATACATATGTATGAGTAAATATGTACATATATGTATATACACATCTTTACATATACATATATACATAAAATAAAAATTTTAAATAATTCTGTCAGTGAATCACCTTTCATATGTGTGTGTGTGTGTGTGTGTGTGTGTGTGTATATACATATATATATATATATGGGTTGCATGTGAATGCCGACACATGCAGAAGCCATAAGCGTGTCCCCTGAAGCTAGTGTTGCAGTGCTGTGAGCTGCCCTGTAGGTGCTGGGAACCAAACTCTAGTCCTTGCATTGTTAACCCATAAGCCATCTCTCTCGCCCTCATTACAGAATTATTTAAAATGAGGAAAGAGGCCCACGCTGAAACGCATAGCTAAACTTGAGTTATTTCTGGAGGTCCCTACCACACTAATGAGGGGGAGATTACAGGAAATCCATCTGTCTCATTGGAAGGAAGACATTTTCAACAACCAGAGTTTATGAGCTCTTTCCCATAATAGCAACCTCCACATTCTAGCACATGGAGTAGCGGCTACGTGCATGTCAGCACATATGTTGGACATGGAGCAGCGGCTACGGGCACGTCAGCACATATGCTAGCCACGGGATTTTTAGCATCTCTCAGTCTGAAAGTCACTCCCAACTCCAGAGAGCTGTTATCTAGAAAAGAAGGAATGGGAAGTACGGAAAAACGGTTCACAAAAAATGTCTAAAGGACACTGATTGTGATTTCCGCAAAGAGAAGGTATCATTTTGATCTGCAGGTTTAGTTTGCTTCAAAGCACAATGGCAGCTAATCACGGTTCTAAAATGAGTGTGTGGCTAGCTCGCTTCGATTAAAATGCAGAGCAGAATCCACAGTTTTCAGTTCTTAGAAGTTATCTGCATAGAAGTATTCTTGACAAGCAGCACCTGAGAAGACAGTATTCAAGTAGAAATCATTGGGATTTTGGAGACAGAGGTCTGAATTACAGACCAGGGGCATCATTTCCTTACTTTGGCTCTTGACAGTGCATTTAACTCTGTTGAGATCCTGATGTCTTCAGTGTTAGATGGGAGACAGCAGCAAACATTCCCGCTTGCCAGGGCTTGTACAAAAAACTCAGACTAAAGTGCTTCGTACATAGCAGTAAGCACATATGTTTACACTGACCTGGAGGCAGATTCTGAAAGAAATGTGGGCACAGGTGGCTTATTTGGATGGAGATCCCGGGAAGCTCTGCTAGGAACGTGGGGGATTCAGAAAGAGCCAGAGAGAAAGAGAAATGAATGCAGAGCGGCTGTGTTCTGCAGGCAGCTGAGATAAGGTCATGCTGAGAGATGCCAGGAGGCTGCAGAGAACACATCGGAGGGATGGGAAGGCTCCACTAATCCCCACAGACTCTGGCTGTGTTTATTATCTGAGTAGTAGTTTCCTATGCTTTCACCTCCCTTGTTGCAGCAATCAGAAAAAGTCATCAGGCAGCATGGCACGGGAATTTGCAGATGGCATTTGATCTTTGCACTCCCATGTAGCATCCCAGAAAGCCAAGTATAAGACACCCACCGACACCATTCATGCATGCTCTTATCTTCATTTGGAGAAACTGAAGCACAAAGAAGTTGAAAGACTTGGCTGGACACACACAATTCCAAATAAAAAATTCCTAATTCAACTAAAAGAACTACTCATTAGTAAGAACTCAATTTCATCTTAACAATTCATTAGACATCTGTGTAACCTCTTTAACTGCATGCAAACTTCTATACATATGCATAAAAGTTGAGTATATTCTTTCTCAAATAAAGGAAACACACACACACAAAATGAAAATCAAAAAGGGAACCCAATAAAGCAAAAAAGGAAAAAGAAAGTAAAAGGTACACAAAAAGCATGGAATTCACTTTAAAAATAAAATTGGGTGGGTAAGATCTGGGAGGAGTTAGAGGAGGAGAAATTAAAAAATAGGGTGTGTGTAAAAAAATAGATAACAAAATTGAGCCTGTAACAATGTTTTGGTATCATCAAGTTAAGAAAAATGGAGCTAGGGAAAGAAGTGTAAGAAGATAAAATTAAAACATAGTGGTAAAGAACAATGCATCTTTACAAAAATGATAAGGGGGCATTAATATTCAATAAAATGCCCATTGACCAAGATGTTCTATGCCTGCCTTTCTCCTTACCTTGGCAATGGTCTGTGGTAGGTTAAACAAGAAATGTCTTCCATAGGCTCAAGCATCTAAACACCGATGGTGCTTTTGGGGAGGCTTAAGGGGAACAGACTTGTTGGAGGAAGTCTGTGTCAGTGGGAGTGGGCTTTGCCCTACTTCTAATTTACTCTGCTTCGATGGTAAAACACTGTGAGCTCTTGGCTTCCTGCTCCTGCTCCTGCTCCTGCTGCCATGCCTGCCATGAAGGAGTGTTCTCCCTCCGAAACCGTGAGTCTTATAAACTCCTCTCCCAGAAATGGCTTCTAGTTCATGGTATTTATCACGACAACAGAAAGAAATTCATACAGAAGTTGGTATCAGAGAGCATATGCTCCTGGGAAGAATCTGAGTATGCTGGGTCTTTTGTTGCTGTTTTCTGTTTTGTTTTGTTTTATGTTTATTTATTTATTTTTGGAGGAATGTAGAAGAATTTGGACCATTTAACTAGGAAAGAAGCTGGAGACTTAACGGGCCATTTGAAAAGGACTTTGGTAGGCAGTCGTGCTTAGATAAACATTGGACTATAGAATCCAGATAAAGAGGTTTCTAAGAGAAGTGAGGATTCTAACAAGAGGCCATTTTTTGTGATTATTTCTTGCTTTTTTTTTTTTTTTGGTTTGTCACGGTATTTTCTCTCAGCAATAGAAAAACAGTTATGATGGAGGAAGGTCATTGGTTAAAAAATAAAGAAACTGCTTGGCCCTCATAGGTTAGAACATAGGTGGGTGGAGTAAACAGAACAGAATGCTGGGAGGAATAGGAAATGAAGTAAGACGCCTCAGACAGACGCCATGCTCCCCTCTCCCAGGCAGATGCGATGAAGCTCCGACCCAGGATGGACGTAGGCTAGAATCTTCCTGGTAAGTGCACCTCATGGTGTGACACACATTAATAGAAATGGGCCAAGCAGTGTTTATATTAATACAGTTTGTGTGTTGTTATTTCGGGGTATAAGCTAGCCAGGCGAGAAGAGGCCCACAGCTCTTACTACACAGTTACTACAAGATCTTTCCAAGAGAAATTTCACCCATTTCACCCATGTCTGCTTCTTCCTTTCCCGGGCACCTCTTACACCACAAGGTCCTGGAAAGCATGGTTGTCTCACTATCTAAGAGCAAGCCATGACCTTCATGATATCAAATGCTAATCTCCTATCTCAGCTGTAAAGTATGATCTATTACAACCCTGGCTGCCAGTCAGGCTTCTTAGAAATGGAAGATGCAGCTCAGCAGTCTAGAGCGAGGTCTGGGACCTCAGAGCCCCTTCCTTCTGAATGTTTTATGCCATTGACTTCCAGTGTGGCTTCTGAGCAAGTCATTTAACCTCCTTGGCTCAGTTAACCATGTGGAAAGTGAACATGATAATATCTCACAAGGGCATTGTGAGATTACTCAATGTTTATAAAGTGCTGGGGAAATGAACAACCCTGGCTGTGCCCAGAGGTATCATTAATCATTTGACCACTTGAATTCAAGCATCTGGACTGGGTAGAACTCTTTATTTCTTAGAGAGTTTCACTGTAAATTCCTCACAGATCACAACACTTAAATATATGAGAATTTAGTTAAATTTTATGTCATGGTAGACTCAGAAGTTTTTCTCATGCTCCCTTTTGCATCTTCTTTTCATAAACTGCCTCTTCCTTTCTCAGAGAAGATAATGACTCACTCGTGAATTGATGCCAAGAGCTATGCCTCTTAAGTCCAGTGATCCTTTCCTCGTTTTCTGTTGCCTTGGTTGCTTAGCTAACTCAATAGGCTATCATTGGGCACAAGCTATATTCCAGGTATCTATCAATGAGAAAACATAGACAAGGCATAGCTCTGTCTTAGATGAGCTTCTTCTAGTCTAGAAGTAGACACAGATGTAGAAACAAATAGCTACCAAGGAATGTGAACTTCAAAGCACTAGGAAAACGCAGTTAAACTTTTGGATAATGTTTAAGGAAGCG
Organism: Microtus ochrogaster; assembly: GCF_000317375.1. Lineage (NCBI taxonomy): Eukaryota > Metazoa > Chordata > Mammalia > Rodentia > Cricetidae > Microtus > Microtus ochrogaster. The sequence continues at coordinate 32,108,754 of NC_022031.1, forward strand.
AGTGGGCTTAAGTTTCCAGGGTTATTCCCTTCTTTTATCAAAGACTCCTCATTGAATATCTTGAAATGGTGCCCTCCATACTCATGCAGTTCAAATAGTACTATTATTGTTCATTGACTACTCTTTTCCTTTAAAGCCTTAAGTGTGGCTCTTACCCCACCCTGTACTTGGTCTTCTTCTAACTTTCCTTCCCCCTGTACATACGTTCTCCCGGGATAATGATGTCTACAGGTATGCAGTTGTAAGGCTGACCTCCATCCTTCAGATTTACCTGGAAGGTACTCAAACCAGTGTGTACTACCTACTTCCAATATTCCCATTGATATTGCTTGGTTTCTCAAACTATATTAATGTTCCATAGTTTTTCTTCTAGGTAGGATTTAAGCCTGAGTCACATGATGCCTAGACTGTTAATTTTACATCAATAAGACTCTTTGCTTTGATTCTTCAAGGTTCCTCAGATACTCTGTTTGCTTCTAACACCTCCCATTTACTCTCTAGCGAGAGTCTCCCATCTCCTGTCTCTGTTGAAAAGCTCTTCTTCCATGTAATCAACATACTCAATGTTCAGATGTTCATAAACATTCTGTTGATGCCACTTATCTGATCAAAATATTGTTCCTATTGTCTGCTGATTTAAGTCAAACGTCCTCATTTGGTGAGTGGACTCGAGCTCTTTTCCATTCTTCCGCTGTATCCTCACACTGAGCATAAGATGTAGCCAGGTAGATGGTTGCTGGTCTCCATGTTAGTCACATGCAATATTTATACGCATTTCCCTGCCTTGCCTTTTATCCATCCCTGTCTAGTGCATCAAGGCCAATATCAAATACAGCTACTTCTGAACAACACCTCTTCCTAGACCCCAGCTGCAGTTGTCTGACTCTTCTTTTAAACATCTGGAACTCCTTTCCTTACTCTTCTGTCATAAGTTTCTGGACTGCTCTATTGCTGTTTGTCTTACTCTCTTACAGACTGAAAGAACCATGAGCTAGAATAGATCTTCTTCCCCTTCAGAATTCCCCCGATGGTCAGTGTAATTAATCCTTAAAAGTACCAGGCTTGTTCTTGAGAGAGCTACTTTTCATTTACATAAATATACTATGTTCTAGGAAATATTTTACATATAATATCTGTCCTCATTGATGTAAAGAAAGGAAAATCAACAAAAAACATTAAATGCTTTAGCAATGTTTTTATTCTTTATTTTCTACTCTAAACATGAAAAGAACTTTTAAAATCAGTAGATCTGTGTGTTGTCTTTTCAGTACTAGAATACAAAATGAATAATGCTTAATCCATGCCCACAAGTAACTCATGGGTAAGTCAAGGAAATAGACCTATAAGCAAATGCCTTGTAACATCTGGCAGTAAGTGTAGGCAGAGTCATCAGGTCCACTGGTCAGCTCTGTCCCACCAGCTGCTCCCAAATAACTACACAGAGACTTATTGCTAATTATAAATGCTTAGTTGATACCTTAGGCTTGCTTTGAGCTAGCTCTTATAATTTAAATCAACCCATTTCTATTCTTCTATGTGCTGTCCAGAGACTAGTTTACCACATCTATGATCCTTCCATGCTGCTTCTTCCACATCTGGCTGGCAGCTCCAGGGACCCCCATCCTTCTTCTTCCCAGCGTTCTCTCTGCCCTGAAAATCCTGCCTAGCTATCAGCCATTCAGCTCTTTAATAACCAATGAGAGTAATATATATTTGCAGTGTACAAAAAGATTGTTCCACAGAAAGTACGTGTTGTATTAAAATTTGTACAAGGCAGAGAATGGAGACAGAACCTTAATATAAATATAAATGCATGACAGAAAATTCATCACAGAAGCCAGAGTTTTCCAAGGAGCAAAGGGGGTGGATGTGGGACATGGGCTACTGCTCTTTGCATTTTCAAAGGCCTAAGTCAGAAAATAACACAGTGCCATAGCTGGCGCTAGTCAGGTTCAGCATATTGCAGTATGAAACGTATCTGGAGGGTGACAAGAAGATAAGGAGGGAATAATCGAGAGCCACATTGCAAACAGCTGTTTATATCTTACTGAGTAGTTTGGAATGTCCTCCTGTAGATGATAGGAAGCTGGGGAAAGACTTTAAGCAAGGCTAATGGGCTGGCTTTTCGAAGTTTTCTTGTCATGAGTTCAACTCAGATACATACCACATATATATGCAGCTTAGGAAAAAGAGGTCAAGCCAAGATCTCAAGAAAAATCCTAAGCTTTCTAAAGAGTAAAAATTGTGGGTAGAGAACTGTCCTCTTTTGCTTTCTGTTGCTGTAATAAAACATTGCTCCAGAGCAGCTTGAAGAGGAAAGGGTTTGTTTGGGGTTATAGTCCATCAAGTGAAGCCGAAGCAAGCACTTGAGACAGGGATCTGGATTCGGGACTGAAGCAGAGAGCATGGAGGAACGAACTTACTGGATTGCTTCCCCTGGTACACTCACTACCCTTTCTATTGTTATTTCAAGCCCCCAACACATATGCTTTCGTTAGGTCAGTGGTTATTAAAACTTATCAGCCATGTAGCTTTCTTAGACTGTCCAAACCTATTTGCTCGGGGATAGAATTGCCAACGCTAGAGTAGCCCTGGCTACAGCAATTAGCAGGCAATGAAGAAAATTTCCCAAAGCCTTCCACAGGCCGGCTTGATGAAGCTGATTGTTCAACTGAGAAGCCCTTCTACCAGCCGGCTCTACTTTGTGTCAAGTTGACAAAAGCTAAGGAAACAACTTGACACACAAACACGTCACTCTTATACCATGCCTGTTTCGTTTCTTTTACCTGAGATCTCATGTTAATGTCACAATATAAAACATAGTCCAACTCTTTAAAGTTCCATAGTCTTAAACTTTTTCTACCTTTAAGAGACCTTTTAGCTGTGTGCTCCTATAAAATTAGAAAAAAAAAAGTTCTATACCTCTTTATTTCAAAAGAGAAGAACCAGGGAATAGTTACAAACAGACCGAAGAAAAATCGAGCTTTAGTGGTGTAAATATCTCAGTGTCCAGCCTCTGGGGTTCACCAGGGATCTTTGAGGCTTCAAAGGGCTTGGGTAGCACCACCTCTCAAGCTCTGCCACACACAGCCCGTCTCATAAGTTCAGGATGTCTCCACCCAACATCTGAGACTGTCTGTGACAGTCATCACAGCTCAGCACAGCCAACGTGCTGGGGTCTCCCTACAATGGAGGCTGTATCTTCAGCAATTTCCTTCCCTGGCCTCTCGCTGTGCCAAGCCTCAACTGCCTTTAATTGTCCAACCAAAACCAGTGCTGAGTGGGAGATGCTTACTTACAATGATCAAGTTCGGCTTCCAGCAGGGGATGCAACCTTGCCCCACTTTGGACCACAGTTCCTGTGTGCTGACCCTGATGAAATATTTCCCAGAAAGTTCACTCAGTAATCCTGGTCACTTCTTCACCACAGCTGATTTTTCAGCCCCAGCTAGCCAGGATCCACTGCTCCAATAAAGCACCAAAGGCTTCCCTTCCACGGATTCTTAGTTCAAACTGTCACGTGAACGGCTCTCCTAGAGCCTTGGAGAGAGGCTTCTACTTGGTTTTCAAACCTCACAAGCTAGGCCACCATTGTCTGCTTATATCTCAGCATTGTTTTCTAATTTCCCCACAACAGCTAGTTAGATGCTAAGCACTCCAAAAGCTTTTCCAGTACAAAACTATATAATCTTCAGTTTCCTCTCACAAATACTCCAATGGTGGAGGGTCCATCAGAGCAGCACCCCACTCAGGGTATCCCAGTATTAGTCGGGGTTCTCCAAGGGAACAGAACCAATAGAGCAAATATATCTATATCTATATCTATGCATGTGTGTGTGTGTTACAGTGTATTAAATCTTATGTTAAAATAGTAATGGCAGCTGTTTCACAACAGAGAGGGTAGGTTTTCAGTCCCCGAGACTGGTCCCTTAGCAGCTGGAGTAGCCCCATGGTGGCTATCTCTCACATGGGAAAGAATGACAACCTGAAGCTGGGTGACTCTGGAACCCCAGTCTGACACTGAAAATCCTGGAGAACCACCTTGGTCAATGAGGGCAGCCTAGGGACACTAGTTCTGATAGCATCAAAGGAAATAGCGAGAAGTCCATTTGGTTGCTGGAGGAAGGCCAAGTGGCAAAGGGGAACAATTTTCCTGCTACCTCCCTTGATGGTTTTAATCTGAGCTGCTACCAGAAGGTGCCGCCCGCTTGTGGGCTATGTCTCCCCACATGAATTAAGGCAATCAGAAACAGTTCTTCAGGAGGGATAAATCACTCGGGTGATTTAATTCATGGCAAATCAACATGTAAACCAACAATCACAGGGGCACGTTTCCACAACACCGGCGTCTATGTCAGCAGTGATATCTGGAACCATATTGATCTTGGATGCAGCCGAGTAGACAGCATCCTAAGCATTGCTATGGATTATTTTCTTCGGTCCACCTGATGGTGGTAGGAAGTTTAGCACCAAGAGGGGAAACCGAGTCACAGATGGATGAAGCTGTATGTACAAGGTGCCCCAGAGACTAGAGAAACCCAGGGGCCTGAGAAGCTTGCGTCACAAATGTGAAAACTGAGGAGGATAGCTGCTTCTCTGTGTGTTTCACTTCCTTTTGTGTGGGAATCACTGTGTGTGCTGTGTGCTGGAGGAGATGGGTCTGCGGCATTTCTTATAAAAGATCGGGAACTGGGCTCTGCGGAACCCACAACTGCAGTCTCCTTTCCCAGGGCTCCTTTCTCCACTGTGGCAGAGTACCACAAGCTATAGAAAAGAGCATGATTGTGATTCAAAACAAAAATATTCTTTGCAGCACTGGAAACTACATTTACAAGTTAAGCACGCTGTTTTTTTTTTTTTAAAGTAGAAAAGATTCCAGGAGGGGAGCAGCATCCCTCTCAGCCTGGAGGGAGGGGCATCCAATTGCCTATTCATGAGGGGGCGGGCCTCTAGGGGCCTATAACATTTCCAAACAGGCTGTGCAGCAGCAACCGTGAAAACAGCAGAATCTTGCTGTAAACAGATAGAACCCAAATCTCAGAGCTCATTCTTCTCTGAGGTCAGCACTTCGGATCTTGTTTTGTGAGCTTCTGTGGATCAGCACGCATCTCAGAAACAGGAATTTACATCTGTACAGGCTGTAATACTAACGTGGTTGGAAAGGTTCCCAAACACGTGACTGGCAATCTGCTGCAGTGCTTCGGAGTCATGAAACACTGTGTGTGTGTGTGTGTGTGTGTGTGTGTGTGTGTGTGTGTGTGTGTGCGCGCGCGCGCGTGCGCGCAAACTTACACACGTGTGCACGCTCACAAACACATGCTCACATCCACACTGGTAAACAACATTGTCCTAGTTATTTCTCTGCTGCTTTTATACTCTGACGAGATCATCTTGAGAAAGAAGGGGTTCTTTAGGCGCCCAGCTCCAGGTGAATAGAGTCCATCATGGCACTGAAGACAGAGCAGTAGGCAGGGACGGCGTAGTGACAGGAACTGAAGGCCGACTGACCATGTTGAATCCACGTTCAGGAAATGGACGATAGACAGGAAGTGGGGAAGGGCTACAAAGCCTCGAGACCTGTGCCCATGCCTCCCTTCTGCCACCAAGTCCTCACCCTACTGAATGTCCCACACCTCTCCTAAGCTGCTCCACCTGCCAGGCCAGCATGGAAGACATAGTGATTCAAACTACAGCAGCCCATTTACGACTTTCTGTATCTGGGAGTCTCCTCTTCCTTCCTCACCCCTTCTTTTACACTGCCCTTATCATTATATCCTTAGGAGCGGTCTGAGTCTGGCTGTGTTATCTAGACTATTTATAACAAATTGATTGAAATTGGCCAGATGCAGAAAATACAGACAACAGAATTTCGCTTCTTTCTCAAGCTTGAAACTGCATGTCTTGAAGTCATTGTATAACTAACAGAGCAGGAATTCTAGGGGGGTTAAAGTTTACAGAGGCACCATGGCTTCACTCTGTTAAGTCTGAATGCAGACAACACTGACCTCCAGCTATGTTGGAGAGTTCCACACTTGTCCACCTCCGTTCCAGCCTCACTGTGCTGATGGCCAAAGTATGTACGCTCTATGGTGCTGTGCTCCTGGTGGTGGAATGGTCACAATGGGCAGCTCGTCTTGAATGTAGCTTACTAGGGCTAGTAAGCACACCAGAATGGTCACTTTGAACCTTTGCAAAGTCTATCTAGAAACCGGGCTTTAGGGGAAGCTCAGGCTGACAATGGGAAAGCTCTTCTAGCTCATACAAAGTGACCATGAAGCAAACTGGTACTCAGATTGGTGGTGACCATGAAGGGGTTTGGCGGAGGGGATCCTGGGACCCGGGGAGGCACCCAGATACAGATGATGGGAGCTCAAGGCCAAGCCATGCTTTAACGGTAAGGATGCCTGTACAAATGGATGGAAATAGAAAACACTATCCTGAGTGAGGTAAGCCTGACCCAAAAAGAGGAACATGGGATATACTCACTCATATTTGGTTTCTAGCCATAAATAAAGGACATTGAGCTTATAATTCGCAATCCTAGAGAAGCTAAATAAGAAGGTGAATCCAAAGACAAACATTTAGGTATCCTCCTAAATGTTGACCTTCATCAGGCGATGAAAGGAGACAGAGACAGAGACCCAAATTGGAGCACCAGACAGAAATCTCAAGGTCCAAATCAGGTTCAGAAGGAGAGGGAGCACGAGCAAGGAACTCAGGACCGGACCACGAGGGGTACACCCACACACTGAGACAATGGGGGTGTTCTATCGGGAACTCACCAAGGCCAGCTGGCCTGGGTCTGAAAAAGCATGGGATAAAGCCGGACTTGCTGAACATAGCGGACAATGAGGACTACTGAGAACTCAAGAACAATGGCAATGGGTTTTTGATCCTACTGCATGTACTGGCTTTGGGGGAGCCTAGGCAGTTTGGATGCTCACCTTATTAAACCTGGATGGAGGTGGGCGGTCCTTGGACTTCCCACAGGTCAGGGAACTCTGATTGCTCTTCGAGCTGATGAGGGAGGAGTACTTGATCGGGGGAAGGGGAGAGGAATGGGAGGCGGTGGCGGGGAGGGGGCAGAAATCCTTAATAAATAAATAAAATTAAAAAATAAATAAATAATAAAAAAAAGGTAAGGATGCCTGCCTCGCTCAATTAAGGATCATAGAGCTAGATGGAAATTTGCTAAAAGTGAAAGCACTCACTGTGTATTTCAAGAAAACAATGCCTGCATAGACTAGAAAAGAGGAAAGAGCAACCAGGAGTGGAGGGGGCTGCAGTAGTCAACGCGGTGAACATCAGTGCAGCGGCGTTCAAAGGGAACACCCATTGCAGCTTGGAAGGCAGAGTCAGCACTTCTGCATGACTCAAGCAGATGCCAGAACACATTAGCTTCAAACCATTGAATGTGACCTAGTCACCAAGATGTAAGTGACCCCTGACATAGGAAGAGGTCAGAGTTGATTCATGGCATCGAACAACCCAGTGACCCAGGCAAGGACAAAAGGGTCTTTGATTGACAGGCAATTTATCATGTCTGCCTCCAAACAGGCTCGGTGTCTCCACCACGCCATTAGAGGAACCACCACTGTTAAGGCAGTCATGGCTACAGACTTTACGAGCACTGGTGTTAGTAACAGAAAGTTTGCCTACATACGAATTCCACCACGAGCAGTGGCAGAGGGCTGAAGGCTTCATTTTCATCTCCAGCACGGAGAAGGGCCAGCATGTGCTGTGCACCTAAGCACCGAAAGGCCTTGCCTAATCTTCTGGGGAAACTCAAAATGCAAGGGTGACCAGATCTGTTCCGACCCAGAATCAATCCTTTGTCATTTACTGGAGACTGGGAAACATTCAATCTCATAGATTGAATCGAGTGTTAATCTGAAACATTTTATAAACCAGAAGTTACAAATATGCGTGGGCCAAACCTGCTCTGGGGAAGTGTTGGGGGGGGGGGTTCTTTTGTTGTTGTTTGTTTATTGTGTATACCATGTTCTGCCTGCAGGCCAGAAGAGAACGCCAGATCTCATTACAGATGGTTATAGGCCACCAGGTCGTTGCTGGGAATTGAACTGGAAGAGCAGCCAGTGGTCTTGACCTCTGAGCCATCTCTCCAGCCCCCCTGAGGGCTGTTTTGATAAAGGAAAGTTCCTTCTACGCTCAGCTTGTTTCATTCTCTCCAGAGAATGTGCTGATGAACTCAGCAAAGGATTGGTAAAGGGAAGATGAAGAGAGCCCTTGGAAATCAAGCACTGGTTCTCTCCTAGAAAGAAAATTCTGTTGCAACTTCCCTCTAGAAGTTGAGCCGTAATTACAGCTGCTTCTAAGATGTAACAGAGTTAATCAATGAGAATGTGCTGGGAACCAGAGTGTGTCGGGCACTTCAGAGATCAGCTACCTGGAGCAGCAGGCTCAGCACCAGCGTCTCAGCCAAGCCCACCTGTATAAAAGCCGGTTTTCCAATACCGTCAGGTCCATCTCAGTATCACAGTGGTGTGCAGTGAGGTGACTGGGGTTCCTACATTCCTGCCGTTAGCTTGCTGGCGACATATATGCCCAAAGTTATTTTCTCAGGATAGTTAGAGTTGAAGGTGTGATCCCTTCTGGAAACAGGACAGTGTAAAATTAGAAAAGTTATCAGACTGCAATAGACAAAGCTAGAACAAGGCACCAAACTTGGTATTTTTGAGTTGTGGCTGTTGATTCTGCCACACAGACAAGGTCGGCATAGCTCCAGCAGTTGCAATAGAAGAGAGGAAATGGCAAGCAGAGGCCTGTTGTAAGGAGCTCCACACCACCCCCACCCCTCAGCATGCCCCCGGAGTTAGTGTAGAGGAGAGGTCAGTGGACAAGACAGGCATCATATGCACCTGCTCAGCATCATGGGATGGGTGGCCCGTGCCCCGTGGATATTGTGACATCCTCATCTCTAGGCATTTCCATACATCTCATCTTAAGCAAGGACATACCCAGTTGACATGTTTTTCATAATAGCTTTGTGTTGTGGATGTCAGACCACATTTCCGGCTTATTCCAACATCAAACCCCAGGTGTAGCTGCCACTACTTCCCCCGAATTCTAATTATTTCATTTTGAAAGATGCCACCCGCGGGCAGGTACACAGGGAACCTAACTTTGAAGTGAGGAGTTTTCTAAACCCTGCCGGCTTTAAATCCCTGGGAATTCCTTTCTGTAGAGAAGTTCCTAGGGTGTTTTTACACGAGGAAATGAAAAACTAAAGCTGCCATGTACGGCCTTCAGCTGACTGCCCTGGGGGATTGGGGTTGGGATGAAAGATGTAACTGTGAAATTTTCATCTCGCATAGCTGCGCGATACTCATCTCTCCCACTCCTGTGCCCGCATCCGCTACCCTGAAACCTCAGATTTGAAACATCTTTCTTACATGTGTTATTTGGAGATGTGTATTTTAGTAAATTTTCTATCTTTCAAACCTCTTTTGTTTAAAGTATGTGTTCAGAAGCTGTTCTACCTTGCTGCAAGTTTTAGGCTAATTTTTCGACGGTGACGAAACCGATGGCACCCATCTAAAACACACGAAATGAGGGAGAGGAAAGGAAGCGTCTTTGAGCCTCTCTTCTACAGGCCTTGTTCCCAGAGGCAGCCATGCCACTGTTCATGCTGCTAGGTATCCCTCCAGCACTTAAGTAGCCACGTGTGTAAATGGATATGTTTTTAGGCAAATGGTATGGAAGGTGTTCCATACCCAGCATCTTAATATCCAGCCCGATAGCTTAGAGAGCATTCCAAATCAGTAAGCTGGGTTTTTGCTTGCTTGCTTGTTTTTGTTTATGGTGTATATACATTGGGGGATGCATACAGTGTGTGTGTGTGTGTGTGTGTGTGTGTGTGTGTGTGTGTGTGTGTGTGGTGTATGGTATGTGCTGTATGAAGTATGTGGTTTGGTGTGTGTGTGATATGTGTATGGTGCAGTGGAGATAGGTGTGTGCGTGTGTAGTATGTACTTGAGTGTGTGGTTAAGTGTGTATGGTGTAATACAGGGGATAGGTGTGTGTGTGTGTAGTATGTACTGGAATATGTGGTTAAGTGTGTATGGTGTAGTGCAGGGGATTGGTGTGTGTGTGTGTGTAGTATGTACTAGAATGTGTTGTTAAGTGTGTATGGTGTAGTGCAGGGGATTGGTGTGTGTGCAGTATGCACTTGAGTGGGTGCTTAAGTGTGCATGGTGTAATAGAGGGGTATGCATCTTGGGCAGCATGTGTACATGCAGACACCAGAGAAATACATCAGGGCTCCTTCTCTATCACTTATTTGACTCAGGGCATCTCATTGGATCTGAAGCTCACCATTTGGCTAGGCTGCCTGGCCAGGGAGCTCCTGGGATCTACTGTCTCCACTTCCAATGCTCTTCACAGACACCTGTGGCCATGAGCAGCTCTTCTCCACGTTCTCAGATGTGTGCAGCAAGTGCTCTTAACCACCGAGCACCTCTATAGTCTGTATGTTGGTTTTAATTACTGCAGAACACACCACCCCAGTTCAATTAATATATATGTATAAAAATTTGGGCCTTTCTAATCCTGTGGGATTTCAAGCAGTACTGTAATAAATAAGTTATTACTTGAAGATGAAAATATCTATAGATAAGTGAATCTGCTAGGGAGAAGTTTTCCTCAATGGAATTAGACAGACATATCAGCCACACTCTGTGGCAGTCCATGCTCAGGAGGTGTTGGCCAACACAAATCATACTCTATGTATTTTAGTGGCTTTTTTCATTTCATTTATTTTCTTTTAGAGTGAACATGAACATGAAGTTGGGTGATTGGGGTGGGAGGGAAGAGTTGGGGAATGGGAAAGAATATATAAAAAATATACAACATGAAATTATCAATGAATACATTTTTAACTGATGGGTAAAAGGATGTTTTGATAATTTAAATTTTTAATAAACACTGCAGCTGAAAGCATAGAGGCCAATGCATGAGTGACATGCCTATTGCTCATCCTGAGCCATCAAGACATTTCTGCTGATGTGATGGGTGGGAGCAAGCCTTGTCATTTTATTGGGACGTTTCTTGCTTAAATGAGCCTCGTCTGTGTTGGACTTCGTTTTCTGTCCACTGCCATCCTCCCCTAGTGTTTAATGGATTTGGAGTCTTTCTCTTACTAATGCATTACTCTTTACACATTAGGAAAGCCAAATTTATAGATAGGCTTTTAAAACATCTATAAATCAGTTTCCGCTGGTTCTGGCCAAACATTAATGTTTTTTTTTTAAATATGATTTTAGAACTATTCGAAAGGCTTTTAAAGTTCTGATTAAAATAAGCTTAAATATCTTAGACCTGATCTGCATCTCAGACAAAAGGAGTAAAATTGTATCTCAGCTCTGACTGAAATCTTCCTGGCTGCACATCAGATCGCCACATATTTAACCGATTAAAACAACACCTGCTTGTCTCCGATTTTCTCTGGAGTCTGAATGTGGCTCAGCTGGGTCCTCTGACAAGGTCTGCAACAGGCCTGAGAGTAAGCTTTCCGCCGTGCCTGGCGTGTGGACAGGACAGGGTGAAGGCCCACGCTCAAGCAGGTGTTGGGAGAAGTCCCTTCTGGGAAGCTAGAGGGATCGCAGCAGTTGTCTTCAAAGCTAGCAATGAAAAGAAAGAACCTAAAGCCAGCCTGTTTAGGAGCTTTTAGAGAAACATTTCTACTGAATGAGATCAGTAGATCACGTGATCATGGGGGGATCCAGCCTGTTACTCCCATCATTTCTGTCAGTAGACGCAAATCGTGACCCAGCGAGGAGGAGAGACCAAGAGTATGAACAGCAGGAGACCGGGTCAGCGAGACAAACCTTATGATCTGCGGCTAGAAAGAACCGAGACGACCCAGCTGGGAAGGGTTCCCACGGGAACCTCAGTTCAGTGGTGAACAGGATGATTTAACAGGAGGCACATCGCAGTTCCAGACCTTCTTAGACAGGTCCGTCAGATTCCACTACAGTCCCAGACCGACTTCAAGATCTGCAGTCAGGCAGGTCCATGAGATTCCACTACAGTCCCAGACCAACTTCAAGATCTGCACTCAGGCAGGTCCATGAGATTCCACAACAGTCCCAGACCCCTTTCTGTCTAGTCTAACTATAGAGAACACTCATCTATTACTTCCGAACTATAGCTTTTACCCACTTCTGACTCGGAAGTCTTTGATAGGGAGCCACTGGCTGTTGGAAACGGCTGTGGGCAGCGCGCCGTTTTGGCCTTCCTTTAGAAGTTTCTCTGACTGGCTGTTCTTTCCTGCGCACCTCAGCACTGTTCACCTGCGCAGCCTGGAGCGTCTCCATTGAGGGAAGGTGGGAGAAGAGCGTGCAGACTTCACGCCCTTAGCTATGGCAGCTTTTCTTGCTTAATCTGCCTAAAATTCTATTTAAGACTTGCTGATTCAAGTTTTTAACCGGACAGTGGTGGCGCATAACTTGAATCCCAGCGCTCGGGAGGCAGTGGCAGGTGGATCTCTCCGAGTGCCAGGACAGCCTGGACTACAGAGTGAGTTCCGGGACAGTTAAGGCTGTTAAGAAACCCTGTCTTAGGATCTTAGGCGCCAGGAGACCTAGCTTTGGGGTGAGTTTCTGGCCCCGCGGCGCCAGCCTGGGACGGGGAGCTCAGAGCTTCCTTGGCCCCCCAGCCTTCTTGGGCAGAACCCTCCCCACTTCGGCCCCACCGCCCTCCTTAGGCAC
>NC_022031.1:32123384-32124170 GCF_000317375.1 Microtus ochrogaster
TAAAGGGCTGGGAAAAGGCTTATCAAGCAAATGGACCTAAGAAACAAGCAGGTGTGGCCATACTAATCTCTAACAAGGTTGACTTCAAACTTAAATCGATCAGAAGAGATCAAGAGGGGCATTTTATACTCATAACAGGAACAGTTCATCAGGATGAAGTCTCAAGAAACCCTGTCTTAAAAACAAAACAAAACAAAAATAAAATAAAAGGAAAATAAAAGAGTTTCTTCATGTTGAAAACAGAAATTAGGAGGGAAGGTGATTTTATAATGCTCCCCTTCTATTTCAAAGACCAGTTTCAAGCAGGGTTTCCTCATTAGAGTCCCCCCACCCCCACCCTCAGGTCATGCCTTGTCCCCTAGTATGTAATTTTGTTCCCACAGACATTGTAGGGTCTGGAGATGCCGAGAGGACAAGAGCTTCTTGATTACCACCACCTGTCAGATAGTGTGTTTACTGCAGAAGCATGAGAACCCGAATGGAGATCCGCCACAACAGGGGCGTCCATCTGTAACCCCAACACTGGGGAGGTAGAGACAGGCAGGTCCCTGGGGTCTGCTGGCCAGTTAGACTTGGCTGATTGGAAACTGTGAGCACAGTGAGAGACGTGGCCTCAGAAAACAAGACGGAGACTAATTAAAGATGTCGTCTGACTTAAACATCGTCTCTACCTGCGTGGGTATGCACACACATCTCACACACACGTTCAACATCCTCATATGCACACACACAGATGCACACATGTAAATCTCCATCCACACATATATGCATACACACCAACATCTC
>NC_022031.1:32124508-32151861 GCF_000317375.1 Microtus ochrogaster
ACACACACAGATGCACACACGTAAATCTCCATCCACACATATATGCACACATCCACGCGTGCACACCCATACTCCCCACACATATTCACACATGCACACATACACACACACATACACATGAACACACACGTCCAAATACCCAGTTTCACACATACCTACATCTACACACGTGCACACATGCATGTCTATGTACACACACTTACATCAAATGCACGCAAAGAAATTTATTTTTTGAAGTGTTTGCTACCTCATCATCACTAAGAAAAGTCAGTCTAACTTCTTTCTGGTGACATTTAGATTTGGGTGCGTATTATCATTTGCTATTATCACATCTAGACCTTACAATGTCTGTGGGAACAAAATGGCACACTGGGAGACATGCATGAACTGAGGGTCCGGGGGGGGGGGGGAAATCCCTGCTTGAACTTGTCATTAAAATAGAAAGGGAACCTTATAAAACCACCTTCCCTCCTAATTTCTGTTTTCAACATGAAGAAAGTTCATTAGATTTTTTCTGCTATTAGAAAAAAGTTCAACTTTTTGTTACCAGGTAAGGATCAGGTGTCATCGTGAGAATCAACAGTAGAGTGCAGTCTCTCAGGGAAATCTAGCAGCGGAATTCAACAAATGGTGAGCAGATATATTCTTTTTGAAATAAAAATACAACTCTTTAATATGCTGGAAGAATAAAACAATAGTAACACGAGGAAGATCCTAATTATTTAGAGTTCATAATTTTATTACTGGAAAGAAATTCTCAGTAACGGGCTTGAATTTTAATTAAAAACACTGACACTAGCACATGGAAAATGAGCCATCTCAAGCCAGCTTTGTTACCCTGTGTATTAGATCCTCATTACTGTAATGAAATCCTTGAGGCAGTTAACTTATAAAGAAAAAGGTTTATTTCGCATATGGCTCTTTAATTTTAATCCAAGATCAAGTAACCTCATTGCTTTGAACCTCTGGAGAAGGTGGTAACCAAAGCAGGAGTTTGTGGTGGAGTAAACCACCCATCTTATGAACAAGGGAGTAATGACGACAAGACAGGATATGCTGTGATCCCACAAACTACTTCAGGCCCTCTCATAGGACCATACCTCCTTATGATCCACCCCACTCTCCAGGGGAATAAACATGGGGACAAGCCTTTTCACACATAAGTCTATGGGGGACATTGACCATTTTCACACCCAGGAACTAAGTTTCACAAAACATCTATTATGTTTGAATGAAAAAGTCATTTTTCAGTTGTAATTCCATTTGGTTAAGAAATACATACCTGTACCAGGTCCTCTGCATATATATTATATCTATTAGCTTAGCCTTTTTATGGGACTCCTGGGTGTGAGAACAAGCGGGTCTCTGACTTTTGTGCCTGCTTTTGGGACTCTCTTCCTTCTGATCGGTTACCATGTCCAAATACAATATGATGTTTTTTGCTTTATCTTGTCACATTTTATTTTGTCATGTTTGGTTGTCTCTTAGAAGTCTGTTCATCTCTAGAGAGACAGAAAGGGAACGGAACCAGAGAGGAGGGGAGATGGGGAGAAAGTGGGAAGAGTAGAGGGAGCGGAAACTATGATCAGGATGTATTGTATACAATAAGAATCAATTTTCAATAAAAGGGGGAAACGTAAAGGAACAACAGAGAACACACACTGTAAAGTTCTGCTGGCATATACTGTAATAATCTCTAAACCATTACTGAAGTCAAACACAAACAGCCCAATCATTTTCCTTCTGTGTGACTTACCACAGAGCAAACATGTAGGGTGAATCAGAACAGAAATTTACGCCACAAATTCAGACATAAACAAGAAAGCATTTTTATAAAACTTGCCTTCTATCTCAAAGACCAATTTCAAGCATGGTTTCCTCATTAGAGCCTTCCCCCTCATCAGCTCGCCTTCCCCCTCGTCAGCTCTTGTGAACCCCTTCCCCTAGTGTGTCATTTTCTTCCCACAGACGTTTTAGGGGCTAGACGTTCTGAGAGGACAATGGCTCTTGATTATCACCACCTGACATTGCTAGATTGTCATATCCCGTCAGGACTCCACACAGTCTGAACAAGCCCAGCTTGTATTTCAAGATACATTACAAAGGTGAATATAGAGAATAAACACACGAAAGCATTACAGATTGTCTGAAGTTTTGACCTAGAATTTTCCACTACAGAAGTACAAAAGCAATCGTCAGACATAGAAACTGTACTCGAGGGTGGGCAATCTGGGTAGGTAGGTAAGAGTCTTTGGTTCACCAGCCTCGAATTCAAGCACTGCAATCCTCCACCAACTCGTGAAAGTTGTCTTCTGACCTTTGTGAAAGTGCAAAATTTATTACAATAATAAACAAGTGTCTTACAGAAAAGGAACTGTATGTCAAATTGTGAATGCTAACCTTCCAAACTGTTGATAAGCAACACCATTCGGGTCTAACAATGCCAGGCAGCAAGCTACCAGCTGCAGCTCCCCATCAGTCATGGGATGACAAGCATAAACAACCAAGACACTTCAGTGCATGGACCATAACCCCACCATCAGTAAGGAGCATCTGTAATAAATAGTGCAGAAGGAACATTTTTTAAAAAAATAGAAAGCAAATGTAAAGTTTATTCTCCAAGAATATCAATAATATTTATAAAATTCTCACCAGAGTCATCAAGAAAACAGAATAACTCAGAAACTACCTATGTCATTTGAGGAATGTGATACTACTGTGCATCCCATAAGTATCGAAAAAAAAATTGGATCATCTCACCAGCTCTGGATATTACTTTTTAGCCAAACATCCTACCAATCCTAATTTTTGGCATAGACATTTGATATTTGTTAATTAATGCCCATTGTTTGAATATGCACTCTTTCTGGGTTCTCTGAATATAGACAATGATATCTTTCATTGGCTCCAATCCATTTAATTTTTGTGATAAATCTTGACTGGCTTTGATTAGTATTTTAATTTAAAATTTTATGGTTCTGATTGGCACTTTTTTAAATGTTTGGACTATGACTTATCAATTCAAATAATTATATTTATATCACTCATTTATATATATTAATATATAAAATATATACTATATTCAATTAACACTAAATTGTATATATCCTTACTCCATTGGAGAAAGCAAGCATCCATGTTAGAGGCTAACTATTTTAAATTCACAGTCAATTCACCAAAGCTAATCCCCCACTGATGAAAAGGCCTCTGGAAATTCAGCAGAAACGTAACTGTCAGTAGTATAGGTGCAGTAGCACAGTACAGTTTTACAGATGCTTACCACAAGGACAAAAACAATTAAGAGCAAATGAAAATAAAATTCACCAGGAGAAAATAAATAAAACCATCTCTTAAAATGTAGAAAAATATAAGGAAAAAAAACCCAAATGCTTATTCCTAATAGTAACAACAATTCTTCATTCTCATCTTAGCCTGATGAAGGGTTAATTAGCATCTTATGTAATAATAAAAGACAAGGATTTCCTTTAAGACCAGCATCAAGGCATTATACATCAAAAGGAAGAATTAATACATAGGGGTTCATTAAAATTAATATCTTCTGCTCTTCTAAAGATGATTTTCAAGGAAGAAAAACACAGTTGAGAAAAACAGTGCTAATCACATAGGCAATAAGGGATATGCTTAATGAGCTCTCAATAGTCAATTAAGGACATTTGTCAGAAAAACATACCTAACCAGACATTTCATCACCAAAAGATGTACAAATGGCAAGGATGTGCAAGGCCACTCATCACCACTGGTCACCAGGGAAATACAAATCAAAGTCCTAAAGAGATGCCACTCCAACCTCTCTGCTATCCAGTCTGCAATTCAAACTGACCACCCTAAGCACAACAAGGATGTGGAACAGTTAGTGTTCCCATAAACTCTTTTTCTAAAAATCTAATCTCAGAATGAATCTAGGTCATATAGTTAGAACTTAAAATGTTCCTTGTAGGATCGATCATCTGTTTGACCACTTGGTTCCTAGCTCTTTAGAAAGGTTTTTGTTGTTGTTGTGTGTGTGTGTGCATGTGGGTCCATGTGTGTGCATGTGTGCGTGTGTGTGCGTGTGGGCCCATGTGTGCATGTGTGTGCATATTCATGTATATGCATATGTATAGGTGTGCATGTGAGTGTGGGAGGTACATGTGTGTGCATATGCATGTGTGTGCATGTATGTGAGTGTGGGGGTACATGTGTGTGCGTGTCTGTGCGCATGTGTATGTATGCATATGTGTGGGGGTGGAGGTACGTGTTGTGTGTGTGTGCACTGCATGTATGTTCATATGCATGTGTACATGTGTGTTCATGTGTGAGTGTGTGTGAATGGGCATGTGGACACCAGAGACTGATGTCAGATTTCTTCTTCTGTCTCCCTCCACTTTGTTTTTGTGACAAGGTTTCTCACTGAATCTGAAGCTCAGCAGTTTGGCAAGGCTAGCTGTCCAGTGAATCCAGGAATGGCATGTCTCTGCCTCCCCAGCTGGAGAATTATAAGTACATGCCACCACCCCTGGCTTCCTAAAGAGCTGATAGCAATCCAAGCTCAGGTGCTCACACATTTGCAGTAAGCACTTTACTAAGGGAGACACCTCCCTAGCCCATGACATAGTCTTAGTGGGCTATGAAATGGTGTGGACTGCTTAGAAAAACAGTTTGGCATTTGTTTTGAAGCAGTAACTGTGCACTTACTCCAGGATTCTGTGTTTTCCCAACAATAATTAAAGATTTGCCCTCAGATATTCACCTCTGTCTCTGTGATAAAATACCCCAACAAAGCAACTTAAGGGAGGAAAAGGTTTGTTCCAGAGAATGCAGTCCACCATGGTGGGGAAGATGTGGCAGGAAAGGACTGGTGTCAGGAGCAGGTGCTGTCTGATCACATTGCATCCACACTCAGGACGCAGGCCAACAGTAGAAAGTAGTGACCGACTATGGTACCTCAAGGCCCATCCATGATGACTCTCTTCCTCCTGCAAGGCCCCACAGAAAGGTTCCACTACCTTTCCAAATAGCAGAACCAGCTGGAAATGAGGTGGTCACACAGATGAGACCACAGGGGACATTTCAAGGTCAGACCACGGACACTGTGTAATGTCATTGTCATCCTGTGAAATACTACTCAGCAATTAAAGTGTGAGCTACTGACACGACAACCTGCATGGACCTCAAACTAACCACGCTGAGTTTAAAAAGTCAAAGATTAAATATCATTTGATCGTATTTACATAAAATCTATAATCATGTAAGCTATTGCTAGCGAAAGAAGAAGCCTTGAGAGCTACCTAGAAAAGCAAAGCAGGCTGAAGGGCTGCAGGAAGGATTACAAAAGGCCTGGGGCAGCTTTGGAGAAGGCTTATTGTCTTAATTGTGCTGGTGATCTCTTAGCATGCATTAGCCGTCAATGTATAACTACCCTAGCTCGGGTAGCTTGTTTTCTGTTGCTGTGGCAAACACCATGACGAAAAGAATCTTGGAGAGAAAAAGGGTTATTTCAGCATAGAGTTTCCAGTCCATTGTGTGGAAGGGAAGTTCACAACAGAACTCCAGGCATCAACCTGGAAACAGGAACCCAGAGGCAGGAACCCCAAGGTGCACTTACCGGGAAGATTCTAGCCTACGTCCATCCTGGGTCGGAGCTCATTGCATCTGCCCGGGAGAGGGGAGCATGGCCTCTGCTCCAGAGAGCAGAGCTGTTGAGTCTGAGCTCACTTCCACTTCCTCCCAGCATTCTGTTCTGCCTACTCCACCCACCTAAGGGATGGCCTATCAAAAATGGGCCAAGGCAGTTTGTTTATTACCAATGACCTTCCTCCATCATTTAAAAGGCAGAGAAATTTTGGGATGCATTGAATGGACCCAAACTATCCCCAAGCCTTATTTATTCTTAAAGGGCTTAAACTCCCCCTTGAGAAAGAAACTGCTTGGAAGGACTAGATTAATTCTTCAAAAATCTACTATCCCAGCATCCTAGTTCTTCTTAGTAGCTGTGACAAAACATCATGAACTGGCAGGAAAGGGTGTTTCAGCTGCCAACTTACAGTCTATCATGCAGGGAAGCCCAGGCAGGAAACCAAGGCAGGGACCTGGAGGCAGGAAGGGAAGAAGCCATGGAGTAACACTGCTCACTGGCTTGTTTTTCAGGCTCGCAATCAGCTTTCTTTTTTATACAGCCTAGGACCACTTGACAAGGGGTATGCACCACTTACAGCGTACAGCACCCTCCCATCAATCAAGAAAATGCCCCGAAGACTTGCCTACACATCAGTATGATGGAGGCATTTTCCCAGAGGAGATTTTCTCTTCCCAGATGAGCCTATCTTCTGTCAAGCTGACAAAACAAAACAAAACAAAACAAAACAAAACAAGCAAGCAAAAACTAAGCATCAGCATGAGGCTATGATACCTCATAGTCATTTAGTGTTACACTCGTCATTAGGTGGGTCTCGGGGCCCTAGCTTAGTGGTGCGCTGTGGCACTTGAAGACAGCAGGCTTGGTTTACGACAGTCAATTTCCACCTCGCTTTTGGAGTCTGAGCTTTCACTCAGCTTCTTCCTCTGTCCTCCATAAGCTTTGGGCAAGACACAAAAGGAGATCTGAAGAAATGCGTTGCCTGATCTCTGCCCTTACAGAGTCCAGTAACCATATTTAGGGGTGTCATCTCCTGGCATCCACCTTCTCAAAACTTCCTATTAGAAGACAATAACCATGTTTGTAACATAGAAAACCCAAGGACTATGGATTCAAACATTCAAAATAGACTTAATCCTAATCCAAACCAACCCTTGTGATGGTCAGTTGTGTTTCATCTCATTTTTCCCATAAGAATAAATTTCATCTCACTTTCCCCATAAGAATAACTAATGGATTTTTAACTAGAAAGCACACTTGGAAAGCATAGTGACCTAGACTGATGACCACTATGGCCTATGTGTAAGTAGGGACATAAGGAGAGGCAGAGAGTAGACGGCCTGTAAGAGAAAACAGCTGCTGGTCCCTGAAGCTGCCACATCGTTTCTCTGAGCTCTCTCAGCCTTTGTGCCCATGTGACGACATCAATACCTGTTGGCAAGCATGAGTGCGCCTCTGTTCCTATTAAACAACTTACCATGAAAACTCACAGACCTGTTGTTGATATGTTAATTTACACCATGGCCAGGAACAAAACATGTATAGATGGATCCCTTCTACGGCAAATGTCTCGGCTCACAGCAAAGCACGTGACCCATAAATGTAAACGAGCCATCCCAGCAACCCTCAGCGCTCAGGGAATGTGGAAAAGGGAATCCTTTTAAAAGTCTTAAAAATGTGGTACTGCTGGCGGGTGCCAGAGGCAGAAGGATGTGTTGTGCTGCGGTCATGGCAACCCTCCTTCATCTCCCCACTTAAATATTCTCAGTTGTGCGGCCACAAAGCAGGGGCCATCTGTGGAAATCACTTTTCTGTTCGCAGACTTGATGAGCCAGGCCACCTAAATGCTAGATCACATTAGCTTCGCCATCTTTCAATAGTCATTGTGTTTTCTCTTTAAGGATTGAGATCGCCTATATCTTTTCAGCTTTGCTACCGACACACATCAACAAAGCTGCTATAAAATTGGGTTTTCTTAGCACTGCAAAAATATCTTTACCTTACTGGGAGTGATGGCTCAGGCCTAAAATCTAGAATCTCAGCACTCAGGAGATTGTCATAGGATTGACGTGAGTTTGAGGCCCTGCTGGGCTACTTAATGAGTTCCAGGTCAGCCTTCGCCACAAATTAGGCCCTGTCTCAAAAAAAAAAAAAAAAAAAAAAAAAAAAAAAAAAAAAAAAAAAAAAAAGAAATACTTTAAAGATCTTGTTTTCTGAATAGACACATATCTCCCATAGTAAAGCAACATGGCAGACAGAAAAGCTTCAATTAAACTGCAGAGTTAAACCCAAACTGAGTAATGAACTAAAATGCATCTTTCAGCGTCGTATCTATTAGAGTTGCAACCTCAGTTCATTCAGCACAGTTCTGACTTGCTATGTTAGCACAGCAAGCACAGATGGGAGCTAATGTGAAATCAGCACAGTGCTCTGAAGGAGTGAAGCCTTTGGCAGACCAGGAGTTCTCTGCTTGCAGGAGACAGGAAATAGTCACTCTGAAATTCTGCCTCCGTTAGTATTAAATCATTTGTATATTTATGAAATACATAGAATCCCCCTACCCCAGAAATGAGCACAGCGGAAGGAGGACTGTGGAGGACCAAGAATGAGATTAGCCATCCCCAGGGTCAGGGCACTGCCCAAGTCAGGACCGCAAGGCTGAAGAGGAACAAGCATGGGTGTCCTTTCTGAACAGACAGGATGTTCGGCATGCCTAGGACTATGGGGCAGTGTGGAGAAACAGTTCAACGCGATGGACTAAAAGGAAAGGGGTGAGGACCGCACTGGAGACAGCACAAATGCAGCGGGAGCATGGGGGAGGCAGGGAAAACCAGAGGCGGAAGGGCTCTGCGCATCCTTATAAACAACGAGTGAGCTTACTCGGCAAACCACTGGAAGTGTTGAACATCTTAGAATGAGGTGTTGGAAAGTCATAACTAATCTTGGGAAAAGCAACCTGTAAGTACTGGAGAGATGGCTCAGTGGGTAGTGTCTGCTAGCATGAGGATCTGAACTCAGATCTTCAGCACCCATGGAAAAGCTAGGAGTGGTCTGTTACCCCAGTGTCATGGGGAAGCAAAAACAAATGTATTCTTGGAGCTCACTGGCCAGCTAGTTTAGCCCAGACAGCAAGCTCCAGGCTAGAGACGCAAATGCTCACAGATAGGGCAAGTTTAACTAACTACACACACACACACACACACACACACACACACACACAAAATTATTTTTAAATAAAATAACCTGGAAACAGTAATAGAAAGCCTAAGGAGAGAAAAAGACCAGGGGGATAATAAAGACAGAGTGAAGAACTAACTGGGCTTTGAATTTAAAAATCTTGTCTTCTGATTTTCCTATTGTTACACTGTCTTCCCCCCACTCCAAACACCTCCAGAGGCACTGATGGTTCTGAAGCTTTAGTGTCAGTGACTCTACAAGGCAAAAAAAAAAGTGTGCAGGACAAGGATTGGAACTATTTCTGTGCATTTAAAGCCTGTAGCACACTGACAGCTCAAACTGAGCTGCCTTGGGTGGCTAATCCAGGTCCCCGGAGATTAGGTACTCCCTGGATGACCGATTCTAGGAAACCTGCAGCTCAATTTTCTGCTCTGCCCTTAAATTTATCACTTGTTATTTTGGGGTGTTTTGGAAAATTTAATGTAGTTTATGGGGAGATGAGGTCTTATTGTAAAGCCCAAGCTACTCTTGAGTCCTAAATCCTGGCTCAGCCTCTTGCACTCTGGGATTGCAGACAAGCACCACTATGGCTGACTCCTTAAATCTCTCGGCATCACTTTTTTTGTATCAATGAATTAGCTGAGTCACTTTCCTGATATAGATGTCATAGCCCAAATAATCCTATTTAGTTTAGCAAATATTTGCATAGTACTACATGCCAGGCATGGTGTTACAAGCAGGTTACAGTACAGAGTCTTTAATGCTTTACCTTGCTCATTCCAGGTGTGTGGACTTGGTATATCCCATAGGACTCCACTATGCAGTCCAACTTTTTTTTTAAGATTTATTTATTTTTTACTTTATGTAACTGGAGATTTCTCTCCCACCTGCCAGTTTCCAAATAACCACTCTGAGGCTTAAGATTAATTACAAACTGTTTGGCCTATTGTCTTAGGCTTATTATTAACTAGCTCTTACAACTTAAATTGACCCATTTTCATTATTCCATATTTACCACAAGACTCATGGGTTGTCACCTCCCATCTTGCTTCTCCAGAGGCTGTTGGCGTCTGCCTTCACTCTGCCTTCTTTCACCCTATGTTCACTTTGTCTTTCCTGCCTAGCTATACTCTGCCCTGCCATAGGCCATAATAGCTTTATTTATCAACCAATTCCCAGCATACAGAAGGGCACTTCATATCACTTTATGTGTACGAATGCTTTGTCTATACATATGTACTTGTACCATGCATATGCCTGGTATTGAGGAGGTTGAAGAGGATGTCAGATCCCCTGAAACTGGAATATTTCAGTGTAACATGGAGGGACTGCTTATTGGGGTTTCTGTCCCGCCAGATACCCCACAGCCAGCAAGCCCCAAAGAAAATCACACAGAGGTCTACATAGGTTATAAACTAATTGGCCCTTTAGCTCACTCTTCTTATTAGCTCTTGTAGCTTATATTAACCCATTGTTCTTATCTATGTTAGCCCTATGGCATGGTATCTTTCTCAGCCGGGTAGATTACATCCTGCTTCTTTGGTGGTCTGTGCAGGAGTGGGAGGAATGGGCTTCCTCCTTCCTAGCATTCTCCTGTTCTTATCGCCCCACCTCTACTTCCTGTCTGGTTGACCTGCCTATACTTCATGCCTGGCCAATCAGCGTTTATTCAAAATATGATTGACAAAATACAGACAATTCTCCTACACCATTTCAGGTGTTTCTGAGCAGCCATATGCGTGCTGCAAATCAAATCTGGGTCTTCTACAAGAACAGCAAATGCCAGGTGGTGGTGGCACACGCCTTTAATCCCAGCACTCAGGAGGCAGAGGCAGGCGGATCTCTGTGAGTTCAAGACCAGCTTGGTCTACAAGAGCTAGTTCCAGGGCAGGCTCCAAAGCCACAGAGAAACCCCGTCTCAAAAAAAAAAAAAAAAGAACAGCAAATGCTCTTAACAACTGAGCCATTTCTTTAGGCCCCTGTTGGACTTTCTCAACACAGGAGCTCTCATTCAGCAAACCCAGACAGGCTGTACTCAACATAAGCCTGAGTCTCTTTCCTTGTTTTACATTTTAGAGAGAGCTGTCCTTTACCCAGTAGGGCACTTAGTGTTCTTCGTCTTTACCTAACCATGCTGGTAGCAAACTCCCTGCCTCAGTCATCATAACCAAAAATGTCTCCAGACATTGCCAAATGTCCCCTGGGGGGGGGCAAAGTTGCCAGAGACAGAGAACCATGAGAAGGAAGTAAGCTTTATGTCTATAGCAACAGTTTCTGTGGGCTTCCTAGCCAAGTGAGCAAGTTGAGATACAAGGAACTCTCTACTGCATAAATGATGCTGCTTGCTCTCCACGCCCTGGTAAATGAAGATCTTAGGATGAACAGGATTTCTTGAAGAGGGACACAATATTGATGTCTTGGCCCACACCAGGCCTTGAAGACTTGGGGAATGATGCCTTCGTCAGAAGCCAGTCAGTCAGAAATATCTACCTTCCTCTCCTCTTGGCTTGACACCAACACTCAGGGCTTTATTTTCCCTCACTATCATCACAATAAGTGGAGGAAGCCTCCCTCTCAAAGGAGGAGCTGACTTCTGTTACTGCTTCTGTGAGATGGAGGGGGTATCAGGTCTGAGTTATTCTTCTCCACTGGAGATTTTGTGGTGGCCCAGGAGAGTCCAGTGTTTCCAAATACTGGACTCCGAGGCAGAGGTGACGTGATGCTGGTGAAGGGAGAGGGTCCTGAGAAATAACTGCCCTCTTCCTCTGCATGAGAAGATGTGCATACTGAAGCCAGAGCAAGAAATGTGAATTCTTTGCTTCCTCAGAGTCTCACAGAGGAACCAAAGCACATGATTTCTGCTCATTTCTCAGACTGGAAAAATATATCAGTGCTTGTGAAATGAATGCAGTTCAGGAAGACCAGCTCAAACAAATCAAACCCACCAGAGACAGACGTGTGAACCAGAACAACACATTTATTCATATTCAGATCAAATAAGCCACCAGGGCCTGGAGTGTCTGTACAGCCGGCTCTCCATATTGCCTCCTTCTTAACCTCAAATTTCCTAGGAGTCTTTAAATATACAAATTTATTTGACAAGGTTTGATCAAGTGTCATCTGCGTGGCAGGATCTATGCTAGCAGATAAGATGGGAGTAAATAACAATCGTGGCCTGCCAGCCTCTTGGCAGCCATCTGACTCAGCTGCTATCATTACTAAGGTTAAAGAAAGGGCATGCCATCCTTTCCCACCATCTTGATTAAGGTGAGCATGTGGTATAAATCAACCATGGCAGCACCCATAAAACAAGAGGATGCACTGCGCCCCCTGCTTATCACAGTATCTCCCTCTTATTAGACTGGAGGAGGCAACACTGGTCTCCAGGATGATTTGTTTTCTTTTCTTTTCCTTGAATTAAGAAGGTAACAGAGGTCTCTAAGATATTTTGGATTAGGGTGGGTTTTTGCCTGATGAGTTTTGTCCTGAGAATGAAAACTCACAAATGAGGACAAGGTCTATGCAAAATATGTTGGATGATTAAGGTTTATACATTCCTAAAGCTATAATGGTTTATTCAAGTTAACAGAGTGACTTAAGGATGTATGTCTAATCACTTACGTCTTTGCTAATTTTGTTAAGCTTTCGTTATTTGGTGAAACAGAGTCATATAAAAACTGGCATTTCACAAAAAGTACACTATAAAAAGATCAGGAAAATAAGATTCCCAATCTCTGTGCCCTGCATTTATGATTTAAACTTTATTTTGATACTAAAGGATCTCTTATTCAAGAATTATAATTTTTAATGTTCAAACTTAACGGCTATAAAACTGTAAAATCCTAATCTTATACAAGATACCAACATTTCTATCTGAGAGGTCCCTGGCAGTGGTACCAGGATCTTTTCCTGGTGTATGAGCTATCTCTCTTTGGAGCCCATTCCCTATGGCTGGATGCCATGCTCATCCCTTATGCAGGGGCTTTGTCCTGCCTTAACTTAATGTGCCAGCTTTGTTGACTCCCCATGGGAAGCCTTACCCTATGGGGGAAGCGGGGGAGTGGGCTGGGAGAGAGACAAGGGGGTGTGGGAGGGAAAACTGTGGTTGGAATGTAAAATGAAATTTTAAAAAACAAAATGAACAAAAGCCGTCATCTTGTTGTAATCTGTTAAGGATAACTAAGATAATCAAGTGAACAATCATTCGTTCACAGAACAAATGGATTCATTTACAGAGACAGGCTTTGGCGGAGAGATCAGTTTCTTCCTCCTGCCTTATAGTATCCTGCATTTGTTGTCAAAACCAAGCCTAAGGCAAGTAAAGCAAAAAAATAAAATAAAATAAAATAAAAGTTAACTTAAAGCTTGTTTAATGTGAAATAATATTCAAAATCAGGCATATAAAACTTGGCTCTGAAATAATAACTGCTTTAGTAAAAGAGGCTAAATTTATAATAGACTTACATGGCAGGAAGCCCCCTAGCTCAAGTCATTCCCTTTGATGGAGTACCATCACATCAGAGTAAGCTGCAAGACAAGCATGCATGAGAAATAAGATCTGCCAGAAGTCTGCTGCTTCTGCCCCTGGCTGTGTAGACCTGAGCACATCTGTCTGTGAAGGCGTGACCAGCTCTAGTCTTGCAGGCCTGACCAAAAAATAGCTTCCTTATCTATAGATAAATTACTCCTCATGTCTCACATGACAGGGGGATGGGTTCTCTTGCCCATTGGAGGATCTGAGAGTCTGTAACCACATCCTCAATGTCTCAAACACAGAGAGGTAAATAGCAACTACTCTACCTTCGATGTCTCACTAACTGACCTATGAAGATGCTGAGAACTGGGAACCTTGTCCCTAAGCTACCACCCATCTGGTATGGCATCTGCATGCTATTTCAATTCATCATGCCCTTTACCCTGACATTCAGTTCTTCTCTTAGCCAAAGCTGATTCCAGGGCCCACACCCTAACCACCCATGTTGCCTGACTAAAGGAGGCTGCCAGATACTCTGCCATTAAACTCACAGCTTCGGAAAGATATTCAGAACATCCAAGCTGTGTCTTTGACAGGTGATTTTGTATCTGCACAGTCAACAAATGACTGTATTAGGTGATATTCAAAGTACTCAGATTCTTCAAGAGGAGATGACTTAGATAAAGGAGGCTTTGTCTAACCTGGGCTCACCTGTGGTGCTTTGAGAATATAATCTAGTCTCTGCACAGACAGCTCCAGCACCAGTATGGTGTAGGATTCCCCTCTGTATGTTATGAATATGTTTTGAATATGTTTTATTGGTTATTAAAGAAGCTGTTTCAGCCAATGGCTTAGTAGAGTAAAGCCAGGCAGGAAGTCTGAACAGAGATATAGAGAGAAAGTAGGTGGAGTCAATGAGACGCCATTTAGCTACTGAAGGAAAAAGATGTCAGCCGCCAGCCAGAATCTCAGCAATAGGCCACAGCCTCATTGTGACTCAGAGATTAAAAGAAATGTGTTAAGATGAAAGAGTTAGCTAGAAATATGCATAAGCTATTGACCAAACAGTGTATAGTTTCGGTGTCATTATTCAGTTTTGGGCAGCCGGGAAATGAATGAGCAGTCTCCAACTGACTATTAAATGGTGCCCATACATTTGTGGCTAACCTGCATGGGAAGCCACATATTTTGGGTCTGGGTGCTTTTATGCATGCTTGGTATTAGGAGGAAAGTAGCTGAAAGCATGCCTGACACTCAGCTGGGCAAGCAGCTGTATCGGGTCTGCTAGGCAAAGCATGTCAGAGTCCTGCTGCCATACATAGTTGATGTAGAAAGTCCTTTCTGTATATGTGTTGCTTTTATTGGTTAATGGATGAAGAAACTGCCTTGGCCTGTTGATAGGACAGAGTAGAACTAGGTCAAAAAAACTATACTGAATCCTGGGAGAAAGAAGGCAAAGTCAAGAGAAGCCATGAAGCTCCACTAGAGACAGACACTGGAGGGAACCTTGCAGGTAAGCCACAGCCACGTGGTGATACACAGATTAATGGAGATGGGCTAATTTAAAATATAAGAGTTAGCCAAAATATGCTTAAGCTATTGGCCAAACAGTATTGAAAATAATATAGCTTCTGTGTGGCTATTTTGGGAGTCTGGGCAGCCAGGAAATGAACAAGCAGCTACCTACAAGACATAGTGACATTTCCAGGCCACACAGCTCACTACATGGCAGATTTAGCTTTTATTCAGGCAAAAAGGGTTCATGTGCTGCATGGTGCTTCCCAGAGTTAAGGTGGTGAGCATGGCTCCCACCCAGAAGTTCCAGAGCTGGTAGTAAAGTTCCCCTGCCACGTGGAAAGGCCAAGAGAGGTGGAGCCAGCATCCAGGGCTGCCGCAAACACGCTGCTTATCATTTAAAAATGTTCCTTGTCAGAAAAGGATTTCAGATACACAATAGGACAGATTCAGACATAAACGACCTCTAAACGAGACACAGTGTGTTTTTAAAATGTATGTAGGTTCCGGGGGAGAGAGAGAAAAGAGAATCGGCAGTAATAATACAAAGAGTGCAGACAGTCATAGATTAAAGGAGTAAAGAAAATAAGTCATGTAAAGATAGAATATACACAGAGTCTGGATTATGATGTGGGATTTCTTTTTTGATTTTTTGACTGCAGAGAGACATTTGATTCTGAAGACTTCTAAGCTAAACCAACATATTTATTTTAATGGTATTATTTTAATGGTATCTTGACTTTCACAATTTGGAAAGGCAGTTCTGCTTTTGTTTCCACAGAAGATGAGAAGCTGTGGATTCCTTACAGGCTAATATGATTTGATGGAACAAGGCCACTGAAAGGTCTCCATAAACCCTAAAAAAGCAGGAAGCAGTTTGGAGAAAACTATACCCAAATTTCCAAAATAATTGTTTATAAATGTTTGTTTTTGTTTAAAGGGGGTTGGGTATAAATTGTTAATGGTCACAGTCAATCTCTTTTTTTAAAAAAAAGATATATAATATAGAAATATATACTTTGCATTGGTATAGATCTTGGTCCATTGATAGAAATTTAAGGTAAATTTTGTTATATGTATTTCCATTCTTGTTTAAGGTATTATGTTTAGGCACTTCATTTAAAATGTAATATATAATTAAAATTATAGATTAATAGGTAGTCATCTATAACTTGTAGTCATGTAGGTTTTCTAGTTATATAGAGATAGATATATTATATAAATAATCTTCAATATTTCAAAGACCTACAGAATATGGCATTTAAAATATTTTAAGAACTTAGACTTTTCTCAACAGTGAGACTTGTCTGCTTCTGGCAGCACCAGTTACTTCAGAGAGGTTGATGGGCATTGAAGAAACCCCTTATGGAATTTGCCTTCAATGTGACAAGACTAGCCTTCTGGGCAAGAAACTGTGTTTGCCTGGACTGCTTGATGGTATTCTGTATAAACTGGACATGCAAGATCCACAGAAAAGTGACTGTTGAACATTTCAAAAGATGAGATGGTCCTTCAGGGTCCCTGCTTTACAGAAGAAACTGCCAGACATTTCGCAGGATACAGAAGAAAGCTACTGACAAACTGCCAAGATAGGTGAAAAAGCCTTTCAAATTTCCTGCTTCATGGAAAAGTCTGCCAGATACTATGGGCCTGTAGGCTGAAGATGGATGCCCCAATGTTACAGAAGAACTCTGGATGACAGTCCAGGCAGCAAGATGTCTCTGTCAATTCTAAAGTTTTGGAAGTTGCTTACAATGCACTTCCTGTTTTCTTAAGTAATATTATATTCTTCTGGGATCTTTGAAGAGTTGAACAGATAGTTATAGTTTTTCTTAGTTATGGTAAAAGATAAATTAGATATGAAACTTTAGACTCACAAAGATAGGATAGATGATATTTTCCTTAATTTGCCAAATGTAAATGAACTAAATAGTGTAACTAAAATTCTTTCTTGATACCTATTTTGTTATATGTACTTTTACTATGTTAAATTAAACTTTCCTTTTTATTTAGACAGGAAGGGGGAGATGATGTGGGATTCCCTTCTGTATGCTATGAATATGTTTTATTATCATTGGTTATTAAAGGAGCTGTTTCAGCCAATGACTTAGTAGAGTAAAGCCAGGTGGGAAATACAAACAGAGATAATAGAGAGAAAGTAGGCAGAGTCAATGAGAGGTCAAGTATCTGCCAAAGGAGAAAGATGCCAGCTGCCAGCCAGAATCTTTTTGGTGGGTTACAGCTTGGTGGTGATTCACAGATTAATAGAAATGGGTTAATTTAAGATGTAAGAGTTATCTAGAAATATGCATGAGCTATTTGTCAAACAGTGCTGTAGTTAATATAGTTTTTGTGTCATTATTTGTCTGGGCAGCTGGGAAATGAACAAGCTGTCTCCGTCTACACCAGTACCTATATTCCTCTCTGGCCTTGAAGCCTATAAAGAGGATACAAGCTTTGGAAATGTATCTTTGGAGGTTTTCTTAGAAATTCCAAAAGCCAATGTTTGTTAACTCTCAGTTACTTTGGTTACCTCGTTTTACAAATTATGGCTCTAGACAATCAATCAATTTTTAAATAGAATGATGTTAAGTAATATGCTTACTGATGTCTATGTGTAGTAACCTACAGTTTTGCCCATTGACAAAAGGACTAAAGAGTTGGCTTTAGACTTCTTGGCTAATTCAGTCCATGTTATGCATAAATTATGACAGATTTGACATGACTGACTGCTTTTATCCTTCATCTGAGTGTATGGAATAAGAATGTAGAGATTTTTTTAAAGGTCTGTTAATAGGGTAAATTTTAGAAAAACATTTTGGTTGTTCAGTGTGAAATTTGTAAAATGAATCATCTACTCTTGACCTGGGAGCCATGGGTTTAGGGAATTCTAGAGTACTCTAGAGAAGTGCCCCTTGAGGAGAAAGCAAAGCAGTTGCTTTCTCTGGGAGTATTTTTAAATTAAAAATTAAAAATAATTTCTTTGGGGGGAATATAACTTAGAATTAAATTATCTCTTTACATAATCTAACAATGTAAAAATATTTACTATTTATAAATATGTATACTAAGTCATTTTTCAAATATTGGATATGGTCATTTAAGATAAAAGTCCCAGTTTTTAAAATTTCACCTTACCAAATTGTTTCTAACTAAAACAATTTTTACTTGAGATACTGTGTTTTTGTTCATTAGATAATAGCTGATAGTGTTAAGATTTTAAACAAACATAGAAAGTTCATCACATGTGAAAGCAAGAAATAGCACTTAGATACTTTCTGTTCAAATGCATTTCTTAGATGCTGACTTTAGATGACGTCTTTTACAAAGCTTCTTGTCCTTGTTCCTTATGCAGGGGCCTGATGTAACAAACAGCTGATTATAAGTTCCATATCTGTCTACAGAACTCTGGTGCATGGCCCAGGCAGTTGTACAGTTGCATTTAATTCAGGCTAATCTTGATGTAAAAGTTTTCCTCATGCAACTTTGTCTCTTAATGTTCCCCACAAAGTTATATTGTTATTACCTCCCAACTTATGTTCTAAATATTTGCCAACTGTTTTATCATGGCCCTTTGGGTGGACCCTCTTCTAAGGCATTCTAATTATTTCTCCCCTCATTGCCCTTCTGCCAGCCAATAGTTAGAGAGATCAACGCCCCCGAAACCCCAGAAGCAGTTTAGGTGGCCTCTCAAAGGGGACTAATGGGCATGGGCCATCCAACTCTGGCCTCTTCTTGCCACTTTGGACATTGTTTTGGGGACTCAGAACTAAAACATCTGGCCTGAAGCATCAATTAATCAGCTCAGATGAGACTTCACATCAGTCAGGGCCAGCTCGACTCCTTGACCACTGCGGCACTCCACCATGACGAAGGACGAGCTCTGACTGCTGCCAAGGACGGGATGTGTGCCCTCCTCCATCCAACAGCTCTGCTTCCACACCAACAAATGCTAACTGGCTTGAAATGAGGTCTAAAGCAAAGGAGCCAGACAGAAATCCTCCGGTGGATGGGCTTCTGGCTGTTCCCCACTCTGGCTCCCTGCCTTGCTCCTGCTTTCCTCCTTATTATGCTCACATGTTTGTTTGCACCCCATCTTTTAAACGCTTTCCGTGATGATCTCCACCCTATACCCAAACAGTATGTCCCACAGTAGCCCTCACCCGACAGCAGGTCCATCTGTTTCTGCTA
Source organism: Microtus ochrogaster (assembly GCF_000317375.1). NCBI lineage: Eukaryota > Metazoa > Chordata > Mammalia > Rodentia > Cricetidae > Microtus > Microtus ochrogaster. The sequence goes on from NC_022031.1 coordinate 32,143,501, forward strand.
TATCTGCAAAAGGGCCTTTTAGATGCAATGGAGAGAGAGTGAGAGACAGCGGCTAAAAAGGCCCTGCATGTCCTTTGCCCCTGGCCAGATTCAATTCTTTACGTTAGTTGTCCATTTCCTCCTGTGTTCTTCCTTGGATGTTCTGTAACTCCTTACTGCTTCCGCCAGTACTTACTACTTCTTTCCGTGAAGCCGTCCTGGCAATGGAACTAGAACCTGAAGCACCTCTATGCCCACCTCCTCCCACCAGTCCCCTCTGTTTCTCCCACCTCTGTTCTCCCCGTTCCTCAACCTTCCCGGGAAATCTCCCCGTGTTGCTCTGTCACCAAGCTGTCTGTCTACAGCCCTCTAACAATTATTCCCAAGTCTCAGAACACAGGGCAGCAATCACCTGATTCATTACAGCCAATCAAGTAAAGACTCCCCCTCCCGACATGGCCAGAGGACCCCTCTTCAGCAGACCCTCCCAACAAAGACCCTCAATAGAAACAAACAAGCAAACAAACAAAACAGCTGTAACCCCCTGTCCTGCATTTCTATAACTTCTCGGAGTTAGAAATGAAAGTTTCCTCCTTGTGGACTATGAAAGTTGCTTCTGCCCCTACAAGGGACTGCATCCCGTCTTCTTCTGTAGGCACTGTGACCATTTACAGTCGTCAGCAGTGGATGCCTGGGTAATAAAAGCCCTTCCCCCTCGGTGAAAGAGCACAGTGAAGCCCACGGCGACACCATGCTTCTCTCTTCCCGCCTCCACTCTTCCGCAGCTGCCTTTTACTAACCTAGCAGGGCCCAGTGTATGCGCTGCAGTCCGGCGGGGTGTCAAGAGTCTGTCACATAAACCAGAGGAAGAATTTTCCACAGAAATGAATATGTTACCCAAAAGAGCATCACTGTGCCAGGTCCGCACATCTGCCTGCAGCAGGGAAATTAGAATTGGGGTCATTTTCCCGGATTACATAACAAGCCTTTCTCTTGTTGGCTGTAGACTCAGTTGTTGGTGATGGTGGCTAATGACGCACCACAGTCTGCTGTAGCATTCTTCTTTTGTCCTTCACCAAGAATAACAGGGAAAAACAAGCAAACAAAAAATAGAAAAAAGATTTAAATGAATAAAATTAAAACCCTTTTTCCTCTCAAATCTCCTTCTCAAATATTTTCAAGGGAATGTTATTAAACCTCAGAAAGTCTTATCTTATTATGCTCTATCGAATTTCAATGATCCACTAAGCACCATGCTGTTGCATTGAGAGGCGGTGAGGTAAACAGTGATTCAAGGCTGACAAAGCTTTCAGGCCCCACGGGGTAGATCTGTTCACCTTGACCAAATGTTAAAGAGTTTGGGCCTATTCTTGCTCCTTCAAGGTTGTGACAGGAGGTTTGACTCAGGGACTGGCTGCCTAAGGGATGCTTGGCCTAAGGTGTGGTCGTTACACGTCCTGCCTAAACAACAGAATACTTAACTCAGGATATAGCTGCTTGATGTTATCTCATGGTAAAGCAGTCTTTTGCCCTCTTCCCATTTTTGGATTGGATATGTAAGCATATGGAAAGCGAAAACGGATTCAGTATTCACTGGGCTACCCTCCTGACTATTCTGTGTATTTTTTTTCTTGTATCTCTGTTTTGTCTGCCTGCCATTTCTAATCCACATACCCCTACCCTGGAATGTATGAATGCATCAAGGCTGAACCCCAACACAAAACCTTGAAAGAGACGTGTTTTTAAATGTCACTGTTTCTCCCACAAGAGGTGCTGTAGTCAATAGAGTCTAAGTGAGAAGACCTGGTTTGAGTTCATATCCCCAGGACAAACACAAAAAACAGCACTTCCTCTTTGCAAGCCCAGAGCTGGGGAGGCAAACCTAGTGGATTTCTAGAGCTTACCAGACAGCGAGCTAGCCGAGCTGACGAGCTCTGGATTCAGAAGAGAGCTGCCTCCAAGACCAAGGCAGAGCGTGACCAAGGATGATACCTGGCATCAGCTTCTGGACTCTGCATTGCCACACACAGGTCCAGCACACACCACACACACATATACACACATACACACACACCACTCACACATAGATACACACCACTCATACACATGCATATACCACAAACATACAAACACACAACACACATACACACACCACCCACAGACACATACCACACACATACACACACCATACACATACACACATATACACACATACATATACACACCACACATACACACATATACACACCACACACATACATACATACACATATACCATACACACACATGAACATACATACATGTACCACACATATACATACCACACATACACACCACACACATACAAACATACCTCATATACACATATATCCTACACACAAACACACATACTACAAAAATATACACCACATCTATACACACCACATAGACAGAAGCTATTGCTGGGACTATACTATAGCAAGTTCACTTTCTGGAGTGTTCAGAACCAAGGAAGACACCCTCATGTGAACAAAATGTAGTTAAGTCAGAGCAACTTGGAAAAGATATCACAGTGTGTGTTCTTCTACCTACTGTCATTAGCCTCACTTCTAAACATTGCTTTCTCCCTCCAAGTTCATAGGCTCCTGTCAAGTGGGTCACTTGGAAAGGACGGATATCAGACAAAGTGGGGCTGTGGACTGTTTGTGTGTTGTGCTGTAGTACATGAAGAATTTTTTAATGTTGGGTTGTCACAATTTGTGGGGAGGGTACATCCCACATCCACTTAGCAGAGGTCAGGGATTCTGCTAAATGACCTACAATGAATGCCGAAGACAGTGCCCTAAGCCAAGAGTTATCCGACCCCAAACAGACGTCAAGCGGAGAGACAGAGAGGCCCGGTTGTACGCGGGTCATCTATTTTCCTCCTTCAAGCACTCCCTGTCGGCTAATGCACTCGTGTTGACGGTCTGCACAGTTCACTGAACTCAAGGTAGAGGTGTCAGACCCTTTCAAACAAGAGGGATTCTAATTGCCATTGTCTCTCCCCCACCCCCACCCTGGCTCGTCCTTTATCCATCACGGGTGGAAGCACAAGAAAGAGCACATGATGCCTTGGAGCCATCAGCTCACAGAAAGGGAGGAAACAGCGTTGCTACGATCGTGCTGTCTGGGCTGCCGTCCAGTCAAAGTTGAGTATTTTCTGCACGCCATTCTCAGTGCCTTCCTTTGCCAGGCGTCATAGAGTTGAAAAACGAAAATTGTCCCGGTGGAATTTGCTTCAACAGATCTCTCCGTGGAAAAAGAGTCACGAAGAGCTAGATGATGGAAATTGGCTGCCTGTTGGTAAAGAGAGTAAGAACGTCTGCCAGAAAAGGAAGCCGCAGAGCAGATGAGAAGGACGTGACACAAGGGTGGCTATGACAAATGAAAGCGTCGAGACATGTGCTAGACCAAGGTGCTGCAGTGACATCTGGAGAGGGACCGTCATCATCCAGAACGGTCCACATTCTATCTCATAAAGCTGAATCCGTTCATCACACCCTCCTGTTGCTCATCCTGTATCTATCTTTAGTTTGGCCTATCGCCATGCACATGATTGGAATCAGGACAATAGCCTGCTGCCTTCCTCTAGATGAACGAGCAACTTGGTTGCAGCTCTGAGTTCCATCTAGCCAGACAAACGCTCTCGTTGTAGAACGTGTTTGTTGATGAGGAGAGGGACCTATACCATCCTCAGCCAGCCAGTTCGCTACTGTTGCAGTCTGTGGACTGGATACACAGCTGTTTCTAACAGCTTTTCCTCCAGGAAGCTCAGCTTCCAGGCAATTTCCAAATAAACAACAGGCGTCTTTCCTCTTCCGCACTTTCTGCCTGCATGGTGTGTTTCACCCGACTACTTGTTGATACCTTCAGAGAGGGACAGAGCTGCACTGCCGGTGGGGGGGGGGCTACTTCCTGAGTAAATCTGAGCCTTGCTGGACTGAGTGTTGGAAGAGCATCCTCTGTGGTTCTGGCCATCCTCCCTGGACCAACCCTCCCTGTACCAACCCTCCCTTCTCACAACCAAATTAGGAGCATACCTGTATTCATGGAGACTTACTACTTGGGCCAAACTCTTTCTTACAACATTTCCCGTTAGCATTCTTCTCAGGACTAGGCAAACACCTGTGCATGAAGTCCACCTGTTGATGCCCATCCTCCTAAATTCAGTCCATAGTAACATCCTGGAGGGAAGGCCTCCGGGGAACTATTCGCCCTTTATTTTCCTGGGACTTGGGGGTTTGGATCTCATCTGGAGAGCACTGATTTTGAGAAACAGCTTAGAGGGGTGGAAGCAGACCAAGCCTGGCTAGGTCTTAACTATGTACTTGACTACCGGGGATGTTGGGTAAGAGTGTTGATCTCTTTGGGAGATAGAGATGCCTTAAGCTTCTCTACTGCTCTCCTGAGCTGAGTGAGCTTCAGTGTGCATCTCAGATGTCTACCTCAGGACCAGGGTCTCAGGACAAAGCCGCTGAAACCTTTAACCTTCCTCTCCACCCTATGTGTGACTGAAGCTACCCTCTCTGAGAGGTGCATTTGTCTCTTGCTTTGTCCTTGTTCCTGCCTCCCTCACTCCTTCAGGTTCGCCACGAGTTTACAGACCTGATTTACTCTAGACACAGGTGGTTGGTTGAAAGCTAACTAGTGAATGATAACAGAGTAAGGGGGTGAGCCCTAGGGTAGGGTGACTCACGCAAACACATCACAGGGTAACTGTCCACTTTGACAGGGTAGGTGTCACAGGTCCCTGTGTCATACTGAAGGGATTCTAGGTTCCCCTACAGATGTTCTAGGTTCCCCTGCAGTGAACTTTCTTGGCTGAGAGAAGTCTGGTTTTGAAATTCAACAAATAGAATTTTTGAGAGTCTCAACAAGTAGAATCTTAGTATATATACCCTTTGTGTCAGGCCTTGTTCTAGGTGATAAAAACATAGGAATGAATTTGGTAAGGTCCCTTCTCCTATAGCACTTTCAGTCTGTGGAGAATCGAGTCGGTGAACAAATAAGAAAATGGTTCCAGAGAATTATTAAACCTTTTGAAGACAGCAAGCAAGGAATGAGATACAGAGGGATGCAGTGATTTAAAGGTACTCTAAGTCAGTGTGCTGCTAACATGGCTAGGGAAGGCATTTCCGAGTAGGGGGTATTCCGGTGAAAACTGGATATAAGAAGATAGACTTTAAAAGACCAGCAGAAAGTTTTCTGCAGAGAACACAGTCAATGTAAAGATGCCGGTACAAAAGCAGACTGGGGCCTTCCAGAGCAGAAAAGTAAGTATGGGTAAAATCTGGAAATCAAAATAAAGAGGAGTATGAAATGCCATGGACCTGTAGGCAAAGGCTAACAATAGTGCTTGGACCCAAGATGACTCCATGGGTAGGAGAATGCTGGGAAATCAAGGGGGCCTGAGTCAGACCCTGACACATCCAGAAAGGCAGGGCATGGCCTCATGTGCCTGTTACCCCAATAGTGCCGGGCAAGGCAGACAAAGGAACTTGCTGGCCTTGAAGTAGAGCCCAAATAGTGAGCTTCGGGGTTAGTGAAAGACTCCGTCTAAAACCAATTTAAAAAACAATCATTTGTGAAAGAAAAAGGAAGGTATGGATCAATAGAAGACACTTAACATCCTCCTCTGGCCTCCACGTGTGCGTATATGGACGTATGCATCTGCACGTGCAATATGTGCGCTCATGTGCACGCGCACGCGCACACACACACACACACATTAAAACAATAATAAAATTTAAAAAAATCACACTTTCCTTCCTGGCCTGACATTTATTCAAAAGCTCAAATCTGATTCCGCTACAGTTGGAAAATCCTCTGAGCAGTCACATCCTGAACAAAATCTGCACAGTGGAGTTCCGAGTCCTGTCTATATGTTCCATGTTCCCTGTTTGGGGTGCTAATGTGTAGTTTTTATTCCATTACATTCACCCTGAGAAGTCTCTGAAAACGGGAATACTCAGTCAGGGAGATTTGGCCCATTCCTTGCCTGTTTTCTGAATACGGAGAGCGTGGGAGAAAGGATTGTCACACCCCAGTCCCCAGATCCACTGTAAGCAGTACAAGAGCAAAAGTAGGTGTCAATCAATTTATAAAAGGTATCAATCAATTTATTAAAAGGTGCCATGAGCTTCAGAGGGCTGCTTGCTGGAGTCAAGAGATAAACTATATATACACCTATTCTGGGTGTTTTATCAACAGAATATTTGTGCTTAGTAATTTGGGTGAAATAAAAACATCTTTTGAGAGATGATAATGTTTCCATGTCCTGTCCGATGACGAAGTTGAAAGATAGACATGAAAACAGATTGCCCCTTGCATCCGAAGAAGAACCTGGGCTATCAAAGAAAGGCAACAAAGCTCCGGGGACCGGATATTCATTAAAAATGCAAAATAAATGCAATAAATTGAATGTGATTGTCTTTGGGGCATTTCGTTTATGACCTCATATGTCTTGGAAAATAGTACTGCTAATGCTATAATTATTTTAAGATAGGAAATTATTTAAATTGGCTAATGAATGCAGCCCCTGACACAAGTCTTCATAAATCTGGATTGATTCCTGTGCTCTGCAGCGGGCGACGGGGGCTTGGATGCAGCTTTACTCATTAGCAGCATTAGCTGCATTTCACCCGAGCCCACTCTATGGCACGAGCCCTCCAACACTTGATCATCTAGAGGCCTAAATATACCTTCCCATGCATTAGTGCAGTTATTTCTGTAACTGACATGGGTGGCTGATCTCTGTCCCTCTACCCCACCCCAAGAGTAATCACCTGTCCTAAGAGAAATGCCATACTAACATGAACTGAGGTGTCTGGTGACAAGTCCTGCCTCTACCCTCTGACAGCTGTAGACTAAGGGAGGGTCCTATTCCAAGAGAGGCTCTGAGCTTCCGTTGAATGTGGAACAGTTTGCAGATGAAAGGGGCATATGTAGAAGAGAAAGCTCCACGTGGGAAAGCCTTTGTTTATTCTTTAGTGCCTCCACTGTTTCCTACTGGTAACTGAGCCTGCCTGGTCTTCCCGCTGTCTTCAGCATCCTCTTCAAAGGGCAGCTGCTTTCACAGAGCAAAGGGAATCCAGGAGCTGCAGGTCTCACTCAGACCCTTTCAGTTTGCAGCTTCCTGCCAGGGTGCTCGTGGCCACCTCTGCGTTCTCTCTAGGAATCTCTGGCTTCTTACCACCGCTGCTTTGCAAGCATCTGCTGGGGAAAGTGGCAAAGGCCGCATTTTTCTCCATTTCATCATCATTAACCTTATCATGGCTATTTACAAAGCGCTTTCTAAAGCACGATGGTAAACAAACTGTGAATTCTTTTATATCTTCTGAATTGTAGCTCTGACATCAATCTGAGTTAAAAGGATGGAAATATTGTAGCCAAGGGCGATGCTGAGATAATGTTAATTCCAGGAGCTAGCATGAGATTTCAATCCTGATTTCTGAACAAATCAAGCCATGGTAAATTCTGATCATCCTGGTCACATCCAGTGAAATCTGGAAGACTAGACCCCCTTTGTTATTTGAGTTCAATTTGGAGAAGCCAAGATTGATGTCAATCCTGGTTACAGAGAGTGGACTGAAAACCAACAGGAAACTGATGTCTGGATTTCTGGAGGGGCTTCATAACTTTTCTTTTCCCTGAGCAATGGTTTCTAGCAGCCTCTCCTGCTCTGCGGCTGCTAAGGACCTGCCACTTCTCTAGCATTGTCCCTTAAAGGAGGGAAGATCTGACACTTACTATATCCCTGTGAGGCTTGGACAAGATGCCAGGTATGAAGAGGATGAAAAAAACCCACTCATGCATGCACACACATGTGCACATACACAGGAAGAAAGATGAATGTCTCTATCTGAGCAGCCCATGTAAGGGTGACGACTTCTACTTGGTATTCACGTACAGCCTTGCTCTGCAAGGCTGACTCTCATTCGTACTATTTCAAATAGGATTTAACTTCTAGCTCTCAGTTTACATCTCTTTCTATAACAGCTGGACAAAGGCCTGCAAAAGATCAAGCTGACAGAAATCACAGCATGGATGGGTGAAGGGTTCTGAAGTCCCAACCAGAAGCCACAGCCAACGGATGGATGCTAAGGGAAGGAGAGTCCGTTTTCTTGTAGATGGTTATACACCTCTACATTAAGTGAACTCGGGAGCTTTTAAGAAGAGCACGGGAAGCCAGGTGGTGGTGGCGCACGCCTTTAATGCCAGCACTCAGGAGGCAGAGGCAGGCAGATCTCTGAGTTCGATACTAAAAAAGAGATAAAAGATAAAATTAAGGGCTACATTGGAATTTTTGTCCACGTTTGCAAATATCTAAGACGTTAGATTTTTATTTATTTATTTATTTAT
>NC_022031.1:32156833-32160594 GCF_000317375.1 Microtus ochrogaster
AGCTGTGCCGGTCCCCGCTGCTGCCTCGCCGGACCCCTCTGGACCCCGCCGCTTGCCTCTGCCTCCACGCCGGTCCCCTCCGCTTGCTTCTGTCGCCGCCGGTCCCCCAGAGCCTATTTTTGATTGCAGCACTGTGTCGCTCCGCCGCCGCCGCGACTGCGCCGCTCAAGACGTTAGATTTTAAAAGGCATACTTGACTACCTCAGTTCAATAGAGAAATAATAAATCTATATTATATTTTGAGCAATAGCTATCTCGCAGTCTGACTGAACAATGCGCAAGGCTAATGAAGATAGCTAACTTGAGCTCACACTCTTCTGGAAGGTTAGACTGTCTTCGCCAGGAAGCAGGGAAAGTATATCCAGAAGTACAACACGCAGGATGGGGTGGTGGCCTTGAAGCCCCTCAGAAGGCATCCTGTATGCAATAGAGAGCCACTGTGGGGGATTCCAGAGGAGAGGAGAGCGGTGTAATTGGCATGTTAGATGGATTCCCTACTTCACCCTGACAAATGATTCCAAGAATGATATAAAAAAAACAAGGAAAAGTTAAGCTTGGAACCCTCTACAGCAACAGTGCGTATTAGAATCATCATTGAGATATATTAAAGTAGGGATTTCCTCAATTCATTCTACACTTGTAAAAACAAAATTATCCCCACAGCACAGAGATTCTAATATATACTCTGCCAAAGATCGCTTACTTGGGAGACAGCATCACAATAGTTCAGACATATATGAAGAAGGCCTGGGATAGGATCGTGAAAGCAGGAAGGAAAGACGTGAGAACTAACAGAGAAGCCAATTCATATAACCTCGATCATACACTCATTCGTCCATTCGCTACACGATGGGAACTCAGTGATGAAAAGAACTCCTTGCCTTTGGAGACTCTGTTTTCTAAAATTACGTATAGTAGTGTATGGCGTATACTCATACACATGCATAATCACAGCACCCAGGAGGCTGAGTCAACAGAATCAAGTTGAAAGTCGCCCTGAGCTATTACAACAAGACCTTGTCTCAAAAGAAGAGGGAGAGAAAATAAGGGAAGGACTAGAGAGATGGTCCTGCAGTTAAGAGCACTCAGTGCTCTCCAGGGGACCTGGTTTCAACTCCCAACACAACACACACAAGGTGGCTCAGAGCTGTAACTCTAGTACTAGGGGATCTAGCACCCTCTTCCGGCCTCAAGTACCAAGCACACAGTGGTGCACAGACGTACATGCAGGTAAAACACCCAGACAAACAAATTTAAATTGAAGAAAGGAAGGAAATGGTGGGAGAGAGGGAGGGAGAGGGGACAGAGAGGAAGACAGAGGGGGCAGGAGAGGGAACTGTCTGGTGTCTGGTGGAGAATTTCTTCAACTAAACACTAATCTCTTTAGCAGCAGGAAAAACAGGAAAGACAAACACTGTGAGCTTGAGCTTTGACACGAATTTGCAGGTTCTGTGACCTGGGAAATCACAAGTGATTTTGTGTAGGCAGAACAAAAATAAGTTTTTGCTGAAGAAACTTATCTTTATCTCTACCTCAAAAAACAGAGGTTTTTTTTTTTTTTTCAAAAGCCATGATCTGTATAAAGTTAATACAAATAAACACCAGAGGCTGAAGACATGGCTCAGGGTTAAGAGTATGTGCTGCTCTTTCAGAGGACATGAGACTGTATCTACCCAAGGTGGGTCACAACCGCCTGTTCTGGTTCCAGGCTCCAGAGGGATCTGATGCTTGTGCCTTTGCAAGGCACTGCACTCATGTGCATAAACCTACACATAGACACATAACTAAAAATAATAAAAGCAAATCTATCAGATAAAGAAATAGAAAGAAAGTAAGCACACAGAAAACTGTAGACCAGACCATAAAGAGAAGATACTACAGCAACGTGTCCACATCTCCTCGTTCTGGCAGGAAACCAAGAAGAATGGCAAAAGCCTGAATTTGGGGGTGGGTACCAAATCATGGAGGTATCCCGTACCTGTCACCGGGGTGTTTTGTTTAGTGACTCATTACTTCTAGAACCAGTGTTGTCTAGTCTTGTGGGTATCCGCCTTCAAACTCTCTTTTATATATTTGGGGTACTAGATCATAGTTATCTGTGTGAATCTATTATAAAAGTCACAGCATGCCTTGAATACCAGCTGCAGAGAAATCAAGCTGGACCTTGTCCAGAGGCTTCTCCCCTGGTCAGCTGCTCTCAACATGCTAGACGGTACTGTACATGATGCTGAAGTAGCAAAGACGTCACCAATCTTATCCAGGCGTGATCTCTGCCGACTATGATACCAAACTGCCCGAGAAGATGGGTCCATTGGTGCAAAAGTAGTACAACTATTACTGAGGTAGCAAACCAAACCATGATGGTATTTGACGTCCACTCTGCAAGAGGAAATTCATGACTACTTCGTAAACCCAGCCAAAAACCTGTAATTGAGGAAGTCACAGGCCCCAGTGGGAAATCCCGTATTGTTGCTCAGATAAATCAACAAAACAAAACTGCCTTCGAAATACCTAGGTTTATACCCACAGACAAAAATGACACCCAGCTTTAATCTGAGAAGCCTCTCCTTGCAGCAAACAGAGGTCAATGCAGAGACTCATGACTGGAGTGCGAATTCTAATTGGTCTTAAGAATAAAAACCCAGAGCTACATATTAGGGTAAATGCTGAAAGATCAGAGAAGCAGAGTAGCCAGCCACTGGTTCTTATCTCTACTGAATGCTGAGACCAAATTGGCGATCCTGTCACTAGGAATCCTCAGACTGAATGTGGCCAGCTCCTGTCTCCTCCTGCCTTACATTCCTCTCTTCACCCAGTCAGTTCACTTCCTGTCTCCACCTCCATAGTGCTGGATAAAAAGTGTGTGACTCCCAAGTGCTGGAATTAAAGGTGCGAGTCAACACTGCCCGGCTCTGCTTCTCTTTTAGACTGGATCAATGTCGTGTAGCCCAGGATGGCCTTGAGCTCATAGAGATCTGTCTGCCTCTGTCTCGGCTGGGATTAAAGTGTTGTGCCACCACCTGGCTAACTAAGGTTGCTAACTCCATACTCTGATCTTAAGGCAAGCTTTATTTGCTACAGCTCAAACAAAATATCACCACACATGGCTGTATAAGACTCTGACAATAGGTTACAGTTGAGTGTTCTGGCCTAAGCAAGCTGTTTATACTATCCATTGAGGGCTTAGGGTACCTCGCAGAATAAGGAGAGTAAGTAAGACTGTAAGACACAGAGGAAAAGGGTTGTGAAATATTGTTCTAAACACAATATAGCCACGGCGATCATGAACTCAAAGCATCTGTATCTGCAAAGTCAGGCCCACCCAATAGTGAGCTATGGATGAGGTATGGACTCAAGGTGTGGGGGTTATCTTACTACTTACTTCTAACCAATTCTGGGAGACAGGAGGCCTTGTATCCAGCTGTGTACCACTGGTGAGCCTACCTGTTGTGATTTCAGCCGAACCAGCATTGCTGGCACTTAGTGCGAACAAGCTCTCAGGCACCTAGTTGTCTCGGGACCTTAAAAGGCTCTGCAGACCCACATGTGGCATGGTTGCATCACCTACGTACGACGCAGCTTGTGAAACCTTGTGCGCATGCGTGAGCTCCGTCATCTGCGTATGACGTAGCCACGTCATTTTTCCTGTGCGCACGTACTAGGCAGCCTCTAAAAGCTGGATGCTCCTTCTTCCGTCTTCAGCTCTCTCTTTCTCTCTCTCTCTCTCTCTCTCTCTCTCTCTCTCTCTCTCTCTCTCTCTC
>NC_022031.1:32160694-32175669 GCF_000317375.1 Microtus ochrogaster
TACCAATGAATAAACCATTTCTCCTTTCCCTTCCCCCCTCCCTCTCTCTCCCCCTCTCCCCCTTTTCCCCTCCCTCTCTCTCTCCCTCCCTCCTTCCCCAGCCCTCCCTCCTCTCTGTCTCTGTCTCTGCACACCAACTTAACCAAACCTGTACACGGCTCCTCTAATAAACTCCTAAGCGGGTTTGTTGTGTGTTTCCTGCTTCCTTCAACTCAACGCCAGGTAATTTTACCACCAGTCTCTCATAGAGAGCTCCAAACCCCTAGTCACACAGAGGGCACACGGTGCAAAAATAAAATAAAAAGCCATGGATTTGGAAAACAGAGTTTGCGGGAGAAGAATAAACTGATAGGGTGGAACCAAGAGGGGGTAGGGAGAGCAACCATAGCCCTTCTTGTCCTATCCTCGCTAAGGTTCTACAAAGCAGTTCTGTGCTCGGGGGAAACTTTTACTCCGAGTCTCCATCACGTGCCAGGGGCCAACAAATAAGTGAGGACCAGAAGTTCCGAACAAATGTCTAAAGCATATGTAAGTACGTGTTTGAACATCTCCGTGTGTGCCATCATTGTGTCCTATGACACTTTTCATGTGAAAGACGTGTTTAAAAGCCTTCCCCCTTTAATGCGAAAACAGAGTTTTTATGTGAAGAGGTAGTCGGTATTTTTCTCATTCCTCTTCCTTGCTCATCACCCATAGCGTTCAGATCGGTCGCTCTGCTTTCACTGAGGCAGCACACCGCCACAAGCTAGCCTACGAGAGAGTCCCTCAACCATCTGAGGCAGATGGCACGGGACAGAGCAATAAAGTCACGTACCAGTATGTTGTGATCCAGCTGCCCTCACTCCCCCTGACCGAAAGGGAAACTTCCTTGTGGTCTATAATTGACCAGGATATTTGTGTTCTTTCTGACTGGTGGGTCTCTACAGAAGGAGTAGAGGTATAAAAGGTTGCTGGGCAAAATAAAGGTTGCTGTTCTTCCACCTGAAAAGAAGCCTCCTTGTCTCAATCCTGGCACTCCCCGCCAGTCTTGGCTATCCAGGATGTGCTGACTGCAGCACCAGTATGCTTCTCCCCTGGTTCAGAAGATGAGAACATCTCCCTTGCCTCCCTTGGCCTGCATTCCTCAATGGTAAGCGCTGCCCTGAAACTCCAAAACAATGCACGCTTCCAGAAAATCCATGCCTGCTGCAATACTGTTACCATTGCTGCTGCTGACCCAGCCCCTACTCAAGCCATAGTGCAGTGTAGTCCCAGTAAGAGCAGCGAAGTTGCAGCCCTGCATGCGGTTGGCCCCAGAGGAACACCCTATGCTACCTAGTGTAGAATGGCCATTGCAGAGTCTGTAGTCACTCAGTGCCACTCACTCTGCACAGGACATCCTCTGCCCAAGCCCTATCCTGTGTTAGCCTCACAGCTAGCATCTTTGATGCGCCTAGATTTTCTATCCTGGAACAAGTTTGGGGTCTTTCAGGACCAGGCAGAGTGGTCGCATCCGCTTCCCATCTTCTTCGGAAGTTCTTTTCCTGGTTCCAGCTCTTTTATCTGAGAATCCAGTCCTTCCACCATCCCAAACCACGTGAGAGCAATCACTCAGCAAAGGTGGTGCACATCTGAATGCCGGTCCTTGGTAGGCTGAGATCGAGGATCCAATGCAAGGCTACTTCGGGCTGTAATAACGAGACTTCGTCTCAAGAAATGAGAAGGGAGATGGGTATGATCATATTCATCGCATACATGTATGGAATTCTCAAAGAACAGAGTAAAGAAAACATGTTCCCCCCCCCCCCGAAAAAATAAATTTACATTTTAAAAAAGAAAAATGCAATTTGTAAAGGGGCAAAGAGGAAATGCCTCATGGCTGGGTGGTTGCTGCACATCGGTTCCGTGCGGGCTTCACTCAGGGACCTGCTAGCTCCTCCAGCCAGCCCCGATGAACGCGTTCTTCCTTCCTTCTCCACCCCTTCCAGCTGCCTGTAGAAATCAGCTGTGGCCTGTGGGGGACCTCACAGGCTCCCCTGTCTCTATGCAAGCTCCCGTCTCCTTCTTGAACTTCCTCATGTGGTTTCCCAACCCCCTCAACTTAGCCACCTCCACTTCATTCAACCTGTGTCCTTGGTCACCACTGGCCATGTTAGCCGGCCCTGCTTTCCTATTATTCCCGCAGTATCCGATGCCCCTACTTGTGTTGTGACGTGTGTTACTTTGTAACTGTACTTTTCAATGTTGGCTGGGTTTTTTTTTTTTTGTTATGGACATATTTGTGCCTTATTTTTAAAGGTACTTAATTCTAGAAGCTTCTGGGGCTTTGGAAGTTCCCAGGGTGACTCTGACATGCAGTCAAGGGTGAGAAACACTACTCTAGAAGCATGCTGCCTTGTGATTTATTTAATGGGTCTCATCTAAGCCTTGTTTCCACAAATACACTTAATTTTTTGAGTCCAGATAGTGTTTTGCTTTTTCTGTTTCTGTACCCTCTTCATAAGTGTGTTTGCCCGTTATAGAATTGATGCTCACTGATGGCTTGAGCGGTGGCTTAGCTGATTTCAAATGACGTTGGATGACCCCCCTCAGATCGAAAGGAAGAAAACCGAAGGTTTGTTCCTGTCTCTGTAGCTAGCAAGTCATGACCCTCCCTGCATTTCTGCCTCCTCATTTGTAAAATGAGTGTGATAATTAGGTTTCCAAGGGCCTGCAATCTCAAATAAAGGACTAGAATAAAATCTCATGAGTTATTTTCAATATATCAAAAGGCCACTGCAAATTCTCTAATTGCGTATCAATTTTCATATTATTAGTATATATTATATTATTAATTGTTGGAAATGGGCAGAAATAGAAGGGAATCTTGGCAGTGAAGAGGTTAAGCCATTTCAGATAAGATTCTATGGCTCCACTTGCTCCATGTCTAGAATCTAGTTGTCTTAAGAAGGAGTGGGTCATAGAAAAGAGTTTGCAATTAGGCTATCTTCACAACCTGCTAACTGCTACCCTGAGCAAAGTAGGCGCATTCCTTCATGTTTGAAAAGGACATGTTAAGGTATTCAGTTCATAGATTTGTAATAAGGATAAATAAATTGGTACGTGGGAAGCCTTTACCAGGCATGTTACAATTGTTCAGTCAGTGTTATGTTTGTAACATGAGTGTGATGGTGAGGGAAATACGAGAGCTAACAGCAAGGTGAGAGAGGATAGTTCAAGATGCAAGTGGTATTTCTGTAAGGCCACAGTCTGCCTGTAGAGTGGGGGAGGCTCACCGCCAGCTCATGTTGGGGGAATAGCCTTGCAGCTTCAGAACAAGTGCTGCAGCCTGCCACAGAGCGTGGCTCTCTTCAGGGGCACACAGATACTCCCCAAGGTCACGTTGTTCCATGTCTGTGTGCATCTGGATCATCTAGAAGCCTTGCTGAGATAGATGCCAATTCCCAGGGCCAGCTGCCCGATATTCTGGCTGAGGAGTTCAGGAAGCTACATTTCTGCATTTTTAACAAGCCCACAGAATCACTGCTCTAGGGGAGTTAATCTAGAAGAAAAACGCAAAGCCCGGTAGACAGGCAGATGGTAAGCTGATGGGGACGTTTATAATGGCTGTGGGGCCAAGTGTACTGAGGAATGTGTGTTTGTGTGTATGCTTTGTGTGAGAATATGTGCACATGTGTGTGTGTGAGAGAGAGAGAGGGAGACAGACAAACAGAGGCAGAAAGACAGAGAGATCAGATAGTTCAACAGCAAGCAGATATCAGGCAAGACAAGTAGATCGTGAGTGCTTGCGGGGCCATATATATGGCCACACTGTGGAGTGGGAGGCAGGAAATGTGTGTGCCTGGCCTCAGAGGAAGTCAGCCTCCCATCCTACATGTGAGATAGTAAGCCCCCTTGACTTTCAGCGATCCTGGGGATGTGGATGATAACACAACAGCTTATATACCCATCTGGACCATTCCGAGCTGAGAGAGCTGCCCCAGTGAGGCCCCAGCTTTGGGTTCCTTGCAGGTTGCTTTGTTCCTGCACTAATATTTGTCTCATACTGTAAACCCAAGTGAGTCACTAACCCTTACTGTAACATTCGGGATACTGAGGGTTCTATTGATAATGGTAGAGGCACTGTTCTAGCACCTACCATACAGCGGTATCCCGCATCACAACAGCAAGAAGAGGAACCTCATCCAGTACGAGGCAGCCACCACTGTCAACGATGCTGGCCTGGACTGCTTTCTCTTGTTTTCAATGTCAATCTGCTCCTGAACCCAACTCTCCTCTGACACGGAATGTCATGACCACAAACGAGACAAATACTGGATGGCTTACTTGATCGTGCTGTGTCTGCCATAAACCTTGTTTGCCTTCCTAAAACCTATATTTCTGCAATTATTATGTATGCGGTAATACTGAGAAAGAACAGAGCTTTTCCCTAGATACTAGACATTAGAGTTTCTATATTCTGCATATCCGCTTCTCAGGCACACTTGGGAAGGAGATGTCCCTGAATTGAAATAGAAAAAGAGTATTATGACTTCTTAACCTATTCTCGGGCTGGGTCCTTATCTGAAATTGAATCCAACTTAAGAATCTTAAATATCAACAAAGAAAAGGCGGGATAAGTGTTACTAATTCTCCATCCGAACTCCCATTTCCATCTGCAGACACATTGAGATGAAGTTATTATCGGCTAATGGCCAGACGGACAGTGCTCTGCATGACGTAAAAGTTGCGGCAGACATGCCAAGGAGGGCAGCCTCTCAAAGCCCTCTTCCTCTCCGATTTTCATACGCAGCCCCTGTTTTATACCTTCTTGGCTTGCACATTAGGCAGGGTTGCTAACCGGCTTCCGAGAGCCTGACCTTCCTGGGGTAAGGCGACTTCTCTGGAAAGCCACGAACAGCTGCAAACACCATGTCTTAATCTTGGACAGCTGAGGAGAGGCTGTCTGTCAGGGGCTGATCTGGGGCTCCTTCCCACTTCTTGCTCTTCCAAACTCAGGCAGGGATGAGCACAATCAGTACCTTGCCATTGGGAAGAAGCTGTTTGGCTCCCCTGTGGCCTTAGGCCTAACACAATGTTCCAATTCAATTTAACCAAAGGCACCTTGCACGAGGCAGAGGGGGTGGCAATGTTGCACCTGGGAACTTTCTCTGATATTAATAAATCTGGCTAGGATTCCCCACTTGGCTACAGATCTTCATAGGGATATAATTTTCTCAGAAAGAGTGGTAAGTTTTAGGATTCAGACAACAAATTCCCTACCTTGAATCTTTATTAAAATTCTCTCACAGTGTTTGAACATTTGCAAAGTTTCTTTGCAGTCTTTTCACGCAACACTGTCTGACTAAAACCCACTCTACATTATAAATAGTCTGAAATAGTTCCCATCACTTCATATTTAGGATTGGAAAAACGTAAGAAGAAAATGGTCCCTGTCCATTTAAGAATGTCACCTATGGCTAGCTGCATCAGTAACCATTATTCCTGGGCATTTTGGTGCTACCCTATGATGAGAGAGAAGAATCCGGTACATTCTGAAGACTTTATCTAGGATGTCACCGCCTTTGCCAATGTAGGGTTGGGATCTACCTTACCACGGAGAGGCATCCTATTGTTTCGCTTTCAGAATCTTGTCTGCATCCTGCCCAGCTCAGATCACTGGGGATGACTTGCATCTGTGTGCCCTACCACAGGACGGATGCAGACAGGGTGTCACTGGGGCTTGTGAATCTCTTAAGGAAAGAGTCTGAAGGAAATGAGCAAGATTTAAAAGTCTGGAGAATTTATCCTGTGAGGAAGCAGCGACGTGAGACGCACTCATACAATCGTTCATGAATGAAACATTTTATAAGGAGAAAAAGATCTTGGTGACTAATTGCAGAAATAAAAACAGAATAAAACTAATTACTTTAGAATAAATTTAATTACCTCAAATTGAAGCTGTATAAGCACATATTGGAAGTTTCTCAGTATTTATTCCAAGCATATTTCATATTCTTTAGAGTCAAAACTGTCCTTTCCAAGTGCGTGTGTGCGCGTGTGTGTGTTTATTCTCTTTTCTTCCACATAACAATTCCTTTCGAGCTCCCAAGCTTTCATGTACTTGAAAGTTGATAATTAAGTCATGTATTCTCTTCCCTTTCTTTGGTATAAACAATGCACAGTCTATTAATTATAACTTGTACAATGGATTTTAGCGTGAGTCTTGTCAACCCTTTTCCATCAGAGACCCATGTCTGAACTAGTCTGGATAGAGGGGATCTTTGCTTGCTGGATGGCTTGCTATGTGAGCGTTAGCTCCTTACCTGTGGGTCACAACTACCTGAATGCCAGGATGAGAAAAACGTGGCAACAGTAAAAGACTTCTGAACTTAATCAGTCAAAAATTAATTCAGAATTAAGGTCATACTGAGTCCAACATGTTTCGTGCAGCATTTGCTCAGGCTGTGTTTATTGCAAGGCTTCCTCGCAGCTTTGCTTCTGGACCCACAGCCTGTACACTCCACACTGCACAGGCCTTGGCATCACACAGTGCCCGTGACCACTTCTGGAGCACGTGACTCAGACGCGAGGCTGCCGCCTGTTATCAATGCCACTGCCTTTACTGTGCGGATAAGGTGTTCTGCTCTTGTAGAACAGTAGCAGCTTAATTTTAGAAAACAAAGATGTAATAATTTGTATCCTCCTTTCTCAGAATGGAACTATCAAGTTGGTATATCTTGGATTGTACTGTTTGAATGTTTGATTTTCTAAATTACTGTGTTAGCTGCCATCTTGTGCTTCACCGCTGCCCTCACCCCAAAAAACACTAAATTAATTTTAGTTTGGGATTAGGACAGAATTTCCATCCATTTCTAAAGTGGCTCTAAACATACTGTGTCATTTTATACTGCATATTTATGTGGAGCAATCTTGGCATTAATTATTATAAAACAAAACATTTATCAGCTGAAAAATGCTGAAGAAGCCCTGTGCTTTACAGTCAAGGTGTAATTCTTTATGCTAAAGAAAACAAAGAAATAAGCATGTCCATCTTATTATCTGAAAGTTTTCTTTAGTCTCTAATAGATAATCAAATTATATCTAAGTCAAAGAACTGTTTTGAAATCAATTTGATTTATTATCAGTAAATGTTTGATTTGTGTACCTGTTTAGCAGCGTCTACAGACTTTGTGGAATAAAAAGAGCCAAAAAAAAAAAGAAAGAAAGAAAGAAAGAAAAAAGATTAAGAAGCCTTGAGCTAAACAACCCTGCCTTTTTCTGCGCATAACATATCAGATTAAGTGAATATACTGTATATATGGGTGAGGAGTATTTTGGCTTTTTGTTTGGGGAGGGGGTGTGGCTAGAAGGGGCTGGGATGCTGCTCAGTAGATAAAGTGTTTGTCACGAAGGCATGAATGCCTGAATTTGATCCCCAGACTTGGCGGTACACTCTTAAAATCCTAGGGCTAGGGGAGCAGAGGGCAGATTCCTTGGACTAGCCGCCCAGACTCTCTTACTGGGTGAGCTCCAGGCCACTGAGAAATCCTGTCTCAGAAGATGAGGTGAAAAACTCTTGAGTAATGCATCTGACCTCGTTCGTGCGCCCACACAAACACATACTCCTACATACACGAGAGGATGTACACAGGCACACAAATGACTAGGTTACCCTTCTAGGACTGTCCTCCCTAAGGCGCTTCCTCATAGTTGATTCTAGTAACAGGGGAGAATTGAGTACCACGTATGAACGTAACGATCATTTTAGCACTAAAAATGGTTCAAGTTTATAAACCACCTGTCTTTTCTCACTCCTGTTCTGGGTCTATCTTTCTCACCATTTCAACAACAAAGTACGACTTGGATTATCTAAGAAATGGATCTCCCATCCTCCTACTGATCTTGCCCAAGTGGCTTGCTTTGTTTTTCTGCCTAGTAGACCCTACTACCACCTTATAATCAAGGGAGTCATACAACTCAGCCTGTGGGAATCCCCCTTCTGGGTCTTGGTCATGGGCGTTTGTATTCTGGTTCCCATGCGCCACCTGCTGGTCTCCTGTGTCACTGCTTCCAAAGTGTGGATATAGTGCCATGTTGTGGCTGAAGAAAAGGAAGGAGGAACCCTTCATGACAAAGCACAAAAGAGGCCCTAGAGTCTAGTTTGGCCATCGGTCAACTCATTCTTACTGTGCGTTAGTAGCGAAAACGCAGAGATAGGTCTGCCAAATGTGTAGCACTCTTAACCACGCAGCTCTAATCCAGAAGCTGATGCTTAAGAAAGAGAAAGCAAGAACAGCTTCTGGAGTCATACCACAACTGATGCACAAATGGAAGGAATGGTCAGAGGAAATAACAATTGAGAGTATTTCTAAGAATATACCAGTCTCTCTAGGATGAACTAAAGAAAGGCTGGCGGTGGGAGAAGAAGGAAAGATGAGAAAAACACACTTTCGCCAAAATCATTACTTAATATAAATCTAATAATTCCTACTTAAAATGTTGGGCTCTCTCTTTTTTTTTTCAATTGAACTAACCTGTCTAGACTTTTACAGAGGAGAAAATAAACTAAAAAAACTTCATTGATTATAAGTTTATTAAGAGTCAAATGAAATGAAATCTCTAAGACATAAGGAAACTATCTAGCGAATCAAGTCAATGGCAACAACTCAGCTCATAGCCATAGTCGGATGAGGTTGCTCAGAGATCTGAGTGGGTTGCTGTCCTCATCCACTCAGGTTCCTGGGCTAACCCTCGGCATGAGGGACTCCACACAGAAAGCCTGTGCTTCCTCCTGTATGTCCTTACCTTCATCATTCTTAAGTCCATTTCTTATTTCTAGCTGTGTATTTATGTCTTATTTTAAGAAGCATTTATTGCTTGCACAATGTGATAGATTTCAAACATTGTTTTACATAAAGCATCTTCTCTCCCAAAGGTATTTCTCTAGCTCTCTTTTTCTTGAGCTCCGGGTGCCAAGATTTGTACAAGCAAGCCATGTCAAAGACAAATGAATGAATATTTTGTCATTTTCTTCTTCAAAGGTCAAGATACTTGAGGAGACAATCTTTCCCAGCATCTTCCTGCCCAGACCTCTACCAAATCCTCCTGCTGAAACACCGGTCTCAGTAAGGTCTAAGACCATGGCCCTCAGGCAGCAATGCATCAGTACTAGTTTTAAAATTCTAAATAAGAAGTGATGATTTCAGCTTTTTTTCTTAGCACTGAACTGCTGGGTTATTCCAAGGACATTGGTAATTGGAAATTGGTATTTCCTCAGCATCCTAGTTTCTCTGCATTTAAAGTGGGGACACACATTAGTTCGTGGATAGAATTACATAACCGGGTTGTACAAACAATAAGAATGGGTTACCTCCCCTGAGATATGTGCTATTTCATCCTCATGTCAATGACAAGGGCAGATGTGCTCCGGTGAACTAGAGCACTTGTTTGTTGGTTCTTTAGAATCCATCCTTCCAGCATAAGAAAACACTGCGTGGCAAGCAATAAGCAGGATTGTAGGAGCTCAGGGTTAAATAAGCATACGATCCCTACCCTTGCCATTCCATGGGCTAGTCAGAACCAGAAAAAAACAAGCTACAAATTTTTGAAGTTACACAGCAGATGTCTAGAAAGAGTAGTGTATCGTATCCATGGCAACAGCTTTCTGCTCACAACTATGGTCCAAAGAGATCCATCCAAAGTGTGTGTATTCTACCCTTAGTCTGAAAGAAGCATACAGCCAATCAAGTGAGATCTCCTAGAAGAGAGTGGAAAGTCTTGGGTGGAGGCAGGCATCGGAGAAGTTCTCAGGGTAAAAGATAGTTGAGGGGTGGTCTTTAGCAAAGGAAGAAAGGGAGTCACAGAATTCTGGTAATCTAAAGAGGTCTTAAAAAAAAACATACTCCAAATTGCCAGTAGCTGACTTCTTAGCTATGGGTGGAGTCTAATGGACCTCTCCCTTATCCATGATGATACTCTGACTGATTTGATCCTGTGTGGGTCACCATAGCTTCTGTGGATTCATAAGTGCAATGACCATGTTGTGTCCAGAAGACAGCACTCCACAGCATCTTCCCCATCTTCTGTCTCTTACTAGACTTTGTGCTCCCTGTTCTGGAACATTCTCTGGGCCTTGAGAGGGTTGATGTAGACGTACTGTAGTAATATTTTGTTTGTGTTTTAACAAATAAAGCTTGCCTGAAAAAAAACAGTCCAGCTGGGTGTGGTGATACATGCATTTTTTTTTTAAATCCCCGCACTGAGGAGACAAGGGCAAGCAGGTCTCTATGAGTTCAATGTCAACCTGGTCTGCATAGTGAGTTCCAGGCCACTCAGGGTTACAAAGTGAGATCCTTCCTCAGAAAATGAAGAGAAAGAAAGAAAGGGAAAAGAGAAAAGACAGCCCAAAGTTTCCATTTTCAGATGAAGACCCAAGGTTGGTGAGTCCTGACCTGTGAGAAGACTCACATCCTTATTAGTCTTAAGATAGCCCAGCGTGAAGTTCACCACTAAGGGATTCCTCACCGCAAAACCTCAAATCTTCCAGCCTTTCAGGAAACAGAGCCAACTGGTCATACACTCACACACTAAAGTGGCCTTCCATCGTTTCAAAGTTTACCCATGTTCTAACTAGCTTAATTGTCAACTTGACACAGTCGAGAGTCATTGAAGTTGAAAACTTGCTTAGATTGGATTGGCCTGTGGGATTGCCTATGAAGGATTGTCTTGGTTATTAACTGACACTGGGGGCCCAACTTCCTGTATGTAGGCAGTGCCATTTCCTGGACCAGTTGTCCTCGGTGGTATAAAAAGATAACTAAGTGGAAGCCAGTGAAGGAGCCAGCAAACACGGCTGCAGCGTCCTCTGTGGTTTCTGCTCCAGGTTCTTGCCTTGAGTTCCTTCCCTGACTTCCCTCAATGGACTGTGACCTGGAAGTATAAGCCAAAGAGGACTCACCTCCTCATGAAGTGTTTGGCATAGCACCTGGCACCTGTACGTGCTAATCCAAATGGAGAAGGGAGATCATGGCTTGGAGGCCATGGAAATCTACACTTTAGTTTGTCTCCCCAGGAAGCCCCCAGATCCATGCTATCTCTGCGAGGCAGGTGACTCCCCTGGTTGCTCAGGAAAAGACTTGTAGGAGCAAGAAATAAACCCCAGAAGCCTTCTGAGAGATCCTCCCTCTAGTACAGACTTTATCAGGCCTCTGCTCCCCCCAGAACTTGCTTCCAAGTGTGAAAATTCATTTTTCAACCCTCAGCTGTGGGAGGGGGGAGTTGCGGAGAGAGGAAAGGTCAGGAGTGGAAAGGCAATCGCTCTGGTCTCGGGGTTGACAGCTCCAGATCCCAAGAGGCTTCAACTGCTTTCAGATTTATAGCCCCATAACAGCAGAAAACTGCCTCCTAGCTAAGGCCAGTGTTGCTTTGGGCCCGGGGGGCTCCTGGCTGGAGCTGTGTGAGCTTCGTTATGTCTCTAATGCCATGTTCCCTAAATTTGTGATATTGAAATCATGAGAAAGGCAGAGGAGGGTGATTCATTCCCAAGTGACACTGGCAATGACATTCACCAAAATCAAATTTGTCCCGAGCATGACAACATCCCGGCCAGTACCTTCCTCCGCTCCAAGGCTGGATTTGTTTGGTTTCTACAACAATTTTTCTTTTTAATATCATTATTTTTATTAGTTGGCCTAATGTTTTTATAATGTGCTTACAGTGCAGGCTCCAATCCTGCATGCTCTCTGGGATGAGGTGGCCCACGCTTGGTAACCCAGGGACTGAGGTTTTTGCAAAAACCTCAGACACCAGGGGGGAAAAAAAAGAAACAGTCTCTACTCTTCCGTTTTCCAATCCTGACCTGACAAGAAACCCACAAAAAACAGATAGGCGCCTGAAATAGTTCAACCCCTTAGAGCAAAGCTCTGACATTAACTAATGACCCCAACTGGCCCTCCTCCTTGCTCCGTGCCCATCTCCCAGTTATTAATAGATGCCCCTGGTTGCCTATATCATTATTTCTGTCTGTATGGCTTCAACACCTGCTGTCTGCCCTATCGGAGTATCCCATCCTTATTTATCTCATGAGTGTGATCCATGAATAAATGATAGCACATCTGTATTGTGGAAGATTAAGCATTTATAAAAATAATGTAGACTTGATGAATTTTCAAATCAACAACATAAATGGGAGAATTATGGTTTGGGAAGATCTATTTTACAAAAAAAAAAAACCCAACTCCAACGAAAATATCACATGCATGTATTTGTATTGACTGTCAGGATGATAACTCTACTGCCTGCTTTTGATGTATGGGAAGGAAGACTACTGATTTTTCAAAAATGTCTATAATGTTTAATTCACCTTCATTATGATGGTTATTTTTTTAAGAGAAATTTGATCATTTTCAATCAACCAAGCCATCTAGCAGTAAGTGATATGTGCTTTTATTTTTTGTTATTTTGCATGTGACAAAAGGTAGCCGTGCAGCGGAGGCTGCATCTCCATGGGGCTTTAGTGATGGACACCGTGCCTCTCCTCACGCATCCTGGCCTGCATTGTCCATGCCTCACTCTGAGGCTATCATCTGCAGAAGCTCTCAGAGCTGCCATTAGGAACCCGAGAAAGATGAGCCTCTTCCCCTCACCACAGTGTGCTCATGAGGAGGCCAGAGGAGCATGCCATCCCCTACTGACCTTCGCCTTAGTCCCTTAAATCCATGTCTGGTTCAGATCCGAATGGGGACACGGGGGTTTTTCAGTGAGGATGGAGGTCGGAAAGCCCCAGCAACCCTGTTGTCTCTGTCTCCCTCCTCCTCAGCAACGTTGGGAGTACAGACATGTGCAGCCACATCCTGCTTCATCCTAGACACTTTTGAGGCAGACTTTTATTTTCCCCAAGGGCAAGGCCTCAAGTTTCTTAATTACATTTGTTTTTCACTGCTGGTTTGGGGTTTTTGTTCTATTTATCAAGACCTTTTGAAACTCTGTTCCTTCTATCTAGCCTATTAGCTATCTTGACCAGCTTTGTGCCAACAGAAGATTTGATCATCAGGTCTTTTATGTCTTGATCTAAGACCTTGATAAAACAGAGTCAGGGATGCGGTCTTGCATTTTCCCGTTTTAGTAAAAAAACAAAACAAATGTTTTACTTGTCTGTCGGTGTGTTCCTTTCATTGTATGCAATGTTCCCAATAAGGAAGATCTGCGCTGAGCCAATCAATAACTGTCACCGTGACTGAACCTGGTGATGGTAACAGTAAACCACAGTCCCAGTCCAACCTGGGCCAACCAAGCCGCACAGCCATGCAAGGCAGAGCCACACAGCACACGGCTGCGTCCACCTCTGCACAAAGGATCCAGACGCAAGTGGGAGGAGCCTGAGGCAGAGTGATGGAGAGGAACCTGGCTGAGGGAAGGGGAAGCGGACAAATGAAAGCAGACAGGGAAGAGTCTGGGGTCAAGGTTCCCAGATCAGACTCCGGGACTGTGAGGTTAATGTGCAAACAGCATGTAGCAGCTGCTGACAGCATGCATCCAAGGCAGCATGACTGCAAGACAAACACTTCCGTCGCACACAGAGCTGTGGCCTTTGCCACTTCTTCACAGCCCTTTGCCAGGGATGTGAGGGGATAATTTTCTTCTTATGGGGCCTTTCTCCTATGCTGCAACTAAGCAAGCGGCCTGTGTTACCCTAGTCCTCCTGCGCAGCTTCCCAGATGCTGCGTCACTCCTGACTCCTACTTCTCTCTGCATCACAGGATGAAGAGTCCACCTAGGGGGAACCAGTAGCACACTCGTGCATGTAGTATCCTGGGTGCTGGAGTCTAGAATGAAACAATATTTAGATTTCTGTGCTGCCCACACACTAAACCCACTAAACCGATAGTATGAGGATTTCAGTATTTTTGTTAAGGCTAAATGAAGTAGCGCATAGCACGAAGGTGGAGACAAACCACCAATCGAATCAGAATCTGAAGACACAGGTTGGGTTATTCCAACTCTCTGGTTTCCTTGGTTTGTGGACCCAGGTAGGATTCAGAGTTGGCAGAGGAGTTGGCAGTTCTTGGTGTTTGGCCATTACTCTCTTCCCTGGAATGTGTGGACCCTTTGCAAGGCTCCCACATTGACAGTGATTCGTTCAGCAAGCATTTGTTGACTAGGGAGCTCTACCAGGCCTGGCTTGGGTCTCATTCATACAGGAT
The DNA here is from genome assembly GCF_000317375.1 of Microtus ochrogaster. Taxonomy (NCBI): domain Eukaryota; kingdom Metazoa; phylum Chordata; class Mammalia; order Rodentia; family Cricetidae; genus Microtus; species Microtus ochrogaster. The sequence continues at coordinate 32,174,857 of NC_022031.1, forward strand.
GACTAAGACAAGATCCCGACGTGCAAGTAGCTTGTGGTCTAGTACCCATCGCCATACTAAGAACCAACCCTAGACCCAGTACGTCAAGAGAGAGAAAGAGAGAGAGAGAGAGACAGAGAGAGAGAGAGAGAGACAGAGAGAGAGAGAGACAGAGACAGAGAGAGAGAGAGACAGAGAGAGAGAGAGAGAGAGAGAGAACGCAGAAGGAGTAAAAGCCTTATCAGACTCTTGCTACATGCAATGCACTCAAATGTTTTCTCTTCTTTTTAAATTTGTTAATTGGCTTCACCAACCACTAATAGGATATTGAACGGCAGTCTTAAAATTCCACTCCCGAGCTGGATAGTTGTGCCAAGTTCTATTACCGATGTTTATTAGATTGCTATGGGAATGCCAAACGAGAAGCTCCAGGGCTTGCCTTAAAAGTTTGAAGCTTCCAGGACAATCAGATCTGCAACAGGGAACTTAATGTTCCTGGAAGGGACACGGCATGGGTACGTACAAAGAGAAACGAAAATGAGGGTGTTTAGGGAACTCTGTGACCTTTATGGGCATAACACCAGAGAACTTGGTAAAAAGTAGAAGGAGTATGAGGTTTTAAAAATAAATAGGGATTTTATTTATAAGTAAAATTATGAAAGCAATTTCTGAATATCATGGGAAAGAGTTTTATTGCCAAGTAAGAAATGAAAGGGCTATTGCTGGAGAGGGTGTGGAGAAAGGGGTACACTCATCCATTGCTGGTGGGAATGCAAACTTGTGCAACCACTCTGGAAAGCCGTGTGGCGGTTTCTCAGGAAATTTGGGATCAAC
>NC_022031.1:32176519-32194691 GCF_000317375.1 Microtus ochrogaster
GGGGGAGGGTGAGGGAAATGGGAGGCAGTGGCAGGGAGGAGGCAGAAATCTTTAATAAATAAATAAATTTAAAAAAAAGATGTGAAAAAAAAGAAATGAAAGGGCTGGAGAGATGGCTTAGTGGTTAAGAGCACTGCCTGCTCTTCCAAAAGTCCTGAGTTCAATTCCCAGCAACCACATGGTGGCTCACAACCATCTGTAATGAGATCTGGTGCCCTCTGGAGGAAGAGACCTGGTCATTCACCTTTATCAACGTAGACTAAGAAACCCAATATGGAGAAGTTCAACAGAACCACTATATATGGACTGCTCATGCATGCTTCAGCATTGCCAGGACATAAATTTCAAATTAATTTCAAATTTCAAGAAATGAAAGATAAGATTTCATAAAAAGAAGAAACTGGTTGTGCTTTATGTATTTGCTTCCCCCCCCCGTGTGTGTGTGTGTGTGTGTGTGTGTGTGTGTGTGTGTGTGTGTGTGCCAAAGGCTGTTGCCAGGCATCTTTCCCTATCACCCTTGTGTTTTGAGACAGGGTCTCTCACCAAACCTGGAGTTCACTGATTGGCTACACGGCCTGGCCAGAAAGTTCCAGAGATCTGCTTTCCCTCCTACTACCACGCAGTGGTGGAGTTACACATACAAGTTGCTACCCAGTTTTTACTTGGCTCTTTGAGATTCAAACTCAGGTCCTCGTGCTAATACCACAAGCCCTTACAGACTGAGCCACCTCTCCAGCCCTCATGGGATATGCCTTTCTAAGGCCGAGTAATATAAATATCCATACCTAGCTTTAAAAAGTAAAATTGTCTTGACTATAGCTGACCATTTGGCCACGGGTAGATATGTGGGTTTGGTAAACACTGGCTAGATAGAGGTATTTTCAGTGAGGTGCTGAAACACCCAAAGGTGATTTCAGCGGGGTCGTGTCTATATCATCGACAGTGCGTTCAGCAGGCCAGCAAACCATAAAAAGAGTTTGGGCTTAAGGAGGGCAAGGAAACCCAGGTAAGACTTAAAGCAGAAGATACTGAAAAGTCGTTTGGAGCATCAGCAGCACAATACAGCAGCAGGTGGAAAGAAGCCTTGAAGAAGGTCACCTAGAGAAGCACCCAAGGTCACAGGCTCACGAGTGCGGGTGGTAGCCCAGAAGAAAGCAGGGCCCATGAGAGTGAAAAGATGGATTAGTAAATGCTGGAGAATCAGCGTGAGCCAGAGGCTGATGAGACATAAGGAACGAGAGAGGTGCAAACCCAGGATAGTGCCTCGGATTCTTAATTTGTACATCAGGGAGGGCTGTGAAGCCCCCCCCCACCAGTGAGCAGATCTGACATAATTTGAGAGATAACAAGATAATCTAGTCAGCACAAAGACACGTCACCGATCTTAGACTGTTTTCCTATGCAGTGTGGCCAGAGATACACACCCAGGAATTACACAGCTACTCTCTTTCCTAGGCACCTGAAAAAACATCAAATTCCCATAGTTAACTATAAAAACAAAACAAGGGCAAAGCATAATGAAATATTTGTCACCTTGGCCTCCAGAAACACCATCTCTCTAGTTATAGAAGAACCTATGTGTATAAGCAATGACCCATCAGTTTTTAATCTTCAAGTGGAAAATATGTATCTCTAAAAAAAAATAATCCAAATCCTAATCCCTAGTACCTACAGAAAGACCTTTAGAAATATGATCTTTTAGCCCACTGGTGGTAGCACAAGCTTTTAATCCTAGCACTTGGGAGGCAGAGGCAGGGGGATCTCTGTGAGTTTGAGGCCAGCCTGGTTTACAAGAGCTAGTTCCATGGCAGGTACCAAAAGCTACAGAGAAATCCTATCTCAAAAAACCAAAATTAAATAGAAAGAAAGAAAGAAAATTGTTTAGGTGTGTAATTAAAGCTAAAGCTAAGAGAGATATCTTGGATTTTGGAACAACCTTAAATCCATGACTGGTGTCCTCATAAGAGAAGGAAGAGAAAAATTCAAGATGCACAGAGCCCCAGACTCATGGGGTCCGTGAGCAGATGGAGATCGAGATCAGCGATGCAGGGCTGAGGAGGGGGCAGCAGGTGGTCAGGGCAGCTGCTGATTCATTCTGGAAGGAACCAACCCTACAAGCACTTAATTTTAAACCCCTTGCCCCCAGAATTGTGATAGCACAAATTTAAGTCATTTAATGTCACCGTCTTATGGCAACTGTTTTACAGCCTTAGAAATTTGGAATAGTATCTCATTTTTCTAGGCTGTTTCTATGCCATTGGGTAAAGGAAGCCTCTGTTCTCTGGGAGGTCGCCTCTTCTCTCCAGGCCTTTTCCCCTAGAAGAGACATGGCTTCAACTCAGTCTTGGTTTTTCAACATTTTATTTAACCTTTCGGTAGCAGCACATTTTCTTCCCAGCTCAGATTTTGTTCTCAGCTCAGGATAATACCTAAGTAGCAGGTCTTTACTGTGATGGACCGAATGCTGCAAGTCCCAGATGTAACAAGGACTAGAAAACACATCTTTGCAGGCATTTAGTAAGATGCTCCTTTGTCACACTTCATCAGGAGGCTCGAGAGACAGGTAAGGTGTATATGATCAGTCCTAAACTTGACCTCACATAGATCATGGAAGCTGCCACCCCAATTCTCTAGTTGTTGGCGAGTTCTCCTGGGAAAATAAACCTGCCCGAAAGCCTTTCTTAGTCCAGAGTATTATTGCATTCCAGGGAAATAACTCTTAGATCTCAGAATCATCTGGAAAGAAAATAGCTTCTTAAGAAGAGGTTGGCCAGTCCTGCCTGCCCTGCACAGCAACCCCAGCATTCCAAAGATGGAGGGAAGTAAAAGGGTCTCAAGCCTGAATTACTGAGACCGTGTTTCAAATGAATAAATAAATGATAGATAGCTGAATACATCAGAGATTTTGCCTATGCCTGTAGATCAAGGAATCTGTCACGATATTGAGAAGCCAATGGTCTCTTCCACTTGTAGACCTAACCCTACACAACGGAGTCTGTAGTGTAACATTTAAATTAACAATGTTACCAGTGGTGAAATGAAAAGCTCTCTTCTTTTTCTTGGTCATTGAAAAGACAAGGAATGGAAGGATTTAACCCCGAAGTCTATATGGCCTTAGCTAGTCACTTGACCTCTGCTTGGCATTCAGGGGGGATGGTGAAGAGACACGTGGGTCATTAATTCATCATGACTGAGGGACTTTCAAGTCCTGTGGAGATGATAAGGATTTCTGTGAGGCCCGCGGGAAACTGACACGAAGCAAGGAGCCAAACTCCGAGCCGGGGCTTCTATCCAGTGAAGAATGGACTCACCGTGGAACGCGAAAGGACTGCTAATATTGCTTACCGCGTCGAGAGATGAGAAGCCGTTGAAATGTGGATCCAGTTCTAAACCCCGTGTGAGCCCAGATGCTCTCTAAGTGGCTGTGCTTCAGCAAACGCCTGCACATTTAAACAAAAGCAAAAGATTGAGGCGAACTGGAACTGGAGAAGAAGCAGGTGCAGAAAACAAATGTTGTGGACATATGTGTGAGCACAAACAGTTCGTTGTGCCACGCAAGTCACATGACTGGCATTTGCAGACACGCTCATATTACTGTAAAATAAAACCTCTTGAACCCACCCGTTCTTAACATTATGCTCATTAGGAAAAGAAACCCTTTATCAAACCACTAGTCCGTAGATGTGGAAACCCTCCAGGAAGAACCCACTTACATTTGTTTTCTGTCCTTCAGTGAATGGACCCCTGGCTTTACAGTAGCCTGGGGCAGCACGGATCCTTACAGCTACAAGGTAAACATGGTGTTAATTCAGCCCTTTAAAAAGTAATTCAAATTAAGCTATTGAGGTGGGGTTGTAATGTGTTCTACAAGAGTGAAAAGCTGTCTTACCAGTAACAACAACAACAGTAAACAATTTAACAATTTTTCCCAATTTAAACAACTCCCGGCTTCAGTAATTACAGGGGGGACATGGCTTTGAAGACTGAAAACACATCCACACGAAAGCTCTCCACAGCCAGACCAAACTTAGGTTTCTTTAGCCTGTCTGAGTAGCACTTGAGAGCTTCTGGTGCAGACAACCTAGGATGAGAACAGAATTTCCTCAGCTGGCGTCTTCTCCCAAAGGCTCGTGATCCACGCAAGGAAGCAGCAATGACCACCGAGCTCGGGGCTGCCTGGCAAGCTTAGGCATGAGAAGAGAACAAAAGGGGAGAAATGCCTCCTTCCCTAGCATGTCCTTTTTCAGTGAGAAGATGTGTCTGTTCTTTGTAGTGCCTCTCTTGATGGTTAATTCTTACCCAATCAAATAACCAACAATGGCCAAAGGGATATTTGGGGTTTCCTGGGCTAGAAACGTTTCTGTATTAATCCAAACTATTGAGTTCTCGTGGTTCATGGAGGAGTCACAGCTGCCTTCCCATCACTTGCTCTCTCACTCCTACACCATTGAATACATGTTGTGAACATAGTGCCCGAAGTCCCAGTGAGCCTGTTTACAAGCACATTTTTTTTTTATTTCAATCATAATGGCAGCCAATGGCTGTGCTGTCATCCCAGTACTTGGGAGGCAGAAGCAGGAGCAGAGGGATTAGGAAGTCAGGATGACCATGGCTACATCCTGAGTTCAAAGCCAACCTAGGCTCTCTGAGAGCCTACCTATTTCAAAAGCACAAACAAATTAAAATAAAACAATATAATGCTGGAAGGAACACAGAGCCTATTGGGAGATGGAAATTATCACTGGTTTTACCCAGCTGCGGACCCTGTGTGTGACACCAACCCACCAAAGCAAGCTTTGCCAACTGGAGTAAGAGTGCAAAATAAACTTATAGGCATCTTGCCTCATATATTTGTGTTTGTATTCACATAGCAGATCCCCTCTCAGCCGTGGGCCCAGAAGCTTTTCTGTAGAGGGGAGCAGTTAATACAGACTCAGAACTTGTCAAAGTGTTGACACTAAGTGACGTATATCACCCCCTCCCAGACCTGGGGAACATTGTAGAGGAGGATGGAGAAAGAATGTGAGAGGAGCTGGGAGGTAGGGAGAAGCGCTAACCAATGTGGTCTCCTAGTTATTGCCATTGCAATTATAAACACACCACAACCGTGGATACTTCTCGAGATCCACACAAATTGAACCTTTCCATATTGTATCAAAGATGTGCGGGAGGCTGATGGAGCCCCATTGCAGGGAGTGGAGGAAGCCTATTGTTGACATGGAAACCACCAAGTCAAGGACCTCAATACCTCGGCCTAGTGGGAGTGGTGAATCCTCCCTGGTAAGGCAAAGCTTTCTTTGGGGGGGTTCCAGTGCAAACAATGGACCAATGTGTACAAAAACTGGTAGCTGAAGCTCTCTCCTCCCAGATATTTGGAGTCTGAGAATGCTGGCCTACAAGGACCTCCTTGAAGAGCTAATATCTCCCCCTGTGCTGTACACAATAGACATGCTGAGTTTCTGGATTGTGCAATTCCATCAGTGTGTGCAGATCCAACCTGACCTCTGCATTTCTGTACATGTGTCTGTGTGTCTGTCCTTTCCTCATTGCCTGGCCACTCCTAGCCAGGATCTCAGGACCAAGCTGTGAGTGTTGAAGAACCCAGTTGCTCCCTGAGGAGCTACTGGCTGTGAAGGGTTGCCGGGGTGAGTGGGTCATTTTCTTCAGTGGTACAGCCGTTAGTAAGCTGCCCATGTTCCAGCAAATAAGTCCTTACGTGTGCTCGTATAAGCGACCCTAATTTTAGAAATAGACGTGAGAATAAGATGGTAACTGGTTAAAAAGGAAGAGGTGGTCAGGCATGGGGGTGAAAAGAGAGGGCAACGAAGGAGTGAATGTGATTATGGGATATTGTATAAATGTGTGAACTTGTCAAAATGGTGCTAAATACAAAAAAAATAATAATTTAAAATTAAAACCCCAATGGGAGTCAGCCAAGGTAGCCTGTGGGTATAGGGAGGGGCTCTGCTATAAGTATTTGGTATCTTTACAACCTTATTGGGCACAGTTTTTAGGATTCTCTTTACTACAAAAGGGAGAGGGGCAAAAATGGTGAGTCTCTCTGAGAAAGTTACCCTGTTCCATCCTTTTCCAACCCTTTAAAACTTCTGAAAAGGCATGAGAATTGGGAGCATAAGACTCTCCTGAAAGGTTAGAATAATTAAGGAAAATTTTTAACAGAAAGATCATAAAGTTCTTAAATACTGAACCGAATATAAATTTTCCTCTTTTACAAAAGAAAAATAGCTCAAAGGTTAGGTCATCCATGAGGGCCATCTCTCAAAGTCCTCAGTCCTAGCTCTGTTCCTGTGTCCTCAGGTTCACAAGGTCACCTTCTCTGGCTTCTCCTCCCAGAGCACTCCACTGTCTACCCACAAGATCTAATTCCTCTGAAGCAGACTATTTCCCAGCTCTGAGGATTCGGTCTAAGAGCCAGGTGCTTCTAGGATAAAAGCCCACAGTGTGAGTGGTACCGTGTGTCTCGGAGGTGCCTGTGGGCCTTTCCCCTGAACCCTGCAGCAGAACGAAGAGCAGCTGAATGAGATACACACCGCTGGTGGAGAGCTCCTATAGTAACAGACTTTTAAGGCGTTCTTTGGCGGCAGCTAAAACGTTTTGGAGAAAAGAAAAAGAATCAAGGTGCTTTCAGAAGTGGCCCAGGCTGCCATCCTTCCTTCTTGAACCCTGACTTTAAGCTGAGCATGCTCAGTAATATACATCTCTGACTGAATATGCCTACCCCGAAAGCGCTTGCCCATATGAGCATGTGTAGACTTCTTAGACAAAGTCCCCATGCTTTCTTTGTTGGAGGAACACATTCCTATAGATGCCACTCTCCGGCATGTTCTTCTTACCTACCACAGTAAATAAATCCTGCCTCTTATTTCTTGACAAGGCTTATTTTGCCCTCATACTCATCAGGAGGTGAAGCCAATGCATTCAGTCATAGCAGCACCATCATGAGGGTTCACTGAGTTCATCCTTCAAAAGTAAACTGAAGATAAATCTCTGCCTGTTCTGTTCATCCTTCGCACTCTGAAATTCTAACACTCTTCCTCATACTGTGGCCCTCATGTTCTAGTGACCCCCAACCATAAAATTATTTTCATTGCTACTTCATACCTGTAATTTTGCTATTGTCATGAGCTGTAAATATTTCTGTTTTCTGATGGTCTTAGGTAACCCCCTATAAAGGGACTGTTCATCTCCTACCCCAAAAGGGGTCACTACCCACAGGTTGAGAACCACTGTTCTAAACCAATCATGAAGAGGAATATTTCCCAAGCTCAGTCCTAACGTACCATGAAAATAGACCCATGATACCACCCAAATATCTGCATTTCCCAGCGAGGGCCCGGCACCGTAGTGTAGCAGAAACCAGAAGCCTCGAACCAGACCAATGACTGCAATGAACATTCACAGGTAAAGATAGGTGGACAAAGGGGTTTACTGCGTGACTCACTGCGTCACACCGCAACTTCCATGATGAAATTTCTCCTCCCCCTCCCCCGCTTAAATTTTGTTTTATTTATTGTGGGGGGGGGGTGCAAGGGCAAAGAGTGGATAAGATGGGAAAAGAAATGATGGAATGATGTGAAAAATGCAAAGTATAACTAAAAAGAAAGTAAAAAAAAGATTGATTACAAAGCTCTAGTAACGGAAAGACTAATGCACATGTACTGTTTGGCAAATTAGACGATCAGTTCTGTAACTAGAATCAGGTATAGATAGGGTGTAATCAATACCACTAGGAGAACTGAAAATAATTGGGAAATATTTCTAATTATTTTAATAAAGGCATAAAAATTTAAAACATAAGTATTCTAGATTAATATTTTAAAGGCTTTTAAATTAGGGTATGGGCCTCATGTGAATTAAAGGTTGGTTTCTGGTCTCACCACTATTTCAAGACACTGAAATTAAATACTGAATTTTGTAGATTTTATGTTTATGCAGAGAGAAGAATTGTTTTCTTTTATGAATTTGGGTGCTCTTGTATTTGCCACATAAATGTTTAGAATTGCAATGTCCTCTTGATGGACATATAGTGTTCCTTTGGTATTTCCTATTATTTGTGTTTTAATAAATAAAGCTTACTGAGGTCAGTGCAAAGCAGCCACACTAGTCAGCTATGCAGGCCAGGCAGTGGTTGCACACACCTTTAATCCCAGCAGCCACACTAGCTAGCCATAGAGGCTGGGCTGTAGTGTTGCATTCCTTTAATACTAGTGCTAGAGAAGAATATAAGACAGGAGGAGACAGGTCTTACATTTAGTCTCATTCTGAGGATTAATGGAGGCAGGATCACCATATTAGTTTGAGGTAGAAGTAGTAGCCAGTGACTGGCTGCTTTGCTTTTCTGATCTTCAGGTAGAACCCCAGTATCTATCTCTGGGTTTATATTATTTGTGCTATGATTTCCTTTGGTAAAATATAGGGTGCTTCCCTATCTCTTCAGAATTGTCTTATCTGCTTGCTTCTTGGGTCTATTTGCTCGGATTATTTTTTCTATTCTTTTAGCCTGAGATGATGTCTATTCTTAATGGTAAAATATGTTTCTTTGATGCCGCAGAAAGTTGGATTCTATTTTCTAATCCAATCCATTAGCCCATGTCTTTTTATTGGAGAATTAAGACCATTAATATTGAGAGTTACCAATGAGCAGTGATTACTGATTTCTGTTATTTTATTGTTATGATACAAGTTCCTCCCATGTTTGATTTACTGGTATGGGATTATTTACTACTTGTGTTTTTCTAGGTGTAGTTTATCTCTCCAGACCGACGTTTTACTTCTTTTGCATCTGTATAGCTGCATCTATAGATAGATACTGCTAAAATGTGGTTTTTTTATCATGAATGTTTCTCTTTCTCTGTCTATTGTGATTATTGTTTTGTAGGGTGTAATAGTTTAGGCTGGCATCTGTGGGCTCTTATAGTTTGTAGAAATCTGTCTAGGCCCTCTGGCTTTTAGAGTCTCCATTGAGAAGTCAAGTATTATTCAAATGGACCTGCCTTTATATGTTACTTGGTCTTTTTTCCCTTATAGACTTTTCTGCCACCTAAAGATTTCCCTTATATTTATATATATAAATAATATATTTAGTTATACTTAGGTGTGTTTTTTTCCTCTGACTCTGGGTTCAGAGTCAGGGAGCTCAGTGATTGGTCAGTTTTCTGCTGCAGTTGTCCCTTTTACCCTACAATGTCCCTTACATCCCTAATCTCTCTGTTCTTTCATCATGAAGAGGTGTTGGATTTTTTCAAATATTTTTCAATATCTAATAAGATGATTATATTTTTTTCTTTTAGTTTGTTTGTATAGTGGATAACATTGATTGATTTTCATATATTGAACCAACCCGGCATCTCTGGGATGAAGACTACTTGGTCATGGCAGATGAGCTTTTTGATGAATTCATGGATTCAGTTTGCAAGCATTTTATTGAGTATTTTTCCATCTATGTTCATAAAGGAAATTGGTATGTAATTTTTTTTCTTTGTTGAATCTTTGTGTGGTTTGGATGTCAGGGTGACTGTGTACTCATAAAAAGAATTTGGCAATGCTCCTTCAGTTTCTAGTTTGTAGAATATTTGAGGAATGTCAGTATTAACCCTACTTTGAAAGCCTGGTAGAATTCTGCCTAAAACATCCTGGCCCAGGACTTTTTTGGTTGGGAGGCTTTTAATGACTGCTTCTAATTCTTTATGGGATTATAGATCTATTTAAATTATTTATCTAATCTTGACTTAACGTTGGCAAGTTTTATTAATTGAGAACATTATCCATTTCTTTTATATTTTCTAATTTTGTCAAGTGTCGGTTTTTAGATTTTTTTTTGGATTTCCTCTGTGTCTGTTAAGTTCTTCTTTTCAGTTCTGATTTTGTTATTTTGAATATACTCTTTGTGTCTTTTCGTTAGTTTGGATAAGGGTTTATCTAGCTTGTTGATTTTCTTGAAGAACCAACTCCTTCTTTCATTGATTCTTTGTATTATTCTATGTTTTTATTTTCTTGATCTCAGCCCTAAGTTTGATTGTTTACTGCTGTCTATTCCCCTTGTTTGTTTCCTTTTGTTCTAGACCTTTTACTGTTAAGTTGCTAGTTTGAGATTTTTTTTCTTTCCTCTTAACACCCCTTTCATTGTGTCCCACAAGTTTGGGGATGTTGTGCATTCATTTCCATTGAATTCTAAGAAATCTTTAATTTATTTTTGCTTTGACCCGGCAGTCATTTAGTAGAGCAATTGTTCAGTTTCCATGAGTTTGTGGTCTTTCTTATGTTTGTGATATCTAGCTCTAATCTGTGGCAGTCTGATAGGATGTGTGGGGGGGGTGTTTTAATTTTCTTTTATCTCCTGGGACCTGCTGTGTGACCCAATATGTGGTCAGTTTTAGAGAATGTTCTATGAGATGCTGAGAAGAAAGTGTAACCTTTTGTATTCTCTCTCCTCCTCACTATGGTTTCCCAGAGGACCAGACCACAAACTAATTTATGTACCCAGAAGCTAGATATGTTCAGCCAATGTTTGTTGCATGAGCCATAATTATCCAAATCTAGTTCTTTAGACTGGAGTCTCTAGTGGGGTTTTTTTTTCTTGTTTTTAAGTTTACTATAGATGGCTGATGCCTCAGATCAGTCTCTATTAACAGAATGTCTTCTCCTATAGAAAAAGTACTGTATAATAAGTGTCATAGGTCTAAATACATTCTTCTCGCATCAAAGATACACTATAAAACCATATTTTTTAAGTCATTCTTCACTGCTTTGTACAAAAGGCTCCTGATCAGCCTCTTCTTTGGGTGATGTCTTTGTTTAGAGCTCTGTTTAGCCAGTTATGGTTCTACATTCAGCATGAAATGCACCTTGTGAGTCTAAATGATGCCTCACATGCTAAGGTGCGTGGATTGATGGAGTGGTCTTATGAACCAAAAATAAGATTTTTTTTCCAAACAGTACATCATAAATGGCACTAATGGAACCAAAAGCAAATCAAAGGCATTCACTTATAAATTTATAAATCTTCTGTCTGCATTTTAATTATAGTGTCATTTTAATTGCACTGTAATTGCATTTTAATTGCATGTATTTGTATAAATCAAAGAATAATCAGAGCTCTGCAGTGCTATGGTAAATTAATTTATGCATATAGGACTTTAAAATTTATGCACTGAAAATGATCATATGGTTTTCACCATGTCAGGCACTTTGATATTGTCTTTGATTAGAAGAATATCTACCTAGGATGATGCCCTTCCAACTCCCTTCCGTGACTAAGAAAACAGGGCAGAGCTGGAGCCTGAGCACAGGGACTGATTTGGTATTCATGGGACTCCTAGTTTGGAATGCTCTTTAAATATTAAAAATTGCAGAATGTATGTTTTCTAGCTTAGCCTCAGGAAATTTCTGGTCTCTTTACGTGGGTGGGAAGGACAGAGGATGAGTCACTGAATTAGGGTGAGAGAACCAATGAATTTTTAACAATATTCCTGGCACAGGTTATCACGGCAAAGTATAGGCATGGTGTAGGGCCATTTATTCAACAAGCACTTATTGAAAGCCTACTGGTGTCTGGCACCTCTGAGATATGATCACAACCCTTTCCATAGCTCATTTACTAAAAAGATAGCTGAGTTTTCTGGCCCTTATATTTGTCTCTTTGGCCAATTATAGAGTGGACTGGGTCTTTGCTTCTTCAAAAAAAAAAAAAAGCTCCCCTCAAATACCCATATTTCAGGCTTACTGGAAGGCTTATTGCTAAAAACTTGCATTTTTTATCTTTTTGGAAAAGAAAAAAGTAAGAAGCTGAATTAGTTTTAAAAAGGACTTGCCTTGAGATCATAGTGGTGAGTGCATTTGCAAGCAAGGGACCTGATCAATTGAATTTCTGTCCTGTCCTGTCCTGTCTCAGGGCCTTGCATGAGTTGTTGCATGAATTGTGCCTGCCCTTTTTGCATGCTCCTCTTTTCATAAATGGGACATTTGCTCTGTCCAGCAAAAGCATCTTTAATTGAATGAGTACGTCCCTATTTTTTGTCTTTATAGCATTTCTTCCACCCTTCCACTTTGTATCATATAGTGTTCAGTCATAGACTGCCGGTTCCTAGAATCAAAGTCTGGTGTGGGAGGTCCTTCTATCTATGTGTTGCTTTGATTGGTTAATGAATAAAGAAACTGCCTTGGCCTGTTGATAGGGCAGAACAGAGCTAGGAGGGGAAAACTAAACGAAATGCTCTGAAAAGGAGGCAGAAAGAGACGCCTTGGGTCCACAGTCGGAGATAGGCGTACTGAATCTTTGCTGGTAAACCACTGCCACGTGGCCATATACAGATTAATAGAAATGGGTTAAATTAATATAAAAGTTAGCCCATAAGAAGTTAGAGCTAATGGGCCAAGCAGTGATTTAATTAATATAGTTTTTGTGTAAGTATTTTGGTTCTGGGTGGCTGGGACAAACAAGCGGGCCCTCCTCCTACAAGAGTCCTATTTAATTTATTTTATACTTACCTGAAGAGCACAAATGATGGCCTTTGCATCAGATAGAACCGAGTCTGACTTTGAAGGGTGAATATAGTGAATGATATATGTATCAAAGGATTCCAAGGAGCCTCTGTTGGGCTCCTCGGGTGCTTTTATTATTTTTTTATCTTTTCTTCTTTTTTTTTTCATGAAAACCCTTGTCAGTCAATATTCTCTGGCTTTAATCTGGGTCATGTGCATCTCCTGGCCTAGTGATTTTATGAGATATGTTTCATAGAAGACAAAGTTTTCACCTGGTTTGCAGCCAGGTATTGTTGCAAGGCATGGGTCATATTATACAGAAATAAAACAGAGGATAAGTGTTGTTTTGCTTTGTCTTTAAGGTTGTGTGTGTGTGTGTGTGTGTGTGTGTGTGTGTGTGTGTGTGTGTGGAGTGTTTTCTTGCCTATGTGTACATGAATTGAATAGCTTCAGTGTCTAAAGAGGCTAGAAAAGGGTGTTGGATCCCCAGGCACTAGAATTTCCATGTGAGTTGCTATGTGAGTGCTGGGGACCAAACCTGGGTCCTCTGCCAGAGCAAACAGTACTTTTACCCATTTCTCCACACCCCCTGGATATTGCTGTTCTTGATTTTTGACAGTGTATCATTGTACAGTCCTGGCTCATCTAGGACTCTTCAGATTAGAGTTACCTTAAACACAAAGAGATCCTCTTGCTTCTGACTCCAGAGTGTTGGAATTCAAGGCATGTATTACCTCACCTGACTGAGTAATGTTTTTAAATGCACCTTGGAAAGAAGAAAAATCCAAAAATGAATGTTTTTCCACTTAAACTAGGTTAAGCTTGTAACACAAGTCTTTTGTTAGGGATAGATGTGGAGACACATGCTTCCAATCCCAACACTACAGAGGCTGAAGCAAGAGAATTAGGAGTTTCAGTCTAGCAGGAGCTGCGTAGTGAAACTCTGACTGTGGTGGTTTGAATCAGAATGACCTCCATAGGCTCATATATGTGACTGTTCAGTTATCAGAAAGTGGCACCACTTGAGAAGGATTAGGAGGTGTGGCCTTGTTGAAGTAGGTGTGCCTTGTTGAAGGAAGTGTGCCACTGGGGGTGGGCGTTGAGGTTTCAAAGGCCCAAGGCAAGCCCTGTGTCTCTCTTTCTTCCTGCTGCCTGCCAACCTGGATGTAGAAATCTCAGCTACTTCTCCAGCACCATGTCTGCCTGCATGCTACCATGCACCCCACCATGATGATAGTGGACTAAACCTCTGAAACTGTAAGCAAGCCCCAATTAAATGCTTTCTTTTATAAGAGATGCCATGGTCAAAGTGTTTCTTCACAGCAATAGAACACTGACTAAGACACAATCTGAAAGAAAAATAAAAGAATCTCTCTGTCCCTTGCAAACACCTTGTCAATTAGGAGGGCTATAGGTTGTTGCCAATCACATTTTGGACTAAGCTTTCGTCAGACCTTATCAAGGTATGATCTCATCCCTTATTGCAACCTCATACAGAACACTGTAAGTTAATCTGGCGATTATTTTGCCAATAAGAAAAGTTTTCTGAACCTTAAATAACCAAAAATTAACTCAGAATTAAACACAACAAATCTGAGGTCTTTTGGTAGTTCTAACACACATTGTTTTGTGCAACTTTACGTTAGTCTTGGATATGAACACACAACATACCCTCTGCGCTAAGCACGCTTTCATAGGAGGTTATGGCAACAGTCTCCAAAATATCTTGGTTCAGATTCGAGATTATATATTCCAGTGCTTACTGTACATACAAAGTTTTCTCCTCTTACAGAAACATAACAGTTAATTATAGAAAACAAAGGAATATTTCTATTTTTATTCTTTTAGCACGTCAGGATCAAATGAGTATAACTTTGGAATGCAATGTGTTTGAGTATTTGTTTAAAAAAATGCAGTTTGAATTGCAGACTTAACTTTCATAGAAATTCATTAATTCTTTCCTTATCATGGGTACCACCTATCCTGTCTTTGGTCTTTCCTGTCTTGAGTGGTTAAATACGACACTTTCTAATGAACCTCACATGAGCTCATTGTCTTCCTAGAACTGTCACTTGGGCAGAGGATATCTGTTTGTCTCCTCCAGCTATAGATACAATCTTTTTGGTCCTGAGGTCTCTTATGCAGAGCTCTTTAGATCTTAAATAATTTGGAAATGGACATGATGTCTCTGGTCCTGCCCTCTCCATCCTTGTTCTCCTAGCATTTTTTTCATTATTTGAATATCACAAATAATGGCTTGCCTTGGAATTAAAACAAACAAACAAATATTATTTGACTAAATGTCTGGGTTTTCTTGCAAAGGGAGAAGGGACTGTATGCTACAGAAAACACTGCATTAGAATTTTACTGAGCAAAGGGGCTCAGAGGAATATGAAGGATCTTCAGCCATTGTCTCAGCTTGTGAGAATCTTAGTTGGCAAGAACAGGTGCCACTCCAGAAAACAAACAGCAGCACAGTGCTACAGCTGGATTTGGTTTGAGGTTGTACCATAAAGTTTCACGTGCCAAAAGTTAGTCCTGTATATTGGGATGGTGGAACTTTGAAGAGTTGTGACCCAATAGAAGGTAGTTTGGTTATAGCAGCTGTGCCTGTGGATGGGATTAATGCTGGTATTACAAATCTACTCTATTCCCACCAGAGTAGATTGTTATATGTAGCCCGGGTACATCTCTTAATCTCTTTTGTTTCTTGCCTCACCTCGTGACTCTTCTCTCCAATACCCAGGGCTGAGATGATGCCAACACTATTCTTTTGAATCTCCATAAATATGACCTGGTCTCTTTGTATACAAAGTACTGCATAAAGGATTTTGTCATAGCAGCAAACATGGACCAAGACAGTGAGGCAGTACCAATTCTAGGATACCAAGCAGACATCAGCCGAACTGAGGGGAGCATCTTCGTTAAGCATTTTTGCTGATTGTCTTCCTTGACATGCCTCATTTCATACCATTAATCCTACATTTTGCTTAGCCTTATCAAGCTTATTTATTTGATAAACATTATTATACAAAGAAAAACTCATCTGAGTATATTGAGTGGTGGTTAGAGCATTTGTCTAAGGAAACAGAGTTTATTTTTTTTCAAACCTTGAGAAATTGTAAAAGCATTTAATTTGTGTTTTCAAAACTTTTAGGATAAGAAAAAATTGGTTTTGAAAATTTGTGCTCACAATTAAATGAGGATAATGTTAAAAGAATCCATTTGGAAGGGTTTCTCTTCTCCTTTGCACCTCAGGCATCCTTAGAGACAACCACCATTACCACCTTGCACTGCCAGGCTTTTGATGAGTATGCTGTGTATTCATTCTTCTTCCTTCTCTTCTCTTCTTCATTTGCTAGATCAGTAATTCACACACTTCATCAAATGAAGACCATCAGGAGAACTTAGAAATACAGTCTGCCTAGCCCTTTCTCTACAGATTCAGACTGGAGGGTATGGGTGAGTTGTAGGAATCTATTTGTGGTTAGGTAATTCTGAAGTAGGTGGTATTGCCTCTACTTTGAGATATCTCATGGCATTAATGGCTAATCTAGCAGGATTAGAGGGATTTATCATAATGACATGCCTTCTCCGTAGTCTTTGACCTTTACTGGGGAGATCTTCCCTTTGGTCTCCATGGTGATGGGAAGCCATCCACATTCAATTAGACTAAGGACGTGGATTTGTTCCTTTGCCTTTTGCTCAAGGCCCTGCTGCGGAACTGCAGGTCATTAGCTAAGCCAAGGAAACGCCACTGACTTTCTCCCTGTCCTGCACTTCTCCTTCCCCACCCCTCTTCTTTCTTTCTTGTATGATTATAACTAATAACATAACAGTCACAAAATTATAGACTTTGGGAAAGTGAGAGTAACTTATCTGTTGTTTAAGGTCAATCCATACATAGGGAAACTAAGGCCCAAAGAGATGAAGAAACTTACCTGAGTCACAAAACGAATCAGTGGTGGGCTTAATTTTACATCCAGACTCTTTTCTTATTTTTCTGCCACCTAAAGATTTCAGGGCACCTGAAAATCACTCATGTTTTGCTGCCCAGTCCATGGTCCACTTTGAAATATCTTTTTGTTCTCCTGGCCTGTCTGTCTCATGCCCCATGGGTCATTACTGCCCTGTTTGGTTGTGTTGCTTAGTGTAGTGACTGTTGGAATCATTCCTGAGTTCTTGAACACAGCAATATCTTATCTTCTTGGACCCCAGATTATCAAATATAAATCAATTTTGAACCAGAGGGGTTGTGGTTTCTTTAAATCTGTGGGAGAAGGAACTGGCAGCTCTCACTCTCGGCATCCTGAAACAAAGGCCCAAGAAATGGTCCACTCATTGCTTTTCTGGGGCTGGGAGAGGGAGAGGTCACACAAAGGTTGCTCCGTTTGCAAGCTCATCCTATCTTCCCAGTACTATTGACAAGGCATGGAATGGTTTATAGATTTCTGCCTCACTTTAAGGACTATTTGCTGATGTTTTCAGACACTTATCCAATCTCAAGAAACTCCAGGGAACTCATTTCAACTGTGAATTATATTTTATCTATATTTGGGGCAGAATAGGCCATTTTAATGGAAAGTTCCCATCAATCAGGCCATGGGAAAGGGAAGGCTTTGATTGGATATTGTGTTTGAAATCATTTATGTTGATTTAAAATATCTAAATTTCTGAGAACTTAGTATTTAACCCGAATACAATTCTTACCCTCCCCCTTCTATTTTCCTATATTTTCAGCTTCTGCTGAAATATTAGCTTATTGTATCATGCATTTGATAAGGTCTCCAGGGTTTAGCCAGGAGAAATATCAAAATGTCCTTAGAGAGCTCATGTGTCTGATGAGAACACGGATTGTAGGGAAAGAGGGCTCAATTCCCTAGTAATCACAAGAATTCAGAAAAGAAATAAGTCCTTCCAAAAGATGCATTTACTCGACTAGCGATGTCCCCACAGTTTAAGCATTAAAATGCTATGTTTAGTAAAGAGCTACGTGTAACGAGAGCAGACAGCATTCACAAGGCTCTAGACACAGCGAGCTTGTACTTATGTCGTTAGAGCTATTGGGGAATCACTGTCCTGTCACTACCGATTTGGCCGCCTTCTTTCAGTCACGAGCTCACAGTAAAACAGAGGACAGACCTCACACGAACACCCTGGGATCCTTCTGTTTACTGTAATGGGTAGCTGGCAAATTGGCTTCCCTCTCACTGTGGAACAGGAGCGATGCTCTTGTGTGAGTGTGTTCTTGTGTTACTGCATTACTTTTGGAATTCCGCCTTACCAGGAAACGGTTGTCATAGACTGCAGTGTCTGGTCAAAAGTGAGACCCCAGCCCTCTAACACCCCTATATCCAAGGAATCTGGGATGATTGGAAGTGTCATCCCTGTCCCTGGCATCCATCCTAAGCCTCCTCCCCCTGGGAGTTGTCTTGGTCTGGACTCCACCTCCAGGAAGCCTGCCAAATACTGACCCCTTCCCAGGGTCAAGACCACTTCCCACAGACTATTTAGGCTCCTGTTGGTTTCAGGTGTTGTGTGTCCCTCCCTGCCTCTGTCTCTCCCTTCTCCTCATAATGCTGTCCTGGCCACCCACGAGTGCTGCATTTATTTTTTTTTTAAATTTATTTATTTATTGAGGATTTCCGCCTTCTCCCCGCCACCGCCCCCC
>NC_022031.1:32195186-32197874 GCF_000317375.1 Microtus ochrogaster
GAATTATAAGCTCACTGTCCTTTAAATATGGCTAGAAACCAAATATGAGTGAGTACATCCCATGTTCCTCTTTTTGGGTCTGGCTTACCTCAGTCAGGATAGTGTTTTCTATTTCCATCCATTTGTACGCAAACTTCAAGAAGTCCGAGTGCTGCATTTATTAAATGTGGGCATCTTTGATTTGGTCTAATCTGGTCTGATTGGAATTATTCGCGTTGGCAGAGAGTTTCATCTTTAGATTATACCTAACATGTAGCACCGGCATTAATGTTGTAGAGACAGCATATTGAGGGCTGTTCTCAGGAGAAGCCCTTGCTGCACACTGCTGCTCTCTCTATCCTATACATCCATGCTTACCATGCCTAATCTTTCTCCTTGTAAGCGAATTGCAAGGACGGTGGTCATTTTTTTAACATGGTTTTCATATACGTTTTCCTGCTGAAGCCCAGTCTAAATAGATGGTTGCCTCCACCCCTGTGTTCTCCTCTTATACATTTGAGCTGCTCTTGTTCCTATTTATTTTGTTCATTTTTGAAGAGCTAATGATTTTGTTTTCAAAAAGGTATTTTCTGACTCTCAACCAGGAGAACAGCTAGCTACCCAAGCTATCTTATTTAGCTTGGGTCTCTTTAATCCACTACTGGAAATAAATTATCCCTAGGAATTTCAATATTATCTTACAATCTAATAAACTACCCAATATCACTAATGGCCTTTTTAGGTTTTAAGCAGTTTCTGGTTCTGATGAGAATTATGCACCATCTATAAGGATGGGGTTAATGGTTCCCAGAAGGGACACATCACCAGCCAGATTGTTAAAAACTCATGCATGGTTTGGTCTTCTGATTATAAGCAAGAAGCATTACATTTACATTCTAAAGATTTTTTTGAAAAATTACACTCATTATATTTTCATTGTTGTGACTACAGTGGTTTTGAATCTGAATATTTATTTATTTACTCATCCCTTATATTATTTCCCATGAATTTACTTTCCAAATTGTCTTCTTCCTGAATCAATGCAGAATGAATATATTTCATTGACAGTTTCCCATATAGAACTATTATCTGGAAAACTCAGACGATGAAACTGGTTAGCTAGGTAAGGTGTTATTCACACGTTTGTCGTGGCTACTTATATCATTTGTGGAATAACTGCTTAATTCCTTGTGAAAAACACAAGAATCCACGCTCGTTTCTGCATCGTAAATGTGCTCAATTTGATGAGGACAACAGATGCAAATGCAAGCCTGTTTTCT
Source organism: Microtus ochrogaster (assembly GCF_000317375.1). Taxonomy (NCBI): domain Eukaryota; kingdom Metazoa; phylum Chordata; class Mammalia; order Rodentia; family Cricetidae; genus Microtus; species Microtus ochrogaster. The sequence continues at coordinate 32,196,446 of NC_022031.1, forward strand.
CTGTTGCTACAAATCCTGGCACCTCTGAGGAGAAAGAGGAAGAGAAAAAAAGTTAGTGAAGACCAGGGCTTGAGATCCTGCCTAGAAACTAGAAGGAACGGGGGGGTGGGAGGGAATTAGCATGAAGAAAAAGAGGGGCGGGAGGGGTGAGAAGCAGAAGAACCAAACAGGACTGGAAGTTCAAATTCCTTGAATTCAGGCCCTAAATCTCACCTGACCTGTCAGGTGGGCCATAAAAAGGTTTCCTTAGGAAAAGGGCAATTGTTGATCCTCACTAATGGGTCAGATTTTCAATTGCTTCCTCATTTCCTTTTGCTGGGTGTCTCAGGGAGCGAAAGGACATTGACAGCCATCTCTCCACCTCTGTAGCAGGTGCCTGACGCAGTGTGAGGCGCCGGGATTGGGCCGCACTTCACAACAGTCCATTCTAATTGAGGAAATGAACTCCACAAGGGTGGTAATTTTCTCCAGGATCTTGAATTCAAATACGCTTGGATTCAGTTGCTGAAATTGGAATCCAAATGTGCTTGACCCAAAGCCCAGGATTTCTGGAATGGTCGTGCTTCCTCAGTGTGAGAAGAAAGCAGGCAGGGCAGGTGGAGTGCCGGGGGTCCGTGGGAATCTGGGACAAGTTATGCTCGACACCTGCTCTAGGCCAGGTCTGTCCACAAATTCCACAATGAAGTCGGGGTAACACTAAAGAGAGCTCCCCAACTGGGGATCTCCATGGCACAGGAAGGCCCAAGTGCAAGGAAAGGAAGTTTGAGCAGGTCTCATTCTTAGGTTATCATTTTATGTGTAGTAATTATTCATGTAAAAGGAACTACTCTGAGTCTTGAGCTTACCCAGCAGCAGCGATGACCAAGTCCCAGGAGGACACGGGAAGCTTTAATTGGATAGGACGTTAGAAACTTACTTCATTGGCATCTTGTGCTGCCTCTCCTGGGAGCAAATCTTTCTGGGGTTGGAGTTTTATGTACTCATTTTAATTTTCTTACTGGTGTATATAGTAAGTTAAGTGGATACCCCCTTGTCTGTTTACTCCTACCTTCTGTTTTTTCACCTCTTCTGCTACCATAACCCTGTCTGTCTCCTTAGGCAATTCTATTTCTACTTTCATTTAATACATACACACACACACACACACACACACATAAATACAGCTATACATTCACACACATATTTATACATACATATAAACACACATACATAATATGTATACACATGCATACATATATACATACATGTATACAGGCATATATACATATATATGATTATATGTGACTATATGAGATCTAGGAGCCACAAATAAGAAAAAAACACACAATACAATATTTGTCTTTCAAGGACTGAATTCACTTGCTTGAAATGATCACCATTAGTTGATACACTTCCTTTTCCTTTATTGGCTGGAAAAATTTCATTGTGG
>NC_022031.1:32198090-32219729 GCF_000317375.1 Microtus ochrogaster
CGCCCAGCTTGTTTTGGGTTTTTTGAGACAGGGTTTCTCCATAGCTCTGGAGCCTGCCCTGGACCTAGCTCTTGTAGACCAGGCTGATCTCAAACTCACAGAAATTCACCTGTCTCTGCCTCCCGAGTGCTGGGATTAAATGCATGCAGCATCATCCCATGGTTTTTTTTTTTTTTTGGTTTGGTTTTAGTTTTTTTATTTTATTTTATTTTTTTGTCTCACAGGTGGTCTAGTTCCCACGAAGTATCCTTTGGCCACTATGATCGTATTAGATGTGGTTTAAAGAGAGAAAAAGTCCCAGAATCCTCAGGCCAGCAGAAGATGTTCACAGGTACAACCTTCTCCTCTATTTGTCAGAGTAAGATAAACCTCCACCATGGGCTGCCCCTGGCTTCTCACAACTTGTGATGTATATGTTCTTGCTTCTGTAGTTGAGAATTAACTTTACCACTACCAAGAATTCTCAGTGGGCAGCATTGCTTGGACTGTTTCAAACTTAAATTCAGGGAAGAAAAACTCAAAAGATGTTTGCCTCCAAAACCTGGTAATTTTATGGTTAAATTCCTTTAAGAAAAACGAGCCATAAGCAATGTTCCTAGGTATACTATGGAAGGGTTTTCAACCATACTTTCATGATGTGCTTAAGTATATTTAAGTTGTCAAGTATATGCTTTAAGCTGTGTTTTTCTCTAACGATTCCCAAATCTTCATGCAATTCCTTTAACTTATGATAAAGACCTCATTATCTGATGCGGCAGAAAGATAAAAGTGTGCCTCATGAGTTAAGACAAATTTTTCTGAGCTTTAATTCCAGTTAATTTCCCAAACTTCACAACGCACCTAATGTTCTGTCTGCCACACGAAGCAGAGAAATTGCAGATGTTCTCTGAACGGTTATTTAAACGTAAGGAGTTTCAACTCATCTCTGCAAGAGACCATAGCATCCTGCCTTCCAGTGGGTCCTGAATCTGAGTGAGAAAAGAAAGCCTCACTCAGAAACACTGACAGTAGAAACTGCACATATCTTTTTTTTTTGCAAATAAACAAATGATTTTATTTTTTAAAAGAGATGTTTATATTTTCAGTGTAACGTTTATTGTAGAATATTACAACTAAAACATCTGGTATCAATTTTATAATAAGAGATGTCACAATGCTTCACATTTTCATAAAAATGTATTATTGATCAAATTGCAGAGGCAAGGTTACTTTCAATAGAGCTCGAAAGAATGGATGGAGCCAACCAGATGTGGATTGAGGTGGTACCATGATGACCATGGGAAATGAATTTCTCATCTGTCATTGACTTAGTCATTTTTTTACACTGAGTATTGACACTGAGAGAGCTCAATGGATGTATGAAACCTCATAATGATCCCTCAGGGCCACTCAACTAAACCCTATCTTCTCCTGGGTTTTATTCATGAAGTCAACTAAAGTTTCCAAAACTCTTAGGTTTCAGCTTCTTGAAGAACACAACAGAACCCCTTAATGCCCCATTATGATTGCATCCCCTGGCACAACCTTTAGAACAATGGGTTTTTTCTGGTTGAAACAGTGGTGTTCGGCTTAATTCCAGAGGTATCTGTGTTTCCTTACAAGGCTGGAAGGAGAAATTCTGCAGGAATTTAGTGAGAGCAAGTTTCATGTTCATGAGAGCAAACCTCAACAACCCAAACGACCCTTTTGCAGAAAAGACCAAGAAGTTTCTAAAAATAGATTTTTGAGCCGTTATTCTTGACAATAATTCTCTTTCCATTCCTCATCCCAATATATGAAATGTTAAATGTCTCCATGTTTCCAAAAGATTCAATAGCATTTTTCAAAAAATTTGTGAGCAGAATGACAGAAAATCGCCTGGATTCTAAACAGAAGCACCGAGTGGATTTTCTTCAGCTGATGATGAACACTCAAAATAATCCGAAGACAAAGAGTCTCATAAAGGCACCTCCCAACTATGATAAATTGATGGAGATGGAGTACCTCGACATGGTGCTGAATGAAACCCTCAGATTATACTCCTTTGGTCTGAGACTTGACAGATTCTGTAAACAGGATGTGGAAATCAATGGTGTACATGTTCCCATAGGGTCTGTAGTGATTATACCAGTTTATGCTCTTCACCATGACCCAAAGTACTGGCCAGAGCCTGCAAAATTCCACCCTGAAAGGTTCAGCAACGAGAACAAAGGCAGCATCAATCCTTATGAATAACCTGCCTTTTGGGAATGGACCCAGGAACTGCATTGGTATGAGGTTTGCTCTCATAAACTGCACATATCTTGATCGGCTGAAAAGAGAAAGAAGAGAAGAGATGGTGTCTGTTTAGCTCTCGGGTGTTTGTGAGATGTGACTGGGTAAAATCTAGTTCCATCGCCAGAGATTGTCTACTGTGAATAATTTTTTGATTAGGGGTCAAAAACGGAGCAACATTTACCTCAGGGGACAAAGGAAAAGCAGGCCCTGGAATTATCTATGTGGTAAAATGTCAGCTACCATGACTTTGAAAATAATAGGCATTTTCTGTTATGCCACTTTCAAAATTAATTTTCTTCTTTGCCCGAAACAAGGAAGAATTACAAAAACCTTTTATATTAGATTTGCAAACGCCAGTAAGTTACCCACCCTCGTTTTTTTCTTTATCAGTTTGCCCTTTTGATAGGTGCCACACACACACAGTAAAATGAATAAATTCAGCATATTTTCCTGTTCACCGAGCATAAATTATTACTAACTGTGGTGAGAGGCTTTTTGAAAAGCTGTTTAATTTTATGGAGGGGACTTCTTTTATCTATAAAAGATTCTGTTTGAAATCAAAGTGGATATTTTCTTATCTTTGTGACCTCAGGAAGCTAAACTATGATGACACATTACCATTCTGAGAGGGCAATGAGAGGCCCAAGCTGAATACAATCTCCTAATGTGTTCCTGTGCTTGGCTCAGGTTCTCAGTCTTTGAAACACTAAGAGAATTACCTTAGCATTAGAGTGTGATCTGACTCCACTGCTTGTTATCTGATGACTGTGTTGCATCTGTCTGGGGCAGGTGGCCTTGCAGGATTCCTTTCTAAAAGGACACAGACACACACACACACAGACACACACACACACACACACACACACACACACACACACACATGCACACGCGACAGCCCCGTGAGTGTCAGTCTGATGCCCTGTAACTTTCAGCTCTCCTGACTCAAATGAAGACAAAGACACTCAGCTTCTCACAGCTGAGAGGGATAAGGAATTTGATGAAGCATCAGTTTAAAGTAGGAGTTGTGGAATCCACATCTATCAAATGATCAGAACTGTTACCCAAGGACGAGCAGCATGGAAATGCATAAATGTCATTCCTGCATTAACACATTTACTCTGCCCTCGTTCCTCTGACATTTGTCTTCTGCCTAGTCCCGTCATCACAGTAAACAGAGTACTGAACCACGAAGTTGGCATTTAGCATTAAGACGCTACTGTGGACCATTTATTAATCTGCTATTTTCTTGGAGAATTCTCCACTCTTCCATTTCATCTATTTAGCTTTTTGGAGCTGTGCCATCATTTGAGAATCCATGACTTCTGAAAATTGAACATTTTAATTACCCAGCCCTGGACTGGGACTTCTAACATCTTGGTCCTTGTCACTAAAGAGCAGGAACAAAACATTTTGAACCTTGGGTGCTAAGGCAAAACATCAGAAGGCATCGAACCCTCCTGGCTCCTGGCACAGCTGACTCATAGCCTAGGCACTCTGGTTCAGCAGGAAGCCACCGTGCTCGGCAAAAACTGAATCACTTGCCCAGGCAGCACGTGAATGAGGTTGAGCGGTGACACCAACTGCTTGACAAGCCGTGGTGGCTGTTCTCTGAGCAAAGCCAAAAGGATGTGAAAATTATTCATCCTCATATGTTAGGTCTTAAAATAGTCTGCACTGTTGATACGGTTTTAAGAAAATGTACAAGCAATTTTCTTAGCCTATCTGGGTGAAAGTTCAAATCACCAAAACCCTTTCACATAGGAACGCAATGTATAAAACTGGGCAGTATTTAGAGAGGTGCCGATGAGGCTGCAGGCCAAGTCCGCACATGAATTAAAGTTCTAAAGAATTTTAAAATTAAGTATTATTTAGGATATAATGTCAGAATTCTTAAGCTCAGGAGGTCTAATTTTACTGATGTTTCTTTTCCTTATGCCAAGCCAAAATTAAAAAAAGAAAAGCAGATGACTTAAAGGGTATGGTAGCATATATATGGTTTCTGATTTCTGAGATAATATTATCTCATAGCGATCTAAAGATTATGTTCAAAATCGAAATGACTCATCCCAGTTTCATAATTACAAGATGCTTAAAAGAATAAACCTTATAGGACAAACGTTTCTGGTTGTCTCTAACCAAAAAGTCATTCATAAAGTTTTACTTACATACAAAGCAACCAAACTTTTCAGAACATTGATTTAATTTTAGTAAAATTTACAAAGGGGCTAACTTTTAAAGTTCAAAAATTGAATGTTTAATGCTTAATTTCATCACACTTTTAAGAGAATCCAGGACTCATTCAAATTTGTGCCTAACTCATTTTGATGAACTCAAGTTACAGCTCTAGCTAAGCAGGGTAGCACATATACAGCTGAACTTGTGCACCAGATAATAAAACTATTTACAAGCACTAATAATGGTTTCCAAAATTTCTCACATGGCTTTTAAAAAAATGAACCTGGAGGCTTCAATTCAACTTCTCTGCCTTTCCTGCTAGCAATAGTCTCTACAATCATATGACTTTTGCCCTTGAAATGCCTCCCGTAGACGCTATCAATGGTTTTCTATAGACTTTATGGTATATGACAGCATTAGGGTGCTTGGTGACAAGCAACGGAAACCAGTTCTGAGTATTTAAAAGGACACATGCACACACAGGATGGACACTGTGATGGAGCAGGGGTAGGCGTTTCTGGAAGGTGAGAACCAGGAGCACCGTGTTTGCTTGGGAAGACTGCACCTGGCTTGGGTCAGGACAGCTGGGGCAAAGACATTGTAGTTTTTCTTCTCAGGTGGGAAGAAGAAAAACTCTGACTTCGTGGTTTCCTGGACTCCTGGAATTATCATTCTTATAAGAATACATGTGGAAGGACAGACAGCCACCTAAAAGGTAGCATCGAGGCCCTAAAGGACAGGAAAAGATCCTAGGTGACAAATGACTATGAAGAAGTATTTTCCCTCCACCAACACTGCATCTTTTCAATTTCATTCAATTCCAATCAATAAATAGTTACCAATAAATAAAAGTACAAGGCATAGTGGTAAGTACAGGGCATGCTGGGAGACAGAAGCATCTACAGTTTTCTGCCAAGCATGTAGTAATTCATGTCCCAGCTTTGGTTTCTAAGATTATTTGAGGCCTTCAGTAGACATGTGAACCATACACAACCTTTGACCGTCTTTCTATTTCTCAAGTTCACCCTCCTCCCGTGTGCTCGTGTGCATCTCTGCTTCCCTGACTCTGCCTGTGTCTAGCCTTACTTTTATCACATACAGGCAATGCCAATGGTCTAAGATGTTAGGTAAAAAGAGACCCGAGGGATTTTATTGACGCGCTGGGGGTGTTTGAAATTTGGTATGTGGTAATGCTTGTGAAAGCCTCTCAATGTACTAAAATCCAGTATATTCTGTATTGAAAATGGTTGAATTTTATGATAAAACTATACTTTAATTAAGAATTTGTTTTTTTAAACATGCTCGACCCAGAGCTATGCAGAGAATAAGAGATTGTGGAGTGCTCAGTCTAAGTGAGGTATTTATGTCACATTCCTCCCTACCTGCCCCCACCTGAGCTGACTGAGTAGGCTGCTGGGGAAGGGAGAATTAGCAGATTTCATGATCTGGCCCCTGAGAGGCTGCCCATACTCCAGTAGATGGTCCTACTGGCAGGAACATACAGGCAGCACTAAGTGGGCTCCATGGCTTTTGTTATTTTGTTTTCTTTTCTTTTGGTTCATGCATGTGTGCGTGCGTGCGTGCGTGTGTGTGTGTGTGTGTGTGTGTGCGCGCGCGCGCGTGTGTGTGTGTGTGTGTGCGCGCGCACGCATGTGTGTTTAGGAGTACATGAAGTGGAAAGGAAAAGCAGTGTAGGAGTCACTCAGAGGTGAGGGACCAAACCCAGAGTGTTAGGATGATGGAGTGTTTGGCCAGCCGCATTCTCAAATGACACTGAGATTGAAGAACAACTCACACGATTGTGGAGCATCTGGCGTCATTCTGCTTCAGCAAGCTCTGGGCTCTGGGGATGCTACCAAAGAATAGATAGAAGCTGGTCCTTAAGCTGATCCTGGGCATCTTACGCTCTCAGGGCTTCTGTAGCGGTGGTTGCAGACCGACAGGTATAGGCTGTTTCCTTCAGGGAGGGGTGCTGCCTTGTGTCTTCCCCTGCTCTGGCTCGTCTCTAAAATTTCTCTTGAAGAGAATCTGGGAAATGGAACCCTTCCATTATCATCCCGAGTTTTCCAGCCCTGATATGTTTTATAAGAGAAGAAATGACAAAACACCTTGCTTCAAGAGACCACACCACACTCACATTTATGATTCTCTTTTTCCCAATGCTTCAGGGCCCAACACAATTCCATTCATAGGGTTACTCATCTCAGCAGAGATGTTTGTGCTAGAACATTCGCCATATCTTCAGTGCGTATCACATTAAGTCCTAACGATTCTGCCTGGGATTTGAGATCCCTACTAGCTCGATCTCTGGGTTCCATCTCAGTAATTAACACTGAACATCACCTTCTTTACCTCTACAGAGTTTTCCTTGTCCCCCCTCATCGACCATGTACTGTCTTCGTTGTTAAACTGTCCCCTGTCCATTTTTATTTCTCTTTTCTTTCACTTGCCCTAAAGATCCTATTTTATTATTTCCATCCTTCAGCATTCTTCTACTTCTTCAAACCTGATAATGATTGCAATCTGTGCCGCAACTTTGAACCTGATTACTCTATATTATTCTCTTTTTAAAGCTCTCTCTCGCTCAGTCTGATAAGGGTCTGGTGTCCGGATGTCCTGATCTACAAAGGTGGAAGGCACTGAGTTCTTTTGAATCTCTCATAGTGTTTAGTTGGTATGAACCTTAAAGTACCCTGCTATTTATTGACGCTAGCATCCCCCAAATTGTACTGAGTTGTGAGCTGCAGTTTGCGTGAAGGAAATATTTATTGTCCCCTCTGCCATATTTCAGCAGAGAACAGAACTCTTGTTTTTCTTCACAAATGGAGGCACCCTCCCTGACACCCACCATGCCTTTGGGTGAATAAATAACTAATGCAAACGATCAAGATGAGCAATGTTCTTGTCAAGTTATAAAGAATAGGTTTGTATTCATCAAAAGGCAGTAGATATATGCCTCCTCTCTCTGCTTCTCTCCCTCCCTCCCTCTCCATCTCCCTTGCCCCCCTCACACTCACACTTTCTTCCTATATTGGAAGGATCTTCCTACATCCATGGGAGTGACATGGGAGACAGGCATTTTTACTTCTTATCCTTGATTTTCTGCCTATAGAAAGGTATGGGGAAGGGATGCTATTTTTCCGTTTTCCCCTTCATTGCAATATTTATTAGTAGATTAACTTCTATGTTCTGTACCATACTCCCCTTTCCCATTAGTCTATCTGTCTTCAATTTAGATGAGAAGATATGAAGGAATGCTCTCTAGTCTACCTCTTCTCAGGAGGACTAAACACTAGGCAGGGAATATTTAGGAGACTTTTTAGTCTATTAATAAAGTCAGTTTTTGTGTTCTTGTTCAGATGTCTCTTTATGCATAATTATTTTACTAATTATGACAATGAGAGGAAAAGCAGTAAATAAAAATTTGGGGCTCAGTCCTAGTTTTCTTTCTACTGCTGTGATAAAGACCATGACCGAAAGCAACTTGAGGAGCAAAGGGTTTATTTCATCCTGCATTTTGTAATCTCTCATTAGAGGAAGCCAGTCGGTGGAAGAGCTCAAGCAAGGTAGGAACCTGAAGTCAGTAACAAGCAGGCAATGTGGAGAAATGTTGCTTCTAGGCTCATAGCCAGCTGCCTTTCTTATCCCTCTCAGGACTTCTTGCCCAGATGTAGCACCACCCACAACGGGATGGTCCCTCCAACATTAATCATCAATCAAGAAAATGCCCAACATAGACCTCCAGACAGGCCAGATGGATACATTCTCTCAACTGAAGTTCCTTTTCCCCAGATGACCCTATCTTATGTCAAGTTGATAAAAAGAAAAAAAAACTAACCAGCACAGACCCCAAACACTGCCTAAGTCTCAAACTGAACTGACCAGATGGTTGTGTAATTTTAGTCAAGTGCTATACTTTTCAGAAGGAATGGGAGCATCAGTGTGTGCACACGTAGGTGGACAGCATGGCACTGCCAAGCAGCGGTGGGGTGAGAGGCTCAAGTAAGACATCAAACTGCCAGATACTGTGTCTGTGCCACCTCCAGGGAGGGGCTGAGAGCCCTGAAAAATTGTGAAAGACCTGTAAGATTCTTGGGTTTGTGATGAGCTGAGTTATTCAGTTAGCTGCGAATCCTGTAGCAAACCTCAAGTGCTATTGGGCATCTTCAGATTGAGGCCAAAGTCCTCATTCCAGCTTCCTCTGTTCCCGACTTTTCCCAGAAACCAACAAGACTTCATCCTTAGTCAGGGTCCTATTGCTGTGAAGAGACACCATGACCAAAGCAATTCTTAAAGGAAAGCATTTAATTGGGGTTTGCTTACAGTTTTGGAGGTTCAGTTCATTCTCCTGATGGGGAGAACATGGCGATATGCAGACAGATATGTTAGCTGAGAGTTCTACATCCAGATCCAATGGCAGCAGGGAGAGCAAGAGTCAGTGGGTCTACCTTGGGTTTCTGAAGCCTCAGAGCCCACCCCCAGTGACACACTTCTTCCAAGAAGATCACACCTCTTAATTGCTCTCAAGAAGTGTTGTTCCCTAATGGCCACGCATTCAAATATGTGAGCCTATGGGGGCCATTCCTATTCAAACCACCACAACATCATAGCAACATAGAGACCAAGGGAAATCGACCCTAAATTAATTGCCATCTTTCCCCCTTTCTGGTGGTAATGACTAGGTTTGTTTTGGATCCCTTTGAGATCTTCCTGGGCACCGTGCTCACCCTCAACCGAGGTGATTCTACCTGCCTTGTGTATTTCTGAATCAGATTGTCACATTCTCTGGAAAATTGGGATTATGTTTTTGTTTTAGTGTCTTGAGCAAAGATATTAAGTGGGGGAGAATTTACAACATCAAATGTATTTATCTAGAAACATAATATGGTCCATTTATTTGGTTTCTTCTTTATCTTTAGTAATCTATTTTCAGCCAGGTATGGTGATACATTCTTTTGATTCCAGTCCTTGGGAGGCAGAGAAGGCTGGGTCAGGCATATCAGTGTGAATTTGAGGGCAGCCTAGTCTACATAATTAGTTCCAGGCTGGCAAGGGCTATACAGTGAGATCCTGCCTCAAAGCAAGCGAACCAAAAGAACAAATTAAGTAACTTTCTTTCCAAATTTCCATACAACTTCTGTTGTGTTTGTGTTTTCAATTGCATTTCTCATTGTTACTGGGACAGAATAACTTTCGGTGTTATGATATTGACAGACCAAGCAGCGTAACTTAATTGGTATATTCTGATGATTGTCAAATGTTATACATTTTAATGAATGTCCACATAATATCCACATAATACACAAACAATGACGTCAGCCAATCAATCATTTTCCTGCATTATCGAGTTGACTGGGACTTCTAGCACAGTGCTAACCATTGGCAAGAGTAGAAGATCTTGTTCTTACCCACAATCTTTCCCTTTCAGGTATGGTTCTTACTTCATGTTGTTTACTCTTCACATGTTGAAGAAATATTTAATATTCATTTTTTTAATTTATTTATTTATTTATTAAAGATTTCTGCCTTCTCCCCACCACCACCTCCCATTTCTCTCCCCCTCCCCCAGTGAAGTTTCCCTCCCTCATCAGCCCAAAGAGCAATCAGGGTTCCCTGCCCTGGAAGTCCAAGGACCACCCACTTCCTTCCAGGTCTAGTAAGGTGAGCATCCAAACTGCCTAGGCTCCCACAAAGCCAGTATGTGCAGTAGGATCAAAACCCAGTGCCATCCTTAAAGAAATGGAGGAAAAGGGCTAGAGGACAGTTCTCTCATGAATGATAGGATAATCTATTTACCGTTTAAGATGGTTCTTTTAAGTTTATTTATTTTAATTCTTTGACAATTTTATGCTCATATATATTGTATTTTTGTCATTCTCACCCCATTTCTCTCTCTCTTTCTCTGTCTCTCTCTCTCTCTCTTTCTCTCATCATTCACCTACGGTGGCACTTTCTCATAGTTCGGCCAATATGCAAAGACTTCTACTTAAAATGTCTAGAATTTAAATAATTTATGATGCCTATTCTACCTTTTGAAGAAATCAATATATTTTTAAAATTTATTTATTTATTTAAAAATTATTTCTGGAAGTCTGAGGGCTGAGAATAAAGATTTGAAAGTAAGACCATGGATAGACACCTGAAGTCCATTGCCAGGACTGTGATGGTTATAGAGGGGATAATATTTCTTGTAAGATATCTCTAGGGCTGGAGAAATGGTTCTCAGGTTAAGAACACTGGCTGCTTTTCTAGATGTCCTTCCTAAGTTCAATTCCTGGGACCACAAGTTATCTTACAACCATCTATAATATGTTCCAGTCTCTCTTCTGGGCAGCATTGCAGGCATATATGCAGGCAAAACTGTATAATAATAAATAAATACATATTTAAAAATAAAAAAATAAAAAAAAACCCAGTGCCATTGTTCTTGAGTTCTCAGTAGTCTTCATTGTCTGCTATGTTCAGCGAGTCCGGTTTTGTCCCATGCTTTTTCAGACCTAGGCCAGCTGGCCTTGGTAAGTTCCCAATAGAACATCCCCATTGTCTCAATGTGTGGGTGCACCCCTCGCGGTCCTGAGTTCCTTGCTCGTGCTCTCTCTCCTTCTGCTCCTGATTTGGACCTTGGGATTTCAGACCAGTGCTCCAATGTGGGTCTCTGTCTCTGTCTCCTTTCATCGCCTGATGAAGGTTAATATCCAGGAGGATGACTATATGTTTTTCTTTGGGTTCACCTTCTTATTTAGCTTCTCTAGGATCACGAATTATAGGCTCAGTGACCTTTATTTATGGCTAGAAACCAATTATGAGTGAGTACATCCCATGTTTTAATATTCATTTCTATTTCAAAGTAACCCACATTATCCTATTCATACACTTATTACAATTTTGATTTCAAAGTTATATTAGCCTCAAAAATATTCAAAAGTTCCCCTGTTTACATGTTGGATACCTGCAAATCCTAATTTGATCTATTTTCATGGGGGAAATGTCTTTTTCTAAACATTATAATAATGCTTTTAATTATTATTATTATTTAATTGCTCTCCTAAGCTATCCTATCCTTTAATTTTAACCCCTTCCTATCAGTGTAGGTGAGCCACATTTAGTTATTTCATAACTGGATTTTAAAAAACCCTCAACCAAGATTACAACTAAACTGATATATTTATGCTTGTTGTATTAAATTATTTCCTTTTGTTGCCAACCCATGCTTTTGAAGTTTCTGTTAAACAAGCTTTGGGTAAAGTTCCTCTTTTATCCTTTTCCAACTCAATCCTGTTTTATTCCTCAGATTGTTTTGAAAGCGTCAGCTACAGTTACTTTTAATGATTGCATTTAAGTTTTAAATCATATTAGACTTAGTTTTATGTATGTTCAACTTAATAATTTACAAAATCAATATTTCTTTATTCTTCCTAAACAAACAGCTCCAAACATTTTAACTCTTATTTTTCCTTCAATCTTACATGCCATTTTTACTCACTGTTTAATCTCTACCTTGACTTTTTTGCTGTTGTTTTTGTTTTTTAATTGTTTTAATTGAGCTATACATTCTTCTCTTCTCTCCCTTCCTCTCCCCTCCCCTTCAACCCTCTCCCATGCTCCCCATGCTCCCAATTTATTCAAGAGATCTTGTCTTTTTCTACTTTCTATGTACGTTAGATCTATGTATGTCTCTCTTATGGTCCTCCTTGTTGTCTAGATTCCCTGGGATTGTGAATTGTAGGCTGAGGTTTTTTTGTTTTGTTTTTTGTTCTTGTGTTTTTTTGCTTTATGTCCAAAAGCCACTAATGAGTGAGTACATATGATATCTGTCTTTCTGGGTCTGGGTTACCTTACTGAATATAATGTTTTCTAGATCCATCCATTTGCCTGCAAATTTCAAAATATCATTTTTTTTCTCCTGTGTAGTACTGAATTGTGTAAATGTACCACATTTTCCTTATCCATTCTTTGGTTGAGGGACAGTTAGGTTGTTTCTAGGTTCTGGCTATGACGAACAATGCTGCTATGAACATAGTTGAGCACATGTCCTTGATTCATGATTGAGCATCCTTTGGATATATACCCAAAAGTGGTATTACTGGGTCTTGAGGAAGGTTGTTTCCTAATTTTCTGAGAAATTGCCACACTGACATACAAAGGGGCTGTACCAGCTTGCAATGCAGAAGTGTTCCCTTTTCCTACAACCTCTCTAGCATAGGTTGTCATCAGTGTTTTTGATCTTGGCCATTCTTACAGGTGTAAGATGGAATCTCAGAGTTGTTTTGATTTACATTTCTCTGATGACTAAGGATGTTGAGCGTTTCCTTAAGTGTCTTTCAGCCATTTTAGATTCCTCTGTTGAAAGTTCTCTGTTTAGGTCTGTACTCCATTTTTTACTGGATTATTTGTTCTTTTGAGGGACAATTTCTTGAGTTCTTTGTATATTTTGGAGATCAGTCCTCTGTCTGACGTAGGATTGGTGAAGATCTTTACCCATTCTATAGGCTGTTGTTTTGTCTTGTTGACCATGTCCTTTGTTTACAGAAGCTTCTCAGTTTCTGGAGGTCTCATTTATTAATTGTTTCTCTCAGTGTCTGTGCTGCTGGGGTTACGTTTAGTAAGTGGTTCCCTGTGCCACTGCATTCAAGTGTACTTCCCACTTTCTCTTCCATGAGGTTCAGTGTGGTTGGCTTTATGTTGATATCTTTGATCCATTTCGACTTGAGTTTTGTGCATGCAATAGCTATGGATCTATTTTCATTCTCCTACATGTTGATATCCAGTTATGCCAGCACCATTTGTTAAATATGCTTTCTTTTTTCCATTTTATATTTTTTGCTTCTTTGTCAAAAATCAATTGTCTGTAGGTGTGTGGATTAATATCTGGGTCTTCAATTCAGTTCCATTGGTCCTTGATTTTTAAGCCATATCCTCAATTTATCTTAATTAGTCTTATTGTTTTGTATGATTAATGTTTATAACTAGTCCTATTTTATGAAACACTTGGGTCACCATTGCTACTCACGCAGGTTTAATTTTCTTCTTCATGGAGCATACACTGTTGGTGTTGTAGGGAGCACTATGGAAGGGAGTCTCCATCATTGTTTCTATTTTATTTTATGTATATGGACATTTTGCCTGCAGGTATGTCTGTGCACCTGTGACAACAGAAGCCAGAATAGAGCACTGGATCCCTGGGATGATTTGGAGTTACAGACAGTTGCAAGCTGCTATGTGGATGCTGGGACTCAAATCTGGGTCGCCAGGAAAAGCAACCAGTGCTCTTAGCCACTGAGCCATCTCTCCAGCCCTCTTTCTTAATTTTGTAAAAATCATCTTTATTGTGTCCTCATTCTTGAGTGATAGTTCAGTCTGGTAATTCTAGGTTCCATGCATTTTCTTTCAGTATTTTATATTATCAGACTAGCTTCTGGTTTCCATTGTTCACATTGAACTCTCAGCTCTCTGTCTAATATTCTCTTCATTTGGTTTCTTATATAATCTTATTTTCTCTGTTGTTTAAGGTTTTGTTATAATATGTCTGCTTGCAGTTATTTGCACTGTATTTATTCAATCTTGTGTTCATGTGCTTCCAAATCATGTCCTTGCAGTGATACCAGAAATTCCCATCAGCTCTAAGTATTGCTTCTTCATTATTCTCTCTCTTTTTCTTCCAGAATTCTTATTAGATTCATGTTGGATCTTCTTATTACAGCCTCATATTTTTAAATTTCTCTGTAATATTTTCCACTTGAAATGTCTTATCTCAGTCATGTAGCTAACTCTATGTGATTTGCCTTCTGCTTCTCAGGAAACATCTTTTGTAAATGATGTTTAGTATTTAATTCGCCGCTGCCAAAAATCTTAGGGTGATAGAGGTACTAGTTCCAGTATAATTTATATGAGCATGAATCTCTGTGTATATAGACTATGTGAGTTCTGGGAAGGTAATTCTCTCTTCCACCTGTAGCCTATGTTTAGTGAGTTATTAGCCAACACAGCTATACTAGAAACTCAAACTAAATTGCACTAAGTATTCTCCTAAGCCATGCAGGCTCCTCCCACCTGTAGGAGCACACAGTAAGGATTTCTTTTTTTTTTTTCAAGACAGGGTTTCTCTGTGGTTTTGGAGCCTGTCCTGAAACTAGCTCTTGTAGACCAGGCTGGTCTTGAACTCACAGAGATCCGCCTGCCTCTGCCTCCCAAGTGCTGGGATTAAAGGCGTGCGCCACCACCGCCCGGCTCACAGTAAGGATTTCTAAGAACTTGAGTTGATACATTTGTAAACGTGTCCGGTCTCATCATGGATCTCATTCTTTACCGGTTTGATGTTTTGTTTACATTTTTGCCATTCTTTTAAAGAATGCTCTCTTCAAGGGCAGTAAGTTCTCTTAACCACTGAGCCATCTCTCCAGCCTCAGAGTGTTCAGTTTTTAACAGATTTATATCGTCATTTATTAATAACATGCACAGACAGGAGACAGAAGAAGAGGCTGAACCACCCGGAGCTGGAATTACAGGCAGTTGCTTGTGAGCAGCTATGTGGGTGCTCGCTACTGAACGCAGGTCCTCTAAATGTCAGGAAATGTTCTTACCCCCTGAGTCATCCCTCCAACTCGTCATTGTATTTTGAAATGTTCTTATTTTATCATTTACCACGAGGCTTTCTATTATCTGTAACTCTTAGGAGTTTATTCTGCTTATTATTCCAGGTGGCTCTCATGAAACATTATTTCCTCTTGTGTTTTACAGTCTGGCACTGCGAACTTATCTTCAGGAAGATTTGGTCTACGGAAATATTCTGCTACAGATGTAAAGGTATACTCTCCCAAAGTAGTTTTCAGATTGTTTCAGCTTAATATGTAAAAGATACCTTCAGCTGATAGCAATTTTTATTGAATTTATTGGCTAGAGGGGTCCCAAACCATGTGGAGATTATAATAGCAACCTTTGGATCCCAGGTTCTTTGAGATTTCTTTCTTTCCATCTTTTCTTTACACACAGGCCAGAAATCTCCCTTTGTGATCCCCTTCTGTTGACACATAGAATATTTTTTAATTTGTTTTTTCATCAAATGTATAAACTTTTAAAGCCCAGGCTTTATAAGAGAGTCTTCTTTCAAACTCTTTGCCTATACAGGACCAGCCAGTATGTCCTCTTCTTTACAGACAGTAGAGCTGCTTGCCCCAACCTCCAGGGAAGGCTGTACAGCAGCTAAGCTCTATACTTCTTTGATTTAAAGTTTCCTTGTTACCTCTGGGACCTAAAAGTGTCCATTTCTATTAACATAGCTAAGCATTTCTAAGACATTTTATTGCATTTTATCTCACATACAGAGAATTTCAGATTGTTTCCTTTGCCAGAATGGTTGTTACCAGAACTTCTCAATTTTATTTCTTACATACAACTCTCTTTATACATTAATATTATAATTTTAGTAAATTATATCATCATAATAAATTTAATTGAAGTAAAATTATTTAGACACACACACCTGACTCATTGTAGAGACAACTCAAATGACAACAGCAGATGCTTATGTCACACTAAAGTATGTCCTACTAGCCAAGTGTGTGTTGTAAGCTGTACACATCAGATTTCACAGAAATAATAGAGAACATTGCAAACCCAACATGGAGGTTAAATAGAAATTAATAAGAAGAATATCTGTGAGAGCATTTAGGAAGTAGAATATAAAATATTGTGAAATGACTCTAGAGAAACATCTTAGCCCTGGGCTCTGAGAGTACTAAGTCCTTCTGAGGAATCTGTTCTCCATCTTCAGAACATGATGGGGGAGAAACACCAAAGTGCAACTGGGAAGTGAAGGAGCACATGCAGTTCTGCATGTCACTTTGGGGGATGCCAACATCCATGCCACTACTGCAGTATCTGTGATGGCTCCTGACACAAGCTCAAGTTACTGCAGAAGGATGAGAATCCTAACATTTATGACTGTAAGATCTTAGCTGCCTCAAGGTTATGGAAGATATTCTTGAGTGGAATATTCATCCCACTCTTTTGGCTGTGTCGCTTTCTTTGGTGAGCATCTCTGCCGCTTGTTGGACCCCAACCAATTACACCCTTTTCAGAGGGGTCTGACTCAGCAATTGTAATGTGGGGTAAGGGAAAATCTTCCTACAATTTGGTCTATTCTTTCGTCTGTGCCACACTCCTGCCAACAGGGCTCCCTCCCTCTACTTGCCATTTGTGCTTTCTTTAGAGTTCTTCTTACCCCTTCATTATGATCTAAGCATAAAGCATCCCCTACCAGCTCATATGTCCAAAGATATGGTCCTCATCTGGTGGTGCTATTATGGGGAGATGATGGAGCTTTAGGAGGTAGAATCGGCCTGAGGGAAGTGGATTACCAAGGGTTATAGCCAGGAACCACCTCTAGCCTAATTTCTCACTCTGTTGTTTGATCTGCCAAGATGTGAACAAGCGGCTGCTCGCCCCTGCTGCCACAGCCTTGAATCTTCTGCTGCCATGCCTTCTCCTCATGAGGGCCGTTAACTGCAGACTATGAGCCAAAATAATTCTTTCTGGTTGTGGTGGTTTGAAAAAAAAAATGGCCCCCAAAGAGAGGGGCACTATTGGGAGGTGTGGCTTTGCTGGAGTAGGTAATGCCTTCTTGGAAGAAGTATGTAACTGTGGGCATGGGCTTTGAGGTCTCATATATGCTCAAGCCATGCCCAGTGTCTCAGACCACTTCCTGTTGTCTGCAAGTCAGATGTGAGGACTCTCAACTCAAGCACCATGTCTGCCTACACTCTGCCATGTCCCACCTTGATGATAACTATAAGTAAACTGCCACCTCAATTAAATGTTTTCCTTTATAAGAATTGTTGTGGTCATGAAGTCTCTTCACAGAAGTCTTTAATTTACCTTTTGTGAGTTATTTGATCACCACAATGAGAAAAATGCTTAATACACCCTGGTATTATTCCATTCATAGTTAATGATTTGTTTTATATATGTGCATGTGAACACCTGTGTGTGTGTGTGTATGTGCATGAGTGTGGGTATGTAAGCATATGCTCATGTGGAGACCAAAGGACCACTGCAGGTGTTTTTCCACAGGCACTGTCTACCTTGCTTTATAAGCACAGGGACCTTCTCTGGGACCTAAGACTTGTCTATTGAGCTAGGCTGGCTAGTCAACAAGCCCCAAGGTTCTGCTTGTCTCTGCCTCCTCAACTCTTGAATTGTAAGCACATACCACCATATCTACATCTTTTCATCTGAGATCAGGGAATCAAACTCAGGTCTTCATGCTTGCAAGGTAAGCAATTCGTTACTAAGTTAGCTCCACAACCTCTGACAGCTAATAACTCTGTATAGTAAGTGTCCTCTAGTCTATTAACTGTACTAGTTTCATTACTAACCTAGGCACTGATTCACAGGGTGAAACTTGAAGATAACTGCCCTAGACCACAAAATTATTTCACAGTTTCCAGTTGAATAAATGACTCTAATGCTATATAAATATCTGTCCTGGGAATGCTACACCAAAATAACAGTTCTCTTAGGGAAATTCTGGGCATGGGATTACATAGTGTGTACTTTCATGGCTGAAGATGTAATTGTTCCACATATGATGATGATCCGCTGGTCATAAAGCCCACAAATGCTGATCTCATTGGATAAAGAGCAAAATGACTTTAATTCAAAGCAAGATGAATCTCCTGTGGAATTATGAGGTAATATTCAGAACTATAGTTTATAGTTGTTTGAAATGGTTAATAATTATAATTATTCAGTTACAGAATTCCATTTTAGTTATGAAGTGAGTACAAAGGTCAGAAAGTGGAAAGATATTTTAAGCACAAGATTTCGCATAATGTATATTATACCCATATTATAGTGAGATAAATATTGCTCACAGAAATCCAAACTCAATTTGCTTACTTAATGAAGATAGAAACAGCCACTTTAAGTCATATATCAGTGCTGGAGTCAATGCTGCTTCACTGAACACGTTTCCTCTACAGGAGTGGTCTGTTGAGATGAACAGGGCAGCAGTGGCTGGATGCTGGAACTAATCATCTTCAAACTGATACACCACACACCACACTACACACACAAACACACACACACACACACACACACACACACACCTTGGTTTTGTGAGACAGGGTTTCTCTGTGGAACCTGGCTGTTCTGGAACTCGCTCTGTAGATCAGGCTGGGGCTTTGAACTCACTTGCCTCTGCCTTTTAAGTGCTGGGATTAAAGGAGTGTGCCACCACCACCCGGCCTGGTACTTTTTCCTTTAAAGTGGACTGTAATTTTATGGACCTAAATTTTCACAGTGACTTCCGTGAATCCTTCAACCCTAAAAGAAAGTCAACTTTTAAAATTATCTTGCTACTGAGTCTTGAATGATTTGATATATTTGAAAGAACACTCTTATCAACAGACTCATCAAACACAAAAATAACAAAGATATTCCTATCTTTAAGATATTTTTGACAATACTGACATTTATGTGAATGTTTTTCTTAGGCTTGACATTATTCTGCGTGAGAAAAATGACTGAAAAATGAAGTAAAGCCTGAGACAGAACCACAGCTGGCCACTTAGAGGACTGGGCACCCCTGTGCGTCTGTGAGGCCGAAACCCTGCTTCCTCCAGTCTTCTAGGTGTGTAAATCTGGGCCAAAAACTAAAATTACTCCTGAGCCCAGCTTTTAAATCTGAATTTTCTCAGTGCTTTGCTGATGAATCCTTGCAGATCTTAGGCTTTGGGTTTTCCAGGGACCACATACAAAGAACCCACTCTGTCTGTCAGTCCACAAAATCTCTGCCCTCTTTCTCTACAGTATTGACCTTCTTCTGTACAACACAAACTCAGAAAAGAAAAAGAACACAGTCATGCTTTCCCTCAGATATGGATCCCAGTCTATGGTGTGCACATGCATATATGCGAACCGCTGTGTATGTGGATAAACAATCTAACACTGAGGAAGGAGACAAGGAGAGGGTATAGCGGGTGATGAGGAAGGATGGAATACAGGCAAAAAAAAAGACCCATGAGTCATGAAAGAGGAGCTAAAGCTAATTGTCTTCTAGTTTCAGCTTTGTCATATTTTTTCTTTGTTTCTGTTGTGGTGGATGAACGGTAAAAAATGAATCAGTGCCTAGTTTTATGTCAACTTAACACAAGTCAAAGAGGAGCGAAGTTCAAGTGAGAAAATACCTTCATAATATATATCAGATTATAGACAACCTACTCTCATATGACTTCATCCTAACTTAACTCATAAGAACTATAATGACCCAGTTGCCAAAGAAGCTTCTAGTTTGATGAACTGGAAATTAGGTCTTTAACACATGATAGGCTTTTTAACATATGAAGTTTTGAAGGAAAAAAATTAATATGTAAGGAGTGGTTGGATAATGTCAGTCCCAGGAGAAGTTGGGCTCCAGGCCTCTGGGGACTGTTGGTGAGATTCCCACCAGACAGAGAACTTTGGAGTAGAAAGACTTGGACATCCCTAGCAACCAGTTGTCTAATTACTGTGTTTTTGAAATCAAAGTGCTTTGAAGCACATAAATAATGGAAAGGACAAGCTGTGAAGAGAGGAGGACAAGGTTTTCTGAACCAGACCCCCAGATTAACAGTATTTCTAGAAAGTCATGAAGATTAACAAAAAGCTCTTAGAGACAAAATTGCCACCAGAATGAGGGGGCCCAGGAGGGATAAACCATCTTCATAGAGTCCTAAGGTGTTTGAAGAGGCTGGTGGACCAATGAGATTTAAGTTCTGTCTAATTCTTTGTAACCAAATCTAACTAATGCATTAAAAAAATAGAATAAAAAAGAAAAATTTGAGAAAGTAGTCTTTCCACCTTAATTTAGGCAACAAGGAATCAACCCTTCTTTAGAAGAGGGCAGAATTCTGCTAAGCTCATGGTCTGATACTAACTGAAGGATATGGGCAAGCCACTTCATTTCTCTGAGTTTTACTGTCCTTACTTAAAATAAAATGCATCCTTTACAGGGTAACTTAATTGATTAAAAGAGATAATGGGTGTAAAAGTACCCCTCAATTCTAATAGATGGTTCTATATATTCCTGAGTACAGTGAACAAATCCTGTCCCTTTTTAAATCTGTAGAATCTAGCCCAGCAGTTAGTTGTTGAATGAGTTGTTTTATTTTGCCTTTTGAAGGAATTCATACAGCTGGCCCCTCTGTGCCCACCCAGGTCTCACATAGCTCAGACTCTCTATGCATTAGCAGGAAACAAGAATTTCTGATCCCCCGGCCTCCATCGCCTGGGTTTTATAATTACAGGCGTGCACCCCTCCTCCTGATTTACTCGGTGCTAAATATTGAATCCAAGGATCCAAGCGTTGTATCCAACTGAGCTACATCCCCAGCAGGATGACTTCTTGAGGCCTTGAAAATAAGACTCCATGGAGGAAGATGATGTAGCACAAATTAGAATTAGTCTTAATAATAAAAACATGGATTCAGATAGGGGGTAAATGGTGAAAGATCAGAGAAGTAACGGAGCCAGCCACTATAGAGACACTACCTCTACTGAATCCTCAGACCAAATGCACTAACTGAATGCCTTCTGCAAAACCTCAGACTGAGACTTGAGCTCCTGTCTCTCCCCACCCTCCACCCAGCCATATCACTTCCTCTCTCTACCTCCCTAGTGCTAGGATTAAAGGTGTGAGCCACTACCACTTGGCTGTTTCTCTTTTCGACAAATTCAGTCTCCCACAGCCCAGAGTGACCTCGAACTCACAGAGATCCAGCTTCCTGTCTCCTGAGTGCTGGGATTAAAGGTGTGAGCCACCACTGCCTGACCCCTATAGCTAACTAGTATGACTAGTTCCACACTCTGATCTTCAGGCACTTGTTAAGTTTAAGGCTACCCTAGGCTACCCAAGATTCAGTCAGTCTAAAAGAGAAACAGAGCCAAGTGGTGGCGGCTCACACCTTTGATCCCATTGCTGGGGAGGTTGAGACAGGAAGTGATATGGCTGGGTAGAGAGAGGAACATAAGGCTGCAGGAGACAGGGGCTCAGGTCTCAGTCTGAGGTTTCGTAGAGATAGCATTCAGTCTGAGGATTTGCTGAGACAGAATACCTCATTCAGTCTGAGGAAAAAAAAGGGGGGGCTGGAGAGATGGCTCAGAGGTTAAGAGCATTGCCTGCTCTTCCAAAGGTCCTGAGTTCAATTCCCAGCAACCACATGGTGGCTCACA
>NC_022031.1:32219829-32253231 GCF_000317375.1 Microtus ochrogaster
CAACCATCTGTAATGAGGTCTGGTGCCCTCTTCTGGCCAGCAGGCGTACACACAGACAGAATATTGTATACATAATAAATAAATAAATATTTTTTAAAAAAAGATTAGTGGCTGGCTGCTCTGCTTCTCTGATTTTTCAGCTTTTACTCCCTAATATCTGATTCGGGGTTTTTATTATTAAGACCAATTAGAATTCACGCTGTATCGTGGCTCAGTGGGTAGAATGTTTGCTGCTAAAGCATGAGGGCCTCAGTTTCCCCCTAAAATGTGTGAATGGTGGTTTGCATCTGTAAATCAGTGCTGGAGCTGGAGACAGCAGATGCCTGGAGCCCCCCTCCTCTTTCACACAGATACACACACACACACACACACACACACACACACATATGTACACATGCACAAACAAGCAAAATTCGACTTCCATTTATCCTAACTTGCTACAACTCGACAATCCCAGAATCATGAATTCTGAAGGTAGCATCCCCACAGTTCCAAAGCAGCCACCTTTCTGTGGTTATTGCTTGCACTCTACACGCTGAGAAGATCACATCCCTGGCAAAACCTACCAGTTCCCCAGTTCCCTCACATCAGCACCACACTATCTGGGGACGTCTCTTTTAGTACTGCCTGCACATCTGGTCCGCTCCTCCAGGAGCGAGCAAATGAACTCAGAAACAAATCCAAATCAGCCATCAAGAACCTTCAGCAGTGATTATTCTGCAGTCTGTGGCCATATGGGAGAACTTTGTACATGTCGTTATGGCTGAGTGTTATGAGTGCGTATTGGAATCTCTGACCTGGGGCTCCTCACTCCACCTGGTGACTTGCTCTTCTTCTTAGTACCAACTGCATTGTCCCTTGTATATTGATTAATATGGCCACATAAAATAAAATCTTTTTAATACCCAGCCAATGGTTGGGAGCCAATTTCAATACAAACAGGAGAAACCAGATTGGCCTAGTTGTTAAACGTGTGTGTGTGTGTGTGTGTGTGTGTGTGTGTGTGTGTGTGTGTGTGTGTTATGTATCACAGGGGTGCTCTAAACAATAAAAGCTGCCCTTTAAAGTGCAGATGATGTTCAACAAGAAGGATCCGGGGCATGGGTCTTTAAGGAAACGTAACAGCAGCACTTTCTCCTAACAAGTGTAGGAAGCAGCTCATTAGAGTCTGAAGGGATGGACTTTACAGCATTTAAATAAGCCTTAGTTAGTGGACCCTAAAGAGCGTAAGTGATCATCATTTTTTGTCTGCTCAAAAAGGTTTGCAGTTCTTCCTGCTGGGAAATTTACCTATTTGCATCTTCTGTCGGTTTTAGAATTGTATGTCTTCGCTCTTGCCGTAATATCGTGATTAATCGACAGGTGCAAAGGTTCAAAAGTCAATAAGCTCAACATCTGTTATTATTTATCGTTTAGCTGGTCCCACTGTACTGCCTGGCTTCCAGAGGCTCAAGAAAGCCCAGTCCATCCTCACAGTGTCTTAGAGAATTGATCGTGCCAGGAAAACAAAGGCAAACCCCTAAAGTACCGAAGACACAAACGCAACCAAGATTCACCTCCGTCTATGGCATCCATTGTTTTAAAGAGTTACAAAGGTATGCGTTGTTCCTTCCTAATTTAGATTTCCGTGTCTGTGTTCATATGTGAATCCACACTACGTTTGCGCTCTCGTCTGAAAGGAGAGCTCACACTTTGTTTATTCCACGTGGTGTAAAACTATTCTACCTGGGCATTGCTCAGGAAATAGGCAGGCTCACAGGGAATGAAGGATAAAAGTAATCTTAGTTCAAAAGGCTAAGAAATGCATAAATTTGGGGCACTGGCTATTTTACTTTAATGAGGTCTAAGTCCTTTTGTCTGAATGAACAAAATGTTTCTTCACCAGGTGGATCAAGCAACCTTGGAGTCTGGGCCACAGATCCCAGTTTGCTATTAGGCCTCTAGGCAAGGTGAATGCTACCCAGTTTACCAAATTTGGGGGACTTTGCTGCATAAATGAGTTACCAAATGTATAGTATAATCTCAAATCACAAATTTTAAAATAAATTATCACTGAAACATGTACCTTAACGAGAGTGACTGGCTTTGTAAGTAATAAGTAATGCCTGCTGCCATCCAATGACAACACAATGGCAGCGGATTGTATGGTAACCATCTTACGTTTCACACAGGATTAAATAAAGATAGAAACAGAGCAGCAGGTTTCACCCAAGGCTACTAAAATATAGTCTGTATTAGCACTAAGATATGAAAATCATCCCTTGGGAAACTGCCTCTTTCTAGACCACATTTCCATCTGCAAACTGGAAATTATTCAAAAATGCTGTTGTACAAATATGCGATTCTTGCTTGAAGCTCCAGGAGAGATGTTTGCATAATCCAAAAATGGAATCCATCTCAAAAGACCCAATAAAAAGCCAGAGGTGTAAGGATGCTCTAAGCTAAGATTGATTGTGTGTTCTAAAGGTACCAGCTGAGTCAAGAGTACAACTCTCCAGCCTGCCGCTGCATCTATGGACCCTGATGAGAGGCAAACACAGGACCACATGTTCTGCATGACAAGCGAGACAGCAATGGTTGGACAGATGTTCTTTTCCTTCTCGTTTGCATGGTTAAGACACAGGGCAGCAAGAAAAGATGAAGTCACCTCTTAAGCAGCTAGCAATATGGATGGCCCAAAATGCATGCCAAATTGTACACTCTACACCTGTCAGGAAGCACTGGTATTTAAGCTTTGAAAACAGGCATGTTAAAGATAACCTAAACGCTATGTCATATGGTGTTTTTGTGTGTTGCTACACATTTCCCGTCCCTGAAGTAAATCACAGCGCTTTGAGCAGTCTGAGAGATTACATAGTTTGATTTGGAGAAGAGGTCTGGTTTCTTTATACATGTTAGACTTGGGAGTATTTCAGCACTTGCAATAGCAATATTTGGATGTCAGTAAGATCTAGATTTCAGCACCAAGGGATGATTTGGTACTTGAAACATCTGGTGTGCTTGTGGAAAATGCCTAGATATAAATCCTCAGTGTCTGTGTTCCCTCTGGTTAAATTTGGTTTCGGGTTTATGTGCCTGCCCTTCAGATGGCTAAAGAAAAGTTAACACATCTTTTAAAGGTGTCTTTTAGTAAAAATAATATCAAAAGAAAAAGAAGATAAATTTGCTTGCCATTTTGAAATCATGAACAGCCAGACTCAGCTCCAGTAATTCTCAAATTCAAGCCAGGTATGCAGAGTTTTAGCAAGTGACTTACCCAGCACAAGTAAAACCAAACCCCTGAAACTGTGGCATGCTGGAAATCCCCAAAATGTATATATAAAACCAGGACTCAGTTGTCTTAGATTAGGAAGCAGCACAGCTCCATTTATCCTCTCTTGTACCATGGTTGTCTTCCAGGAGAGAAAACTGTGCTATGTGTATGGTTTCAAGGCTTCTGTTGTGGCGCTGGCACCTCTAGATACCTTGAAGGAAGCTACAAACAAGATACATTAAACTATCATGCTGTGAGGAATATTGTACTTGGATTTTATGAAGTCTTCTCTGGCCTTATCAATGCTCATAACACGGAAGTATTCTGAAGCCAGCATATGAGCAAAGAAGGGGTAAAAGGTCTTATTCTCATATAAGCTGTTCCAAATAGATAAAACTCCTGAGTTGGAAACATACTTCTAGAACAAGAAGCTTAAAAAGGAGAGAATAAGAACAAGGAAAGTATATCCAGCAAAATTCAAGAAAACATTAACATTTCTGTAACAAACCATAAAGGGAGGGTGTACATCTTCCAGGCTGGATATGTATGTATTCTCTACTAAGAGTAAGCCCTTATGAATGCTGACAATACAGGTAGCTCTTTTGGTCCAAAACAGTCCAAAACAAAAATTTTGGATAGGCATAAGCAGTTATAGAATTATGAATGTAATTGTTTATGTGTAGATATGGTTATGTCTGCAAACAAGGGACCCCAAGACCACAGCAGTGCTATGTTTAGAAGGCTCCAGACAACTTTTACCAATCACAACCACCATGTCAATTCTCTGCTTTCCGTGTTCAGGGTCTCCTCTTCAACAATGTCTAGTGTGGTGATGCAGAGATGGATCCGCAGTTAAGCACATGGAATGCTAATCCAGAGGATTCAAGTCCAGTTTTCAGCACCCCACGTCCACTTCAGATGGCTCACAATCACCTCTAAGCCCTCCAGCTCCAGCAGATCCACATCTCTGACCTTCAGGAGACCCTGCACTGACATGCATATACCCACATATGGATGGGCATTATGAAAACTTAAAAAGATCTTTTTAGAAAAAAAGAAAAATTACAGTGAGTGTATGTACCCTTCCTTACTGTGCTGCAGTGTTCTCCTGGCAGAGCAGACGGCCCAGCAACAATATCTCTGTGTAACAGTGTTGGCTGGCCTAGAACTCCCTCTGCAGATAAAGCTGGCCTCTAATTCACAGAGATCTGCCTGCCACTGCCTCCCTGGGTGCTGGAACTAAATGTGTGTGCCACCACTGTCCAGCTTCAATACTGTTACTTTAATGAGATCAACACATAAAAGCATTTGGAGTTACAAGACATGAAAGAATATTGCTAGATCTTATTATAAAGACGATTTTAGAGACTGATAAGATTACCCAGTGGGTAAGGATGCGTGGTTCCAAGCCTAAGGACCTGAGTATGATACCCAAGATCCACATGGGAGACCCTCTGATCTACTAGACTCACGTACATGACATTCGTGGCGTACACATGCTTGTACACGCACATACAACAGAATAAGTAAATCAACCTCTTTTAATTTTTAAAGAACATTTTAATATTTCCTAGAACATTGAAGCTTCAGGATTCCTATATGATTACCTTTTCATGTAAAATCCCCAATGTCGTACACTAGAATATCAAAAGTATAAAGTTGTATTTTTATTTCAAAACTGCAGAAAACAGGACTGTGTTTTCAGTGGAAATGACCCACTTTGATGGTGTCATGTCACTTAATAACTGAGCACCACTACTTCCAAGACTTTAAAAGCTTACTGCATTTACCAGTAAGGAGCATAAATAGGATTATATTTGGGGGTTGCTCCACAAAATGGATACAGTGGAGCCCCAACCTGATCTTGTTCCCATGATTCAAGTCCCTCCAATTGAACTAATTTGTAATGAAACCTTGATGGTAGAGTAGAAGGTTGCTAATGTTCTAGGCAAAATTTACATTTACTTTTTTCAGTGAACACTCTCCAGTGGAAGTTGATTGCCAAGGCAGAATTTCCAGGCACTGGGCAGACAATGTTTAGCTCAGATCAGCAAGGCTGGTTGGTAGCATTTGGGGGTCTCTTCAAACATATCATGCCATTGATTGCCTCTTCCAAAGATGCCTGACGTTTTTCAGATGATTGGATATCTAATTGTTGCTGTTGTGGAAGAGATGGGCCATAGCAAGCTTCTCCTGCTAAACCGAATCTCTCGATGACTCAGCCTACAGATGAGCAAAGCAAGGCAGGGAGGGACAGATGGGCAATGATTACCGCAGCTCCCGACATCTGTCTGAAGCATCGCTGTTTTACAAGGCCCTTGCTCATACACTGCGTGTCACCGTCACCATCCCAGGCTTCTCACAGCTTTGCGATGCCGTGGAGTCTAGCAAGAGGCAATTCGTGCCTCAAAATTATGACGGTGTTCAGCATCTCATTTTTTTTTTTTGACTTCTCTCTACTGTTGTCCTGGATTTATACAAGTAATATAGCCTAACAGACAAGGCAGGAGGCTGTGGATTTATATTGTGAGAACACAAATTTGCAATTAAATAGAAAATTTTTAAGAGCGGTCTCAAACGGAGGCCAAAGAACACTGCAGACAGCCTCTTCCTCACTTGAGGTACCCGGGGGAGACAGCAGGGGCAAAACCCAAAGCCAAGGGAGCCATGCTCATGCTGAGAGGAAAGGAGGAGGATCCAAACAGATGGAAGCTGTGACCAATGCCCTCATCTCCTGTCACGAGCTCAGCCTCCGGGAAGCTGGGCTGAGAGGATGGTGGCTCTCATCCATCCGAAAGGGATTCTTTCCCTTGTGTGGCTTACTCATCATATGTTCAGTTCTTACCCCGTGTTTGCTTTCTCCACAGCATTCTCACCGGTCCACGCTCAGTTCAGCCATTCGATCAAGAGACTGACGAGCAAGTATGTGCTTCGCAGTTCACCGATTTCTATGTGTCTTCGTTGGGGGTGGGGGGAGTGTCTTTGGTTTTTTACACGTGAGAAGCTGAAAGGCAGGGCACTCCAGGGCTTTGCTCAAGGCCCACGGCTAGTGTGGACGTGAACAGAAACTTAAACACTTTTGAGCGGAACCAGACTGCTAGTGGGAACTTCGAAGGGCAGCCGGCCTGTGTCCTAAACCCCAGCAAGTGACAACTGAAGACCCACAAGAACAAATGGTCAGTTGAGGAGATGGAAGTGTGACTCTGACTCAGCCAGGAAGAAGGAATAGCCAGGCTACTGAAAGAATAGTACTGCAAAGAAATGAGGCTTTCTTAAGACACATGACCCCGTAAATCTATAACACGGGAACAGGAGAGCATCTCAGGACAGATACAAGGTGTAATCCAAATCCAGACTCAGCCTGTTAAGAATCCTTCATGACTTTCCCACCACACAACCTGTCAGCCTTTCTCCGAACCACTGCCACGCTCAACACAGAAGCCAGAGGACTCTTTCCTGGGTCTCAAGTCCAGGGTCGCTGCACTCGATGTTGGGACAAGATGAGAAATAGAAATAAGGAGATTAAATGACAATCCATAGCATGAAGAAGTGGACTCTAGATTCTTTTCCTAACTCCAGCTTAAAATATCAACAACAACAATAGCAATAAAAAAATAAAATACGACTAAGCAACCAGACTTTAGTCCCAGTCCCCAGGCAGGAAATGCAAGGCTCGTTCTCAATAGTTAAAATTTAAAAAAAAAAAAAACAAGCAAATGAGCACCAAAAAATAAAAACACCCTCCAGCCTTAACAGAAGCAAATAAAACAGAAATGTTTTCAATATTGATGGGTGTGGCAGTGGGCACGCCCCGTGAGGCTCCACCCCTCCCCCACCGCACTCTGAGATTTCAATCTCCTTTTAATGTCTCTTTATGAATCTAAGCAGACAGCTGAGGGTGACAGACACTTGAGGGATGCTTCCAATATGAGAGCCACGAGAGCAGGCACAGACGCAGAAAATGAGTCATAGCTCAGAAATCTAAGCAAAATTCCCTCATTTTTTTCCTTTGCTGCTGTTGCTGCAATAATGTACACATTGGGAAATAAAGAGAAAGAAATCAGGGAGCCAAATGTATGGAGAGATGGACAACACAGGCAGCAAGGCAGGGAAGCCAGGGGATCCAGAGCTGGTGTGACTCACAGGGGCTCGACCAAGACAGAGCAGGAAGGCGATTATAAATGATGTCATTTTCTCATAACAAGATTCCCCAGAACTGATGGCTCAGTGGCTAGATAGGGCTTGCCATACACGCTAGATGACTAGCGTGCAGTCTCTGAGACCCACGGCAGGGAGAACTGAGTTATCAATCTGACCTCCACACACACTGTGGATCACATGTGCCCCCCACACACATACACACACACATACACACATATGCACACACATACATACACATATACATACACATACACACACATACACACCACACACATACACACACATGCACACACGTATACACACAGATACACAAACGCACACATATATACACCACACAATACACACATACACACAAATAACTAAAAAAGTCTCTAATTCCCTAAAACTAAAGCATGTGGGTCTCTAGATTGATGTGGTCAATGACAATAAATGACAAGGCCAATACTACAGAACTGCTGGGACTCAGCATCCGTCCCCTCAAAGTACGGGCAGGTTTAGAAGTCAGCTGTCTAACCGGCCCTGAACGCCCATCCTTCTCTACAGTGAGTCAAAGAAACCAAAAGCCCTCTGGCTAAGGCAGGTCAGAGAAGCTGTTCCCTGCCTCCCTGAAAGAAAACTGTAAAGCCCAGGAATGTCACTTTCACCTTTATCTCCTGTTACTTGAAGACTATCATGCAGAAAAGGCCATGGCCCTGAACCAGAGGAGAAGATGCTGCCCAGAGGAGCCAAGATGCATCTGGACAGACAGACCTTGCTGGGTACTTCCTCTGTCAACTCTGTTCTTTCTGGTTGCATTTCTGTATTGCTAGGCATTCTCCATCAAGCCTAACCTACTGTGTTTTTCTCTTTCCTTGCCTTTTGTAATAGGAGTGATGGCCGCCATCTCTACAATGACTGAAGAAAAATTTCACACCTTTCAACCCGTACAATGTTTTCTGAAAACAACAGAAACAAAGAGAAGCAAAATTAAGCTTCTAGAGAAGAAGGAATAATAAATCACTTGTGAAGGCTTGTGAATAAGAATGTCATCGGTCTTCGCCTCGGTGGAAGAAACCACAGCGGCAACTACAGAGCTATGAGGGGAAGTCTGTTCAAAGTGAAATCATGTACCCAAACTATCAAAAAAATGTGACCGTAAAAGAAGAACGTTTTCAGACATCCAAATCTCAAAAATTATATTTTCTTCACCCTGCTTAATAGGAGGCTGCTAAAAGCTCCAACACATGCAAAATAAATAAGAAAAATCAACACATGTGCAAACCAGCAGGTCAGAACCAAAGAACAAGTAGCGTTCCAAAGCAGAGCCATCCAGAGGAGTCACAGAAGAACAGGCTCCAGCAAGGACACTGACCACGGCTTTGATTTGTCTGTGAATGTGAAAAGTTCTGGTACATATGAGTGACAGAGACTTGAAGCATTAGAGAAAACGACACTTAGAGAAGAAACAAATGTCAACTCCAAGACAGCTGGACAACATGAGACATGATATGGAGTGCTATTGTTCACTAAACAACATACCTAAAGTAACATAACAAATAATTATAATAAGTAGCATAATAAGTAATTAATAAGCATCAATAACTTGATTGAAAAAAATAGATCTGACTATTTAGGTGCTGTGACCATGAAGTAAGGGTGTTAACACAATGACTTCATTTACGGTGACAAGATGTTAAGAGACGATGTCAACAAATCAAACATGGGTCAGACACAGTCATTCAAATTCTGACTGTAAATACCAGAAGCAGCAGCTGGATGTGACAGAGGTCAGGGTTTAGAGTTCAGACTGATAAGGCACATGGAAACAGTTTTCCTCTTAAGCCTTCATGTGTGTACTTCATCTTAATTTGAATGTTAATTTTTAAGTGATGAAACTATGACTTTAGCTGTAGAACAAGGAGAATTCAAGCTGGGACACTCTTGTTAGCTTTCACGATGCTCGAAATGCAGGCTCCTGGGGGTGGGGGGTGGGGGGAGTCACCAACAGTCTTACCCACATATGGACCCTGAGTGATAAAATGTCAACCGGCAAGTCAAGATTTGCCCACCCGTGCAAGTGTGGCATGATAGTGATCAACTGCTTTCTGCCTGGCCTGAAGGCTCACCCCACAGGAGTAGTAGTTTATGTCTAATTAGAAAAAGCCAGTTAAGATCTCACAGCCAGGGAAGCCCCTGGCACGGGAGGAGAATCTAGTACTGTTACTTCGCTAAATGATAACATCACATCAAACTGCTTCCTAAATATTCATATTTTACCCACAGCCTTGGTCAAAGAAGCTTCTTTTGTGGTGTGTGACTGACTCCAAGACTGTTTAAGTGATGAGAATAAGTGACCACTGAGCATTCGGTCCTAAAGAGGGCATCTCTGCTACCCACTCAAAGGCGCAAAGAACATTGAAGAAAGAGTGTGCGAGCCGGAGGATGGGGAAGGGCCATGGAAAATGTTATCTTCTGGGCTTGACATAGCTGTTAGACCCACAAAGTCACAGTGGCAGTCACTACCCGACCTGCACAGGACTGGGGCCATCAGCATTCCATTATAGATGGGACAGGAGCTCACAGGGCTTCGCCTTGACCTGAGCAGCTATAGGTTACTGGGAAAGTCATATTTCCAACGGTGTACTTTGCAGAACAGAGGAAGCCCCGAGGGAATGGAGTCCTGACTGGACGTGGGCTGTTGACATGGGTGCAACTGTGTCAAGGCAAAGTCTCCCTCAGATGAGGCTCAGAGGCAAAAACTTCATCTGATCCAACTGTGAAAGTTGACTGTAAGCAGAAATGTCTGCTGTAACTTTCTCCCCAGAGCCAGCCTGATTCTTGTTCATCTGTATGTAGTGACCCTGCTCAACTGTATATGATAAAGACTGGGCTTCTGGAGTGCCGACCCTTCTCCATCAGCGAGCCTAGGCACGCAACTCCAGCTTCTCCGTTTCTATCTATGTGCCTCGCCTTTCTTCATTCCCCTCAACCCCCTTTAGGTAGAGCCTCGGAGCCATGCAGCACACAGCAGTGTAGACGCTGGTAAGTCGCCTTGGCTTAAGTAAATGACACCGCCCTATCTGTGTACATACAGGTACCACTAATAAACACAGCAGAGAAGAAAAGATATGAAAGAGGGGACTCGTGAATTCAAGACAGTTTGGCAGGAGAAGGGATGAAAAGAGGCTAATATGTGTGTAAAGGGAATGAACCAATTAAAAATTAACAAGTATTCCTGGTGTTCTCTCCCTTCTCTCCAAAAAGATGTTATCCAGCTCATGAGCACGCTAGGTGGCTAGGTGCACGAGGGTCTCAGAGTCCCTGAACAGGTGCTGAGCCAAGTGGAAGCCAAACTCCTTCAACTTGATTTCAGTGACAGCATCTTAGACCTCCAAGGCTGCCACATTCAAGCTGCCTGAGAGCTCCCCTCCTTTGTGTCTGATGCTGAGAGCAGCCTCTGGAACGCCGTGTGCTGCTGGCTGCAACCCACACAGAACCACTTGTTCTAACCTCTAATGGTGGTTCCTCTTAAGGACAGTCCCCTGTTGTTTTTCTTTTGGTTGGTCTTTTCCCCTTTCCTAGACATTACAAAATGCCAAGGACCAAACCTTCAACATTTGTCTGATCTATGGTCCCCCAAACACCAACACTAGCCCAAGTACCCAGCTAGCACTCGGTAAATACAATTTTACCAGCTATTCCAACCCAGATGGTTAATTATATAAAGAAGCAGAAATGGACGAGTTAGAGAAGGAAAACAAAGCAAAGAAAATTCTCCAGGTCCTCCAAAGTGCTTCTGATATTCTCTCCATCTCAACCCCTTCACAACCCCCATGCTTACTAAAAATACAGAAATCTGATTTCTCTTCTAAACCAAACTTTAGAAAAACATATTTTTCAAGAGAATTTTTTTTTTCCTCCAACAAAGCTTGGCTGCCTGTGTAGGCTGCAAATTTACAGCTGACAGTTCTCTGCCAGAAGTTTCTCTGGCTGTTTACAGCTGTGAAATTTAATCTTTAGGTTACCATGCCTCTCCCCTATGTTCCCAGTCTCATTGCAGAGGACTGTGCGCCTGACAAGGTAACTCAGCGTGGTGATGAAATAACAGGAATATTTATTTAGATTCACAGACCACCTTTCACCTAAGGGCCCCTTTGCAATTTCAAACACAGCTGAGACGCTTCCAAACTGTGTGGCTCTCCAACTTTGATTTAGAAGCTAAAAACGGACTCAGTCTGCTGTGTGTAATTCCTTGGCAAAAATCATACCCTTCTTCATAAATGGAAACAGTGAATCCTGATGCCTCAACAAAAAAAATCTTCCCTCGCCTCCCTAAACCTTTATTTTTACTGGGAAATAAACTATCGGCATTTCCTAGGCCCCACCCTACATTTTATTATTTTTGAGTTTTGAATGTTCTTTTTTCTTTTCTCCCTTCCTTCCTTTTTTTTTTTTCTTCAAGAAAGGCTTTCTACTTTATAGGGTTCGTGGAAACATCTTTGAAACAGAATATTGGCAATTCTGTGTCATCCACGGTTTTAGATAAGGAGAAATCTGTGCCCCCAACCATACAATTGTGTTTAGGCACTTGTTCTTTTATTTTCCCCTTAATAATTGCTAGACTGTAAGTATTCAAAGACAAAACACGGAGTGTGCATGTTCTCTTTGCTTGCCGTTCTCCCTCAGAGCAAAGTTGCCTTTCGAGAGAAGGTATGTACCTGTCATAAACTGATTTGCCTCTGAATTGCTCCCATGAGTTAAAATGTGTCGAAGGTGTTAAGAATCTGATGTCTGTATTTGGTAAGGGTACAAATTTGCTCAAATCCTGTCTTTACTTTGCCACTCTTATTACCAAAAAGCAAGAAAACAGAGTCACCGAGAAGAAAAGCACTACCCCAGCACCCTTGTCTCTGTCCAACATAGCAGGAGAGAAACGTTTCCTGAGGTTTTACATAATTTCAGCCCTATTTCTGGTCAACGTGACAATTCTTTTAGGAAGCTTGACTTTCAGTCATTTGTTAAATTTAAATTAGAATCTGCTGTGTGTCAGATATTGTGCTAGGCGCTGAAGACTTATGAATATAAATTGTGTTGCTCTGCCCAGGGAACTTGTACCCCAGAAGGGTTGGCATTCAGAGGAACAGACCTGGGTAGCCTGCACAGGAAAACAGTAGAGGTGGCCAAGACCTTGCACAAAGCAGGAACGACTCTACATGACCCTGGTGGGGGTCAGGGAGGGAAGGAGAAGGCTCACTACAGACCACCACAGGCATAACCAAGCACAGGTGACTCTGAACGCACCTGCCCTTCTCCCAGGTGTGCAACCTGCCATCTTGTTGCCACACTGCTGTCATAGGAGGATCTAAGTGTCACATGAGCCTCCTCTAGGGGGCGCTCTGGCTTCCTGGGAACGAGCTTCCCATTTGTTCTTGGCTTGAACCCATAGGCCTGCTTATTTTCTCTTCTTATTTTAACATTCGTTAGATTGTACTTTGAGAGGTTGTTTTTCTTCTTTTATGTTTTTCCTTCCCTTAGTTCAAGCTAAGTAGTGGCCTTGATACTCCAGGACCTCATGAAGACGTGGATCAAAATCCCAAACCAGAAATTACTGGTTAGGTCACATGACCTCCCCACTCACCCTGAAAAACAGGGTTAAGACCTTAAGAGTGTATTGGGGAAAATACGGAGGACAATATGAGAAGCGATACACCATGGACTATCCTTTGCTCCCTCCCAATTCTTTCCAGACTAGGAGAGCCTGAGCTAGAAGAAGAGGAAAGGAAAGACATTTAAAATGGCCTCATGTTTCCTTAAGGTCTTTAGAGTTGATAGAAAACCCCAAGAAAAGGGGTTGGGTGGAGCTTACACTAGGCAGACAGAGCCACAGACAGCATCTCATGGGCGGAGCTTACACTTGACAGACAGCCACAGGCAGCATCTCATGGGCGGAGCTTACACTTGACAGACAGCCACAGGCAGCACCTCCAGCATCTCATGGCAAGACTGAGAAGAGAAATGGCCAGAGGAGCAGCCTCTCCAGTAATCTATATACACAAATCACCAAGGACTGGATTGTGCCCTAAGGTCATCTCACTGCCCACAGGAAGTAGAGTCTAACAGATGAAATCACATTACTCTCAGACGATAAGAAGAGGGTCTTGGATATGAAATTAGGCTGACTTATTCAGGATAAGAGCCTGTGAATTTCTAACCACCTGAGTGATGCCCACTGACTCCGTCTAGCCTCACAGTCTTCCTGAGTACTCCTGTCTGTGCCCAAGTCTTTATACTCTGTTTAGTTCCACATCTCGGTCTCAGATTCCGCTCCACTCCTCTGTAATTCAGAGTGGTATTCCAAGGTGCTTTCTATATATCTCACTTCAAACTTAGCACTCTAAACTGACTTCCCTCTCTCTTTTCCATCCTGCTCTGCCAAGCCAATTCTCTCTCTCTCACACACACACACACGCCCATTCACTCATGTGATTACTGCGTCAGAGCACACCTGAACTAGAAACCTCTAGAGAGGCAGACTGGAGGTAAGAGCAGGAACACACTTCAGATGGAGCAATGGAATCATAAGCAAGGTGAAAATGGCCCCACCTGCTCCAAATCTAAGACACGCTTTTCCACCTAGACCCATCCGGCCTCAGGAGTCTGAGCCAAAGACAATATTTTCCTAGCAGCCTCAAGCATATCTGTTTGCCATACCTTTACCGTCTGTCTGCTGGGCCACTGTCTGTCTGCTGGGTCACTGTCTTTCTGCTGGGTCACTGTCTGCTAGGTTACTGTCCGTCTGTCTGCTGGGTTACTGTCTGTCTGCTGGGTCACTGTCTGTCTGCTGGGTCACTGTCTGCTAGGTTACTGTCCGTCTGTCTACTGGGTTACTGTCTGTCTGCTGGGTCACTGTGACTGCCCCTCACCAGCACTTATGCTATCATAACCTTTTTTTTTCCCTGTCCAGGGCACTCCAGCTCCCAGATTCCTTTGGCTTCCTAATAGAAAACAATCCATTTTCTTCCATAAGGGATCAAACATGACCTCTGACTTCTCCACCCCACAGTATCAACCACACCCACACAACATACCCTCCACCCCTGCCACACACACGTAAATGTCTTACCACCCACCTGTGGGTCAAGAATGACTATTACTTAGTAATGGATCAGGAATTTTAAAAGCCTATGATTGAATTCTGACTGATATAGCTGAGCAGAAATAATCAAGAAGGGGTTAAGATCAGGGGAGGAAATCTCTTATTGTTTCCTTCTAGAATGTTCTTACAGAACCAAGAAACAAACTCATGAAAACTTAGGATCAAGAACAAGACAAAGAAATGGGGGGGGTGGCTCAGTGAGTGGAACAAATGCATGAGAGCGTGAACCAGGATGCTCAGCACCTATATAACAAGCTGGCCAGCACCTCCAATCCCAGCACTGGGGAGGCAGAGGCGACAGGATCCTGGGGCTTGCTGGGCAGCTTGTCTAGCCAATCAGTAAGCTCCACACCAGTAGAGATCTGGTCTCAACACTAAGGTGAAGAGTGAAAGAGGAAAAAAGAATGATGTCAGCTTTTAGCCTCTGTGAATTGCGTGCAAGCTTGTGCGTGGGAGCGCGCGCGCGCGCGCACACACACACACACACACACACACACACACACACACACGGGAGAGGGCAATGAAGTGTTTGGCTTTGCAAGGCTTACTGAACAGTCTTCCACAGAACCTTGGCTCCTTCAACTTATAATACTAACATTCTTGGGATTTCTGTGAGTACAGATAATAGCTGGAGTGGGAGGGGCTTCCTAAAGAACTGCACAGTTCTGTGTACAGGGCTGTACAAAATGTAAATATTTGCTGGTTTCCTTCCAAATCAATATTCACTCACTGCTATGATTCAAAAGTCTTTAGACTGCCGCTCATGAAAGGTCTTTCTTGCAAAGCAGTGAACGCCACACACCCCCGGCAAGTTAAACATTTTTAATAAAAGGATGCTGGAAGGGCACCTTCCACTGAGAACATGGGGATCCATGTGAATTCGGAGGCACTGGACCACAGTTCTTATCACCAGAACAGTACTAGTGTTTCTTGGCTAATTTTTTTAATATTCTGTCTTTTTAATATTGCATGATTCCCCTTGGAGAAGTCATTCCAAAAAAATAAAAATAAAAAACCCAGACATTTAATAAACATTCGAAGCTAGGAACTAGCTGATTTCAAAACTTCTTGTCCATTAAGTCATTATTATAAGTTAGAGTGAATAAAATGTTTCATGGAGCCTTCTCTATCCACTGCAAGCCTTCATTAAATACATTACTGCTGTTTTGTCCCCTTCAGTACGTAAATAAGTCTACCATTATCCCCAGAAGCTGCTCTGGTTCCCTCTGTGGCCTTCTGGTTGCCTGGCACTGGTAGGAAGATGTTGGAGTCAGTTTTCCAAAGCTCCACAGGTCTTTACAAAGCTGCTGGTGGGTGCATGGCTAATATGCTCTGAGGCACAAAGTCTTGTTTGCATATCCCTCAACTGTGGTCTTATGGCACATTAAGTTTGTACAACGATCCATGTATTCTGAGAAAGTGAGAAGAACGAGAATATCCGTGACAGGCAGTTCTTCTGCGAGCACATAGACTCTGGGAAATAATTAAAAACAAAAGTTAGCAGTTTTCTCACTTGCAGAGCCTTTAATAATTGAAAATCATTTGTGATTCTGTAGAAGAGCGCCAGCATGCAATTTGCTCTAAGCAGAACACGGTACAAACACTCATGTTCTACAGAAACGTGACTTAGGAGAAGCTGTTTGGTTTCATGTAGCCAAGTAACCAATGACAACAGCTTCAGTGGTTTCCAGAACAGCACATTTCTCATTGAAAGTTCCAAGCAAGGGAACCTCCTCCCAATAAACAATATCATTACAAGGAGCATGAAACAGAATCATCTGCAAATGATTATGATTTTACAGCAGCCTGGGAATCCATAATTCAATCCTGGCAATCATGTTCCCCTTCTTGATGATGGCTATCAGAATTGCCAGAAGAGACTGTCATATTTTATACAGCAGAATGACAAATTCTTGTCAAAGGTAAGTGTCTATGTTGCCCATATTTTCCCTTGTAATTATAAAAGGAATCGCAAAAGCAGCAAGCTTATTACATAAAATGTTGCAGCAAGAGTGGCCACGGTGACTACAAATTGGAGTCATCCATGAGAAGACTCTGTTTGCTCATAGAAGAACTGCCTGTCGTGGATGCTCCTGTTGTTCTTACTTTCTCAGAGACACGGATCATTGTACAGCATTGTAACTGTGTTGTCAAAGCATACAGGATGCTAATGGACCCCTCCTACTTTCTCTTTGCTTGGCTACTACACATGTCACTCAACTCTCATGAGGCTTGGGTTACCAGTGGCTCTACAGGGATTCTCCCATGAGAAATGCCTCATGTGGCAAGAGTCACTTCATCAATAGGATGTCGTGGTGCCCATCCACCCCAGTGCAACTCAAAATCAGGGACACACTGATGTGAACTACAAAAGACTGATCTCATTTCTCCAGGCTAAGACCTGAAGAAGATACAGTATAGTGCATGTCCCAGTGCTCAGGTGGGATGGACCACACACTTGCTTTACCCTGGTCCTACATCTGTGCTCTGTCCTTCTTGAGACTACCCCAAAAATCTCAGGTTATATTCAAGTACCCATCAGAGGCTTTCTTCCAGACAACTCGCTCTAAATCATGTAGCTTAGAACTTCAGACTTTCTAGGACATTGCTTATCTTATTTACAACATTAGGTAGTTTACAATGGCCAGACTCTTCCCCACCTCAGGAAGCTCTACATCATGGCAGAAGCATGCTGGTTCTCCCTCAGTACTTCAGCGTGGTTCTAAAAACATGCACCTCAGCAGCTGGAAGAAAAATGTAGATTATAAACATGTAAATCAAAACGTACATTTTCAAAATCTACCGGGTCAGACTCTCCAGAGGTGAAACTTAAAAAAAGAATTTATGGTAAGATTCCCAAGACCTCTGGATACATGCTAAAGTTGAAGACTATATCAAGAGACCATGAGCTAACTCTCCATTCCCTGCCCTGTGGTCACTTGGACATATTCTGAATGCCAGCTAGCTTGGCTTCTGTAACTTCTACCTCTAGGGAAAAAAAATGATGCTCAAATTTCTGATTAGAGCATCCAATTTGATCTGTAGGAAGGGAAATAAAAGATGACACCCAAGTAGATTATTGTCTTAGCTAATGACAAATTACTTCAAAATGTAAATTTGTTTTGTTTCTTTAAACTTGAAAAATATGATTTCAGATGTTGGGCAAGTTATGTTTAATCATCTCAAAATCAATCATTTCCAAGTATTTGGGACCTATGGGAAAATCTAAAATGGTTTTCAAGGCGCTATAGAGAGAAGATTTACAGTTGTCATAAACATCTAAATTGCCATATTTACTCATCAGAAAACTTTGACTGCTGTTTCAGGGTTATTCATCTAAAAAGTCTCCGATCTCTGAATGCACAATGAAAACAATCTCTAAATGCCGTGTTTTCCTCATTCCACAGCTGAGTGGAAGTACATCAGCCAGCAAGACAATCAAAATGAACCACAGGTATTGGTTAGGGGCAGTGGATCAAACAGAGATCCAGCAGCAAACCTGCTGTGGACAAGGGACCGTGAGGAGATAAGAGCCTGGGGGTGGGGACAGCTTCCAGGGACTGACATTTACAAAACAGCGGTTGGTTCAAACCTAGACTGCTTGACCAAGTTTTCTCCTCGCCGCCGTTTGTGTGGATTTTTTGTTTATTCATTTGTTTGTTTTGTCCTGGAGGAGCCTTTTTTATCTTGATTCTATAAGAAGCCAGGGTAGTTCCCACTTCCTCACTAACTGATGTCTCCTTAAAAAAATAATAATAATAATTTTTATTGAAAAAGTATTTCTCATACAATACATTCTGATCAGGAGTCCCCTTTACCAACTCCCCACCCGCCCAACTCCACAGTCTTTCTTTTTCTCTCTCTCTTTTGAAAACAAACAGGAAAACAAAGAAACAAACAAAAACATGATAAACAGTCTCTGTATAGCTGACATTTCTTAATGAACATCTCAGCAAGGATCCCAAAGGAACCACCCACCCAGAAAGGCTGTCCTATACCAGAACTTGTCCCTAACACTTACTGGGATGCTCAGTTAACAGAAAATCAAAGTGAAGTAAGTGCCTTTGCAAATGCCAGGCATCCACAAGGCTGTCTGGCAGAGGGGAGCAGCTGCTTCAACATTGATTTCTCCTGGAAAGTCGGACACGAAGAACTACATGTTGGTAACTCTAAAGACAGAACTCATGGAGAACTGCACCTGGGATTCCAAATGTGGGTTATTGAGAGATGATCCGGCAACCATAAAGCATTTCGAATGACATATTTGATTCAAGGAAAGACCATTTGACAAATAGTCTCCAGAACATGTAGCTTCTAGATTTACAGTGACTCCAATGTGTCATTTTAAAAAGAACTCTAAGTTCTCTGGGCACTGTGCTTTAAGAGTGTCTCATCTGGGGCAAAACGTTACAAACAAAAGTTTCCAGAAATAACCTGCAGCTTTTACTGGCCCTTTTACAACACTGATTAATTTATTAGAACACCAAAACTTTTTCTTAGACAGGGTTTTTTTCTGTGTAACAGCCCTGACTGTCTTGGAATGCACTCTGTACACCAGGCTGGCCTCAAACTCACAGAGATCCGCCTGCCTCTGCCTCCCAAGTGCTGGGATTAAAGGTGTGCACCACCACTGGCTGGCATAGAATATCAAATCTTTTGAAACGTATGAACTTAGCAGACACTAGCTTCTACCAAAAGGAAAGCTAAGAGAGTCAGTTCCTTTCCTGGAGCTTCCCTGCTTTGCTTTAACAACCTATCTATTGCTTCTACCAATATATTTAAAAAGTACCTTGTTTATGTGATTCTTTGCTTGGTTTCTGTAAAAATATCCTCAAACTGTTACCATGTTGCAACATGGAATAGGAGGTGGCCTAAATCTATGTTCCCAGGATCTGGTCACACATATTTTGACTCTAGAATAAACTATTTCTCTTTTTAAATTTTAATTTAAACTTCTTTATATAATATATTCTGATTATATTGTTTCCCCTCCCCCGACTCCTCCCAGATCCTCCCCATCTCCCTATGCATCCAACTTTACATTTTCTTTCTCCCCCCCAAAAAAAATA
The DNA here is from genome assembly GCF_000317375.1 of Microtus ochrogaster. Lineage (NCBI taxonomy): Eukaryota > Metazoa > Chordata > Mammalia > Rodentia > Cricetidae > Microtus > Microtus ochrogaster. Next base: position 32,239,448 of record NC_022031.1, read on the forward strand.
GGGAAAGCAAAAATAAATAAATATAAAAATCAAAACAAACAAACAACAAGAAAATCGATAAGATAAAAAATATCAAAGCCAAAAAAATTCAAACACACACAAAATAAAAATAAAAACTATGGGGATATAGCTCAGGGGTAGAGCTTTTAACTGTTGAATAAAGTATCTCGTATCCTGTTTGAGGCGAAGCTGTATTTTTATATTGTCATTATAATACATCTTGTGATATATTATATTACAGTTACCTGGGGCCACACCTACAAATCCTTGCCTTGAACTTACGTTTTACAATCAACTCACCTTCAGACAGAACAGAAAGAAACCTGTCAGTGTGCAGGTCGACATGCTGTCAGTTTCAGGAAAAGTGGCAGAGACATGGGACTTCAAACTTATAAACACATTTCTTTAAGAGACATGAAGAAGAGTGTTTGGGTGTTTTGATGGGGTCCAGAGGCACACAATTTGTCGAATAATCTTGCATAGTTCTATGAAGAACTAGCCTGGGAAAATCTATACCATTTTTCTACACAAGGTTCATCAACATGCTACGTAAAGAAAGAAATAAGTAGAGCTCGTTTCCTAGAGGGATTCCACCCTAATCTTCTATTTGGAACGGTACAGCCTGCCAGGTTTGAACTGGCTCTCCCAACTAGCAGCTGCCCTGTGGGGCCGTAGGCAACTCATTTAACTTTTTAATGCCCTTGTTTCTTCAGCTGTACACAGTGATAATGAGAATCTCCCAGGGATCACATCAGTCAATCAACATTAAAACGTGCCTTTGCCTACATAAGCAATACATGCACAGAGACTATTACAACAGAAAACAAAATAGCTTCGATATTCTTGGAGCTAGAAAATGAGTCCTGGAAACTAGTTTCTCTTCCTGGCTTAGAGCAGAGAAAATATGAAAAAATAAAGCCAGCCGTGGGATGCATTCAGAAGTCCCCAGCTCCCCAGGCACTTCCCTAGGCTGCTCAGTCACACGGTAGATGTGAGCGGCTGCAGGTGAGCGGCTGCAGGGCCAGAAAGGTGTGTCTCCCTGACAGCATTCGAAGTTTACTTTATTCAGATTAATACATCCGTGACTGATTCTGGGGAAACTGGGGTCCCTCCTTGGGGTTCCTAGTCTCACTGACAAAAGAATTTAAGAGCAGACCCAAACAGAAGCTCAAGACAATTTTACAAGAATTCAAATGAAAAGCAGCTGCCCAGAGGAGGGGACTGGAGATAGAGAAAAGCCTTGGCATTTGAATTATGAGCATGCAGGTTCACCACGTACTGCACACAGCAACATGGCAGGAAGAGGGGTACTATAGAGAAAGAAATAAGGCAGCCCAAAGTATCAGAAAACAAACAAACAAACAAACAAACAAATCTAAGTTCTGATTAGCTTCACAAAACAAAAGGAAGGGTGGGTAGGCTAGCAGTGTGGCTGAGCATCTTGAGTCACAAGGCCGGGCGGTGGTGGCGCACGTCTTTAATCCCAGCACTCGGGAGGCAGAGACAGGAGGATCTCTGGGAGTTCGAGGCCAGCCTGGTCTACAAGAGCTAGTGCCAGGACAGGCACCAAAGCTAACAGAGAAACCCTGTCTCAAAAAACCAAAAAAAAAAAAAAAAAGGGGGGGGAGAACTGGGGGAAAGAAACGTACAGTGTCTCATTAAAGAGAAAATCATTCCACCTGTGTCTTTAGTGTGGCATCCTAGGGATGATCCCTTGGTTGGGTAATTGACCAACCCAGTTAAAATGTTAATGTTAGGTCTCTACCCAGGCCAGACCAGAAGGAGCTTTTCCTTGATAGGCTTTTATTACTTCTCTAACATGGTCCCCCTCTGAGGTGGTAACCCTAAAATCACTGAGAAATCAGTCCAGGCATCAGAGCCCCCAAACACTTCTCGAATCTCCAGACTCTGGCGAGCATGGGGTTACCAAGATTCCCAACGACCTTCTGGATTTTAGCCAAGAAAGAAACTGGCTGTGGAGTGGTATACCTAACCTGCACAGCTAATTTCTGACCCCCATTCCTGTCAGCTGCTGGGAGGACACTGGAGGCACTTATCTGAGAACTGGAATATGGGGGGTCCCTGGAAGAACTGGGCACTTAGCAGCAGAAAAGATCATCTGAAGAGCCGAGTGAGAAGAAACTACAAAGTTGGAAACCAACCTCATCCCTCAACCCCCAGTCAAAACACCTTCAGGGAATTGTTTCCCTAGAAAAGAATATTTAAAATAATTAGCCAGGGTCATTCTAGTTTTCTAATGTCATTACCCTACAGATCTTTGCTTATGTCAAGTGGAAGGATTTGGGCTTTAGTTGGGGGGGGGGGGCAGTGATTGTTGTGACATAAAGATGCTTTGTCTGTGCAATGCCAATTTAGTATTCAACACCCAGACTAGCAAAGAACATTATGAAAAGACACGGAGATGCAAGTCTAATTATATAAGAAATGAATGCTTTGGAAACCCCAATTATTTTTTATATATTTTAAGTGTGAAAGCCAGAATTGCTTTTCAATGAGCATCCTGTACCTGTATCTTGAAGAACAGCTGTGTCCAGTTTTCAGGAGTGATTACTTGTTTATAGTCAGTTACTTAACTGGCTGTAAATGCTAACACTAAACTTACAAATTATCTCTATTGCAGAACCATGGAACTTTAAAAGATCTCAAGAGGATGGGAGGAATGGCTAGTTGCCTCAGGCAGACAGACAAAAGTTTAGATTCAAGACTCACACAGCCATTCCAAGAAAGTCACCAGAATATTCAGTTATCCTGCGAATATAGGCTTTTCTGTGGAAATCTCTTCACTTGAGATTTAAATTGTCTCAATGTTTCAGAGTGGCAGAAAATGCATTAAAATTTCATGCAGAAGAGCCGAGATCTTCAAATGTTTAATACTGAACCCCACCCGAATGAAACCCTCAGATGGTGGGTACTGAGTCTTCTGAACTTTTGTGATTAGGCATCTCCCCCCAAATAAGGGAGAGGGCTGCCGTGCCCAGGGCCCTGCTGACAGAGGGTAAGGACAGGGTAAAGAGGATAGGTCCCTGCTAAGATGATTAGAGACCCTGAGAAGAAAGCAAACACTTCCCAGAGCAGCTGGAAGGCAATTACCAAGGCTGAAAGTGATGAGAATTTGGAATATTGTTTATAAAAATCAAAGACGGAATACCTCTGGAGCACAAGTCTTTTTAAATCAACATGTTTTTGTTTCTCCTCTGAAACCAAATATCTCAGAATCTCAAAACCAACACGCCAGACTTTATCCGCAGTCACGCTCACACAGGTGCACACAGTGTGCAGACAAGGAAATTGGCTCCTTCTTTTTCCCTATGAGGAGAAAAGCAAAGGAACCCCAACACCCACCAATAGGAAGCTAGCTAAAGTGTAATTCGTTCACTTCAGCCGAACACGGTGCCATGATGAGAGAGAACAGTGGCCCTGTGCTGATAGAGTGAGCCCAGGACCACAGGCTGTACCTTTCTTTTCCACAGAGAAGGAACGGCACGCATTTCGTGCAGACTCAGCCTCCCCCTGAGAACATGGCATACTAAATTTCAGCTCCCACTCCCCTTGGCTAAGTGCCTTGCTCACAGGCAAGATTATTACGGGGGAACTGGAGGTGGGTGTGCTTTAATATGATGTGTGCTTTTCAAAGTGCTTACACACAACTGCGGAATATATGATTTATGCATAAAATATTTCAGGAAAAAAACTGCTCGGGAAGCTGTTAATAATGGTGCCTCTGGAGAAAAGAGCACAGCGCAGGGTGGAAAAGTAAGTTTTTGCTGCCTTCTTTTTCATGTTTTTGTTTTCTAACTTATTTGTTCAGAAACTGGGTCTCACAGAGCCCAGGGTGGCCTCAAATACCTTATAAAGCCAAGAATGACATTGACTTTCTGATCTTCTTGTCTCCACCACACCTGAGTCTTTGGGTTGTCTTTAATCATGTGCATCTAACTTTCTCAATGGAAAAACAGAGAATGACTCTCCCTTTTTGACAGCATGCTCGGAGGCTTTAGAGAAAAGGCCATGGCCCCTGTTGCAATACAGCCCATCTTCTCATTCAGCCATACCTTCCAGCAGCAGACATGGGGTGTCCTGGTTCTGTTCTGACCTGCTGTGTAAAGTACAGATTTTTAAGGTATAGTTTTGAACTAAATCATGCTTTGCTTTTATATGTTTCGCAGGAATAATGACAGCTCTCCAAATTCTTTTCATTGGGCTCCCATTGTAGCCAGCGCTCACTCTGATCCAAGACAAGCAAGAGCTCTTTATTACTTCTGCCAGCCGTAGTGGGGAATCACATGCTCTAACACAGTGTGCAGCAGTGACTGGTAATTCCCACAATGGTCAGTTCTAGGTACTGTTTGCACTCTTTGGGGTATTGTGTATCTGGGAACAGGAAAAATCACTCAAGGTTGTTATCAATGAAAGCTCCAGTCCCAAGCCCCAACTAAGGACTGCCCTTCCATCTGAACCATTCAGACCAGCAACATGCCAACTGCATACATGCTCTAATCTCTAGCAGCCAACTAGCACCAGGCTAACTCCATTGTTGTAAAAAGGCCGCTTGTTGGTTCCCAGCTGCTCAGCCCTGAAATAATCACACAGAAACCATATTATTTAAATCACTGCTTGGCCCATAGCTCTATCTTCTTATTGGCTAACTCTTACATCTTAATTCAACAGGCCAAAGCAGTTTCTTTATTCACCAGTGGAATTCACAGCATACAGAGGGGAATCCCACATCATTCCATATGAGCTTTAATCTCTTTTTCCCATCTAAATTCAGTAACGATGATGATGATGATGATGATGATGATGATGATGATGATGATGATGATGATAATGATGATGATACTAGTGCTTCCCTTAGAGGGTCCGTGTGATAATTTAGTGTGATAAAGTCCATGCCTCCTTCTTTATAGACTGTGCCCAGTGTCTGTTTTATACACCAGGCATTGCTCCTCATAGACTTGCTGCTATAGATGTCGCTGTCTTACAACATCAAATTATCTGGAGACATGAGGCTGAAGGAATTACAGTGAGAGGTAATGATGAGTCTATTATCTAATAACTAGTATATACTCACCAAATGTCAGCTGAGCTAAGACATAATAGCTTCAACACTGTTTGCTGTATTTGAGCGTCAAGAAAAGAACATTAAAATACAACACCGTGTCCTCTATGTTTGCTGAATATAGAGGGGACTTTGTTCCTTGGTGTTTTTTGTGCTTTGTATTGTGGCCACTGCTTGGTTGGTTTCATAAACAAGATCTCACTATGTAATCTTGGCTGACCTGGAACTCGCAGAGATCTGTTTCCTTTGCCTCCCAAGTACTGAGGTAAAAGGCATGTGCTGCCAGGCCCAGCCCTGGAATATGTTTTTTTTATTATTATTAATTAGAATTAAAGTTTGGAGGTATAGTAACAATTACACACAAAGCAGCATTTCCAATCCTACTTCAGAATGAATGTTTATTGAGAGCTGAGTAGGAATTAGGCACTGTCCTCATGCTGGGCCTAGCCTGGTGAGGAGAACAGACCAGTTTCTGTTCTCACAATGTTTCTCTGCACTGCTAAGGGCTGCAGACAGGACAAGGAAAGGAGGAGAAATAGAGAAGCAGAGGCAAATTAGCTGGAGGGAGAGGGCGGGGCAACACTGAGCCCTGCTCTAATCCGATGGTACGGCAGTACCCTGATGCAGATAGGCATCTCAATAAATTCCTGGACGTTTGTTAATATGTCAGTGGCTTTTAAAATAAAAAAGCTGCTCATACAGTTCCTTAAATGGATCTCATGAATCTATTTTGATTTCATATAGCAGCTACAATAGTCCATAAAAGGCAGAAAAAGAGGTGAGTGAATTAAGAACCGTGACCATTAATACTAAGTCTTGGTGCCAGATGCTCCTTCAGCTATCCTGTTATCACCTCTAAGTAAGCATCCATCCCTCTCTCGGGACGATATGTCAGAAAATGTCTCCAACCGTGTGTACTGGCTGGCTTGCTTGTCCAGGAGGGGCGAGGTTGACCTTACGGGTGTTTGCATTAGGAGCATGCGCGGTGTGATTCCTGTTCACATGCTCTCCCTTTAGGATCAGGCTGACCACAGTCCTGCTGTATTTGTGGAAGGGAACTGTATACTCACCCATCCTAACGCACATGTTCACACGTGCGCACACATTCACACACACACACACACACACACACACACACACACACACACACCTCAACCCAGGGCAGCCCTATCAAAACAGCAGTGACCCACCGCTGCCCTAATTAAATGTTGCGTTTCTCTCTCTCCTAACAATCCAATGGCAAGGGCGAATAGCAGCAAGGGTGGATACTGAGGTAGACTCAAAGAGTCCTTAGTGAAGGAAAGCCTCGGTAAGCTAGAAACCCCCAAGGTACAAGCTCTGAACACAGTTCAGCCGCCAGAATCGAGAAAGCACAGTGTCAGTCACAAAGTGGAAACATGGTGAGATGAATTGTTCATCTCTGTAACTGGCAACGGGCCTGGGAGCACGCAGCTGATAAACGAGGCAGTCTAAAGTCTCACGCAAAAGCCAACTTTATTCAGAGCATCAGACAGTTTATCCTCTGAGGGTTAAGGAGAGTCGCGTAAGTGTACAATCACAAGGGCAAGTGAAAGGTGGCGAAAACGTGTTGTTGCCTAGAGGCATATAAACACATACCAATAGTCAATTGTCAGGAATAATCTGAAGTAAACTCGCTTCCTTTGCTACACCTGGGAGGGGCCCGAAAACACATTCCAAGAAAAATTCTGCTGTTTCGAGGAAACTGAGGTCACAAGACTTGTCTTGCTTTCGTGGAGGTTTCTCACAAACACTCAGCATTTCCCTCGCATGACTGCATTGGTGAACCATGTTCCAGCCCTCATCTCCTGAGCAGCCCCCCCCACACTGAGCCAACAGAAACATCTAATTACACGGTGCTCCTTCACTCTCAAATGCCTCAGAAGACGAGCATAAAATTAATATCTGTAAGTCCCCAAAAGCTGAACAGAGCAGGGACGCTGGCTGAAAGTGCACAACCAAGGTGGCTTTTACCCTAAAGTTTCTGCTACCCTAAAGTTTCTGCTACCCCGGTAGGTTGTAAGCTCCTATGTAGAGGAGCTGTCAGAGCTCCAGGGCCCACTTAAGGCAGGAAATCCAAGTGAGGACCCCGCTCACACAATGTTGAAACTTCAAAGGGTTCTTCCTCCCATGTACTGAGAGCTGGCCCCCATTCTGTAGAAGGTGGGAGAAGAAGCCTTTCTCTGTAGATACCCACAGAGATTGTCCTCACAGGGCCTGCAGTCTGATGTTTCCTGTAAAGTCTGCAGGGTGTCCAGTACTGAATATAACACAAATGCTGGGGATGGGCCGGAGATTGAGGATTTGACTAGCATATTCAGGGTCCTGAATTTGATCCCAAAGAATTCCTAGAGTGTTCGTGATCATTGTTCTGGCTTCAGACTAGATCTTGACAAATTCCCACAGAGAATTTTTATTATTATTATTATTATTATTATTATTATTATTATTAAGTGGGCCTCAAGTAAAAGCCATGAAACTCTAGGAAAACATGGATACAAAGAAGTCGCACGCCCTTGAAGAAGTGTCGCCTTGCTCTACAACCCCCATCCTTGGACAGTCACGAGATTTGTTTGCCTGCTTCGCAAATAAAGCCCTCTTTTCTTTTCCTTTCCTTGGGTCTTCTCTTTCTTTTCTGTTCTCCTCTGTCTTTAAAACCTGCCTTCTTCTGCACATTGTTCCTGTCGAGGCTTCTGAGCCTCAGGCTGGAGCCCCATTCTTCCATCAGCTTTCGGATCCATTTAATTGACAGATGTGATGAACAAAAGAAGCTTACTATGGCCGAGTGGGACTTGATTGCAGGAGAAATGAATGAGAGAATAGACGGGGGGAATCTGAATTACGCTTATCAAACCCAGTTTGGATGACTGTAAATGCCTCTGAATTCAAGAAAGTGAACCCAAAGGAGCAAAGCAATGGCCACCTAACTCCCCAGAAAGGTCAAACACAAAAAATAACTAGTCTTATCATTTTAGACACAATGAGAAATAGTTCACATTTGAAAGCCTGGTCGATGCAGATAAAGCTGTCACATAAAGGTGGAACGCAGTGACTGTTAGCCACTCTAAACAATGTGACATGGCACTGTCACAGAAACAGGAGAGGATGCTGTAAACCCGCTTGGCTCTCAGGAACCACGCCACTGTTTCAAATCCCTAGGCCGGTGGAGGAGAATGGAAAGAGCGTCAGTTCTCCAGAGAACGTGACTCCATGTTGGCTGCCTGCCAGTTGCTGCTACGGCTGTGTTTTCTTCACCGTCTTCACCCAGGTTTCTCTTTGTTATCCTGAAAAGCAAGTAAACCAGCCGGCTGTTAACAAGGCTATGGTGGCTAGACATCAAGCGACAGGGAGGGGGGTACGCCTGGCCTTCCTCCGGGCGGATGAACAGTGCTGGTTATCACAACTCATCACAGGGAAAGAAGTTATGTTCAGAAGCGACAGGCAGGGAGTTCTTAGCTGCTTTCTTCACTCTGTGAGCAGTGTTTTGAGATGAACTGGACTTTCATCTGGAAACCCAGTTGTGTGGCCCCTTCCTTTGGTTATGCAATAAACAAGCCTCTCCGCCGTTCTTTTCTGCCAGAATCGAGGACACAGTGGTATTTGAAAACAGTTTGCCATCAGGACTTCAGGAAGTGAGATGAGTGTTCTGCATCTTCCCCTCCTAGTCTGCAAAGCCATTTTCAGTCTCAGACTAAGTCAGAGCGTCAGGACCAGCCGTATCAACTCTGCAGAACAGCGGTTTGGGAGTTCATCTGCCAATGAATGAGCAGGACTGACCTCCTCCTTGTTGGAAGCCCAAAGTCCAAGGAGCTATTTAGTGTTTCAACGACGCCTCAGCAAAAGGCTGCTTGTTTTCTCGCTTCCCTTTTCTGCCTTTAAAAGGTTTGAAACACACACACACACACAAACACACACACACACACACACACATTGCTAGACATTAACTATAGTAATGGCAATTAGCCTGTAAATTTCTATGACCAGGCACTTTCTAAGCAAGGACATTATGCTTCTCCACCTAGGCCAAAACTCAGGCAAGGGGTCAAGCCTAAAACTACTTAAATTTTACAATTTCACTGTAGATAGTATTTTTTTAAAACTTTTGAGTTTAATGGACGTCTTCCTATTTGATCTTTATTAGAGATATACTTAACATCTTGATTCACTACTAAGAATGTCTTCTCACCACCAAACCAAAACTCATCCTTCTATAATCAACAACACCCTTACCAAGACCCCGCAACCTCTAGAGGACTGTCCCCCAGAAAACCAAAGCAATAAAACTGCTGCTTCACAGTGCTAAAGCCCAGGAAAGAGGGCACAGGATACCAGAGGGCAGGAGAGTCTCAACCTAAAGAGCATATGGGGACTATTTGTTCAACTACCATAGTGTATCTAAGACCTAAGCGTGCATAGATAAGAACACACAAAACTAAACTAACATCCTGACAATATATTTTTAATCTCAGTACAGAAGAACACACAGAAGAGGGTTATTAACATAAAGCTGAGGAAGCTAAGCCTTCAGGGTTCCCACAAGCACAGCCTCTTGCAAGGCTTTCCATCTATTTTTAATTATTTTTCATAAATATAGTTATGCTTCCAACTTTTTCAGACTCAAGGCAATCTGTTTATTGTAATCCCCTTGTAAAATCAAAAGGCAAATTCTCTGCTTTCAACATGCAATGTCACAGAATAAACATTACCTTTCTGAAAGAGAGGAACTGGTGCTTAGTGGGGATACTGGGCTAAAGCAAGACCATAACCCAACCAGGCAAACTCTGAATCCTGTTGCTCTATGAATTGGACTATACTTTGGATATATAACTCTAAAGTCATTAATGTTTCCATAAGTTAGTATAGAAAGAGTAGAATAGCAGTGTGAGATAATAAATGTTAGGTGACAGAAATTCAGAAGAAAAAATAATAACTGGGAACAGGGAGGCAGGTAGGATTTGGATTGGGTCTCTGTAATTTAAAAAGAAAAACCCTAATTGCATCTTTGATGCTGGACTGCTGACAGCTTTTGTTCTCTGTATTAGTTACTTTTCTATAGCTGTGATAAAACCCCATGACCAAAGTAACTTACAGAAGGGAGGGTTTATTTGGAGCTTACAGTTCCAGGGAGGTAAGAGTCCATCCATCATCATGGGAAGTACAGCAGCAGATAGAAAGGATGGCACTGGAGCAACAGCTATGAGCTCACATCCCAGTTCACAGACAAGAAGCAGAGCACAGCGAGAATGGCACCCGTCTTTGGAAACTTCCAAGTCCTCCTTCAACAACTTTGCACCACCTAAGATTTCCCCACTGGAGACCAAATACTCAAATATATGAGCCTATAGGGCCACTCTCTTTCAACCACCATACTCTACCCCCTGTCTTATCACGATATAAAATGCATGTACTCCGCCTATAAAAATCCTCAGTCTTCTGGCCTTAACAGTGCTTAAAAGAAAAAAAATTGAAAGCCTCTTCTGAGACTCAAGACAATCTCCTTTTAAAAAACATTTGTTTATTTGTTTATTTCATTTTATATGAGTGCTCTATCTGCATGTATGACCTAATGCCAGACGAGGGCATCAGATGCCACTATAGATAGTTGTGAGTCACCATGTGGTTGCTGGGAATTGAACTCAGAACCTCTGGAAGAGCAGCCAGTGCTCTTAACCTCTGAGGCATCTCTCCAGCCCCTCAATGTAATCTCTTAATTGTAATCCCCTGTGTATTACAGAGGGGTTATTAGTTGTGTATTGGTTGGAATTCTCTAAGAAGTGGTTCTCAACATCCCTAATGCTGCTCCTCATGTTGTAGTGACCCCCAGATGTTGACTGATGTTTCTGTCCCACCAGGTCCCACAACAGTTTAGAACCAGATAAACACACAGAGGTCTACATTAATCATAAACTGGTTGCCTTAGTAGCTCAGGCTTCTTATATTAATTCTTACATCTTACATTAACCCATTATTCTTATCTATGTTAGCCAATGTAGCTTGGTACCTTTTCCAGCAAGGCAGTCACATTTTGCGTCCTCTGCATCTGGGTGATGACTGCAGACTTGAGTCTTTCCACTTCCCAGAATTCTCCTGCTCTCATTGCCTTGCCTCTACTTCCTGTCTGGTCATCCAGTCTATACTCCTTGCCTGGCTACTGGCCAATCAGCATTTTATTAAACAGTTGAGAGGGTACAGACCATTGTCCCACAGCACCCAGCTATAGAATTATTTTGTTGCTACTTTATAACTGTAATTTTGCTACTATTATGAATCATAATGTAAATATATGATATGCAGGATATCTGATATGAGACTTCTGTGAAAGGGACATTTACCACCCCCAAAAGGTCATCCACAGGTTGAGGACCACTAGAGTCTAGAGCAATGGCTATCAATCTGTGAGTCATGATCCCTTTGGGTCGAATGACCCTTTCACAGAGGTTGTCTCAGAAATGTGCCTATCAGATATTTGTATTAAAATTCATAGCAGTAGCAAAGTTAAAGTAATGAAGTAGCAAAAGAAAAGTTGGCAACAAACAAGCCAAGGTAAGGCTGGGCATTCATAAGTAAGAATAAGTCTCTGTGTATATATTTGGGAGCTGGGTGATGCCCCGCACAAAGAGTAAAATAAACAACAGGTTGGTGTCCCAGTCCCTCCACTTGAGGCCTTGCCTGGTTACAGAAGATGGCTGGTTCAGGCTCCGTGTCTCCCATCACTAGGAGTCTTTGCTAAGGTTACTCTCATAGATTCCATGGAATTTCCTTTGCAGGAGGTTTCCACTTTGCCCTCCTCCAATGCTTACAATCCAGTGGTTTCTTCCATTACTTTCTCCCTCCTTCCTCCACTGCACCTGATACCTCTGGTTCCTGACTCTAACTGCCCTCAGTCCACCTGTGAAATCTGTTCTACTTTCCCTTCCCAACCTCTCAATAATCTTAGCTTCCAGGCTCCCCCAGAAAATCTCACCAAGCCTTGAATTCCCAGTGTCTTTTCTAGCCCAAAGTTCTAAAGCCCTTCCACAGTCCTCCCCAAAGCAACAAGGTCAGGTCTGTCACAGCAATACCCCAGTCCTGGTACCTATTTTGTCTTACTTAGGGTTATCATTGCTGTAATGAAATACCATAACTAAAAGCAACTTGGGGAGGAAGGGGTTTATTTGGTTTATGCACCCATATCACCGTTCATCATTGAAGGCAGTCAGGACAGGAACTTAAAAAGGCAGGAACCTTGAGGCAGGAGCTGATGCAGAGGCCATGGAGGAGTTCTGGTTACTAGCTTGCTCCCCTTGACTTGCTCAGTCTGCTTTCTTATTAAATCCAGGACCACCAAACAAGGTGTGGCTCCACTTACAATGGGCTGGGTCCTCGCACGTTATTAGCCCCAAAATCACATACTCACAACAAAGACAGATTCATAAGGTTGCATTTATCTATTTGTACATAATAATAAATAATAATACTAACATTTTGAGAGGAGGTGAAGTGGAGGGGAAACGGAAGCAGTTGGGGGGTAGAAAGAGAAAAGCGATATACTTACATTTTAATTTAAAATATCTCTTTAAATGTGCATCCCCATACCCTCATAACAAGAATATTAAAATCTTGATCAAAAAATGAGCAAAGGACATAAGCAAGTTACATATAGAAATATATATCTTTATATATTAAACACATGAGAATTGTCCACATTGCTGTTAAAGAACTGCAAGCAAATTTAAGCTAGAGGCTCTTTGTATGGATGATCTTATATTACATCACAATATAAGTGAAGGATAATAACTTGCATTGTAGGAGGAGCTGGAATGAAAGTAGTATTCTCACATAGCTCTTGAGAGAAAATACATTTTAACTTAGTTACTTGTATGTGAGTGTGGGTATACATGTCAGAGCCCACATGTCAAGTTCAGAGAAAAACTTTGGGGAATCAGTTTTCTCCTTCCACCTTTACATGCATTTTGGGGATTGAACCCAGGTCATCAGTGCAGTAAACAACTCTTATCTTCTGAGTCCAACTCCCCAACCCTACAAATAAACTTAGAAAGAAAAAAAAACTTTTCAGGCAAGCTTTTTATTAAAACACAAAAATCCAAAATTAGTGCTACTTAATTTCAGTTTGTTTTCTGGAAATCATGTTGAAGAAACAGTCAAACACTCAGAGGATACAAATACATGACCCACTGAAAAATAAGTGCAAATAATTAGTAAAACGTGTGTGTGTGTGTGTGTGTGTGTGTGTGTGTGTGTGTGTGTGTGCACGTGTGCAAATGCATGTAGACGCCAGAAATCAATGCTGGGTGTCTTCCCCAATCACTCTCAACCTCTTTTTAAAGACAGGATGTCCTAGCTAGGGTTACTATTGCTGTGATGAAACTCCGTGACCAAAGCAGCGTTGGGAGGAAAGGGTTTGCTTCAGCTTACACTTTCAGGAGACAGTCCATCACGGAGGGAACTCAGGGCAGGAAAACAGAGCAGGAAGCTGGAGGCAGGAGCTGTTGCAAGGTCATGGAGTAGTGCTGCTTACTGACTTGCTCAGCCTGCTTTTTTATTCAACCCAAGACCACCGTGAGATAACTTTTTTTTTGTACACTGCAAAGAGTATCGCTGCTAAGGTACCTTCTTTTTTTTTTAATTTATTTATTTATTGAGGATTTCTGCCTCCTCCCCACCACCGCCTCCCATTTCCCTCCCC